>NC_140934.1:95664111-96011611 GCF_014529385.1 Adiantum capillus-veneris
GACCGTAGGCAAGATAGAGTTGTGCTTGAGGTGAGAATCGGGCCTAAGCTTGAGGTGCTTGTCGTGCTTGCTGACTAAGATGCTTGAGGTGCTTATCGTGCTTGTTGACTAAGGTGCTTGAGATGCTTAATGATTAAGGTGCTTGAGGTGCTTGTCGTGCTTGCTGACTAAGGTGCTAAGGTGCACCATGACTAAGGTGCTTGAGGTGCTTGTCGTGCTTGCTGACTAAGGTGCTAAGGTGCTCCATGACTAAGGTGCTTGAGGGGCTTAAGGTGTTCCCAAAGTCAACCACAATCCCTATTCATGGGGGGGCAAGCCCTTATTGTAGGGGCATGAGAGATAAGACACACCCTCATACAAAATCCTTTTCTAAAGAAGCAGCAAGGACACAAATCAAGTTTCTCTCCATGTTGCCCTCATAAGATGCCTAAAGCCTATTGTTTGGCCTCTCAAGGGGTCCAATGCTAATTTAACTAATTTAATTAATTGTTTATACATTTATCAAGTCCTCTCTGTCAAAGGGGAAAGGGGACACTTGTCCCAAGGCTAGCATGGTTGCTGGATATGCACTATGCATGTGATTGGCTAAGCTTTGACGGGTCCAATCAACTTGAAGCTTGAGCTACAATGAGGGGTCGACCAAGGAAGCAGGGGGCTTGCTTGCAGGGTATACTCTCTCCCACACACTCACACACACCCTCATTGTGTGAAGTGCAAAGTGCAAGAGCTCCATCTCCTTCTACAAGCTTGTTGAGAAGTTGAGAGCCTACACCAACACTCTTGGCTATGGAATGCAAATCCAACCAAGAGCCATGCTCCAATGCTTAAGATTGCCATTTTCTTTGTCATCATTATTATGCTATTATACTATTATACTATCTTATGCAAGAAGAGTGATTATAAGTGAGGAACTTCTTCTTCCTCTTCTCTACCCTCATTCCCCACTAGCTCTCTCCACCTTCAAAGGTGTTTGAGGCCATGGGACTGAGGCCGGGGATGGTTAATGCTTTTTACAAATTTTATGTTACGCTCATGATGCATGAAGCTTTCCATCTTCACTGCATCACCTAGATCACAAGGGAACACAAAGATTGTATTGTACCAAGTCTCTCTTTATGGGAGAATCTATAATACAAAGCCTATTGGAGGGGGATCGGCTCCATATAAGTCTGGTCCTCAATTGTTCTCATGTTCTCTAATTCTTTCTCTTGCAAAAGTATTGTTCATGCCAAGTTAAGTATAATGGTTATGTTGCTACCGCTATTTAAGTTCACTCTCTATGCTCTCAAAGTAGTCTCATGAAAATGCTCACTCTAATTCTCTTAATTTTGCTATCCTCAAAGTTTGTAGGCCATTTCTATTACAAAATCTATACATAGAACCTCAAGGACAAAATTTCTATTAGCTCACAAAACTATAGTGGGTTTACATTTTCCACAAAATCAAACCATTAACAGGCTCAAATGGTTGAATGTTTATTGGCCATCAATGAAAATAAATGTCCATAAATATGTAGACGATTGTAAACTATGCCTCAAGGTATCTCCAATACCTTTTGCTTTGCTATTCTAGATTATGGTTGTACCAAAATGGGTGTGGTCTTTGGTAGAATACCTTTTAGAAAAAATCTTTTCTAAAACCATGAGTAAAAGTTGAGACAAAGAGCAATTGAGATGAAGCTCAACATTATGGTCTTATTGGATAACAACAGTATATGCAAGGTAAAGATAAACAACTTCACTTATGCATTAGTGAAGACGGATATCTTCCTATATTAGTGAAAGGTGAGGATTAAGGGGAATGGAAATGGAGGGACCTTTTGGAGTTTAAGTTTTGAGGGAGCTTTTTCTAGATTTTTGCTCAATTGAGCAATTCCAAAAGTAAGCTAGCTTTGCTCCAAAACCAGATTTAGGAGAAAGCTTTTTTTCTTAATCCCTCAAACTCTCTCTCTCCCTGTCTCTCTCTATACATATTTTTATTTATTTGTTTATTTTATTTATTTTCCTCTCTCTCTCTCTCTCTCTTTCTATATATATATATATATATATATATATACATACATACATTCCTCTCTCCCCGCTTCTCTCTCTATCTCTCTAGATGAATCTTGTCCAAAAACATTTACCTGTAAATGTGTCACCTATGAGCCATGGGAAGCGCATATCTGCATATGTCGTACATGATAAAAAGCGCATAGATCCTGTGCATCGACCTTTTTTAATGAAACCACATAGTCATGCATGAGCACAAATCCCTATCAAGACTTGTAATTTGAAGCCAATTGCACAACATCGGAGACTCAGTCTATAGGAAATCCAAACAAGGCATACATGTGGCCAAGGCAAAAAAAAAAAACATATGGTTACTTGAAGAGTTTATTTTGAATTACTGGTTTCTTTTTGTGTGTGTGTAATTTTTATAGACTATCCTAATCAATATATTTTGCTCATTACACCAAAGGTGCCATCATAGGTGAGAAAGAGATGTTATTTTCTCCCTCTTTGAACTTGTTGAGCTTGAAGGACCTTTTCCAAGCAGCATAATGTTACCATATACATGTGCTAGTGATGTGTGTGAACACACTTAGGACTGTCGGGGCATTTTTTCCCTCACTAAGGAGGTTTTTTCCCCCATGCATTATATATACGCCCATCATTCTAGGGCTATCTATCTTTCCATTGCACACAAAGTAATACACTCTGTATTGTGTGCCTTGAGCTTTCTTCATCTTCTCCAAGTTGTGTGTGTTTTCTTGTAACCCTAATTCCAACAATTGGTATCAGAGCAAGTTGCATCCTCTCGGGCTTAGTCACCAGCAACTCCAGCACACGCCTACTCACTTTCTTCGATTTCAGTGAGCTTTGGCGAGCGTTTGCAAGTCGCCAACTATTCTGGGATATCTTGAAGAGCTTAGTCTGCTTAAATTATGATTCAGGCTCATTTCAGCCTCCATTTCCACTACAGGTAGTACTGCACATGCTATTTTGACATTTTGTGCAGTAATTCTCTTAGTCTCGTTTTTTGCATAACAAGTCCCTTACGGTCTTCTATGGTTTGTGTTATATAGCACTTGTTGTTCCCGCTTTCTTTATCCTCCTTTCGAGTGCTTTTCACATCAGGTGCAATATTTACCATGGCTGACAACAAAACAAATGTGCTGCTCACGACAGATTGGATGGGGACAATTACCCTATGTGGGCTTATATGATGCAACATGTTCTTGTGTCAAAAGGCATTTGGAAAATTGTGCAGGGCATTGATGTACGTCCTGGTTTTGAGGATCTAGGCAATGTTGAGGATGTTGCATGTCTTGCTGCAATGATTGCTGCTATTAGAGTTGTTTTTCCTATGGCTGAACAAGCTCGTTGGGATGTAAAAGATGCGCAGGCTCATGCATTAATTACATTGTCTATAAAGCACACTATTACTCCTCACATTCCTTTAACCAAATTTGCAAAATAGGCTTGGGATATTTTGGTTGGTCTTTATGCAAGGCGCAATGAGGCAAAAATTGCATTGCTGCGTAAAGAGCTGGAGTGGGAGATTATGCATAATAAAGATGACATGGACACTTTCCTTGCTGGTGTCAAGGATATCAATGAGCAACTTATTTTTGCACGAGAAGTCATTTCAGACATTTCCCTTGTGTAGATTGTTCTTGATGCCTTGCCAGATTCTTACCAAACTTTTGCTAGTACTTGGGAGACTTATGACCCAAGGAAATCTTGAAGTTGTCAAGTTTGATGCATTATGCACATTGTTGTTGCAAGAGTCGCTTTCCAGAAAAAACAAGGCTAGACACCATGCAGTTGAACATGCCTTTATTCTTGCTCAATAAAAAGGTGGTAACAACAATGCAGCCACTTCTTATGGTTCTTTTGCGAGTGGAAAATCACATGTTCCTAATGCTTTTGCTGACAACAATTTGTCTGGAAATTCTAGTGATAAGGGGGAAAAGAAGATGTGTTTCCATTATTGTAAAGCTAATAATCACTTGATCAAGCAGTGTCCTAAATTGAAGGCCAAAGAGGCTAAGAAGAAAGAGGCTGGTTCCACTACAAATGCAGCTATTGTTGAGTCTTTTGTGAGGAGACTGTGATGCTGATGTTGATGTAGAATGGGCTTTTAGTGCAAAGTGCACTTATAATCTTGTTGTCCATGATGCATGCATGTCAGTTGCTACAGATTCACATGTGTGGTATTTTAAGAGTGGTGCTACAAAGCACATTACCTCACATCGTGATTTTTTCACATCTCTTGAATTTGTCCCTCATGGGAATTCGGTTACTTGTGCCAACAATGCCTCTTATCCTGTTCAAGGAGTTCGAAAGATTGTGCTTACTGCTATAAATGGTAGTTCTTTCACACTTGTTGATGCACTTTATGTACCCGGGATCAAGAAGAATATTTTGTCTATATCTGCACTTGCTAGACTTGGTCTTGTTGTCAAATTTGTTGATGACAAATGTACAATACATGATCTCAATTTTGGTGATGAAATTGTTGCATCTCACATTTTATGTTGTGGGTTGTATAAGCTCACTTTGTGAAAATTGTTGGAAAAATTTTGCAAATGCAGTTGTGGATTCTAAGGCTATTTCAAATGCAAAATTTTGGCATGCACGTTTTGGACATCAGAATTCTGATAGTTTGCAGCGTTTGCAAAAATCTAATATGGTTGCTTCTTTGCCGCCTCTTGAAGCACTTGTCAAACATGTTTATGAACGTTGTATTTTGGGTAAGATACAGCGTTCTAAGTTTCCAAAGGATGGTCCAATTAGGGCTACATGCAAGTTCCAGCTTGTACATAGTGATGTTTGTGGGCCCATGCAAACTCCATCCTTGGGCAATTACCTTTACTTCGTGACTTTCATTGATGATTACTCCAGGCATGCATGGATATTTCCGCTTAAAGCGAAGTCCAAAGTATTTATGTGCTTCAAGCAATTCTTGGCTATCGCTAAAATTGTCTCAAAATGTACTATGGGCACCCTCCGTTTCGATCAAGGGGGGAGTATATGTCTCATAAATTTAATGCATTTCTGCCTAGTCATGGGATAAAACACCAATGTACATTGCCTTATATGCCTCATCAAAATGGTGTTGTTGAGAGGAAAAACAGGTCACTTACAAAAATGGCACGATGTGGTCAAAAGACAAGCTTTGCCACATTCTTTTTCGCTTGATGCCATCATCTACGCCACTTATGTACTTAACAAGTGTGCTACAAAAGCTTTGCAGTCTATTACTCCATATGAAGCATGGCATGATAGAAAGCCTTCTATTGAGCACATGCGTGTTGGATGTTTGGCATATGCTTTGGTGCCACAAACACAGTGCAAAAAATTGGATGATAAGGATGTCAAATGTATTTTTGTTGGTTATACTACAAAAAAGCAAAGGTTATAGGTTGTATCATCTGCAACCAAAGCGTATTTTGGTCCCATGGGATGTTGTGTTTGTGGAAGATTCTATTTAGCCCTTGCTCTCATGTACTAGAGACACTAATGTCAGCTCACATGACATTTATGACACTTTGTTACCTCTTTTTAGTGGTGGAAGTTCAAATGTAAATGCGAATGAGGCAAATGTATAGCCTATGGGGATTTTTGAGAATGTTACAATCAACCTATTACTGATGCATATGTACATGATGTACTTAATGAGGAAAGTGTTGAGAATGAGCAGGCTAGAGGTATGCCTAAATGGCTGGTGCATACTTTGTGTGGCAGTAAATTGGATGCACCTTTGTCTAGTCATACTCGTTCAGGTTCTCGCCATGCATCTTATGCATCAGATTTTTATGCTTTGGATGTGTCTAATTTACATGATGTTGGGAACCTCTATCTTTTGATGAAGCATAGAATTCAGGAAATTTGATGGCTGCCATGCAATCAGAATATGATGCACTTATAGAAAATGCCACATTGACTTTATGTGATTTGCCTCCTGGAAAAAAAGCCATTGGTACAAAGTGGGTTTACAAGTTGAAACACAAGTTAGATGGTGAGATTGATTGCCATAAGGCTCGACTTGTTGCAAAAGGTTATGCACATCAAAAAAGGCATAGATTATGAAGAGACTTTTTCTCCCACTTGTCGTATGACTACTGTGAATTTTCTATGTGCATTGATAGCTCATTTTGGTTGGAATGTACATCAATCCGACATTATTACTGCTTCCTTGAATGGTGACATATTTGAGGAAGTTTATGTAATGCAGCCTCATGGTTTTGTCAAGAAAGGACAAGAGGATAAGTGTGCAGATGTAAGAAAGTTGTGTATGGGTTGAAGCAATCTCCTTGTGCTTGGTATGAGAAGGCTGACACTCATTTGGTCAAACGAGGCTTTCATAACAATCCAACAACACTTTGTATGTAAACCATGAGGGTGATATACTTCTCATTCTAGATTTGGGCATGTTAGCATCATTACTTGGGTATACAATTTAAGCAGTGTGATGGTGGTATTGCCTTGTGTCAGAAAAGGTACATAGAGACATTGCTCTGTAAGTTTGGACAACCTATTGCCACTCCCATGGAAACATATTTGAAATTGGGTCTTCATGATGTTGGTGATCTTGCAGATGTCACTCTTTACCAAACTGTTGTTGTGGATGTCTCATTTATGTATGCAACACGAGGCCGGATATTCAGTTTGCAATCTCATAGGTCAACAAATTTATGCATAGCCTAGGGTCTAAGCATTGGTAAGCTGTCAAGAGGATTTTTTGCCACCTGAGTGGCACTTTACATCTTGGTTTGTTTTAGCCCAAGGGGGGATCATTGATGCCAGACTTACATGCTTTTTCGGACTCATATTGGGCTGGTTGTTTCAACACACAAGTGTCCACAAGTGGTTTTTGTTTCATGCTTGGAAATTCATGTATATCATGGTTAAGCAAGAAGAAACCTATTGTGGCCACTTCGAGTTGTGAGGCTAAGTACATGGCAGACTTCATAGCTATGGTTGAGTGTGTATGGCTCAGATGCCTTATGGCTGATTTGGGTGTTGGACGTGACACTGCCAACACTATCTACACTGACAGTCAGAGCGTATTGGCAGTTATGAGGAACCTAGTTTTTCATGCTCGCATAAAGCACATTGAAATGCATTACCATTATCTCAGGGAGAGGCTCTCAGCAGGAGAGATCAACTTGGCTTATGTGCCAACATAATACAACCTTGCAGATCTTTTCACAAAGGCATTGTCTTGTGAGAAGTGAGAAGCTTTCCACAAAGCTATGGGATTACTTCCCTTTGTGGATTGATCATGTCCTCAGGGCATGCCACTTCCGTTTACTCTATGTGCCAACTCTTGTTCATCGCATCACTCCCAGGGGGGATTTGTTACCATATACATGTGGTAGTGATGTGTGTGAACGCACTTAGGATCATCGAGGCATTTTTTCCCTCACTAGGAGCCCCCCCCCCCCCCCCCCCATGCATTGTATATGCGTCCATCATTATAGGGCTATCTATAACGCCATTGCATACGAAGTAATACGCTCTCTATTGTGTGTCTTAAGCTTCCTTCATCTTCTCCAAGTTGTGTGTGTTTTCCTGTAACCCTAATTTTCACACATAAGAGTTATGATGTCCTCTCCTCTTGGACTCTTCAAGGGATAATCCGCTACTTTCTTCTGAAGAGGAGAAAGATGATGAAGATGGAGAAGAAAGTGACCTCTTTCTCTCCCTTTTCTTCTTTTGATTCCTCTTTTCCTTCTCGGAATTACGAGGAGAAGGACTATACGATTATCTTTTCCTCTTGGAAGCAATTGGAGATCTTTGTGACTGCCATCTTCGTGGAGCCACATCTTCCAAAGGGTTTAAAGAGTCACTTCTTTCTTTTTTGTATGATTCCTCCTTTTCTCTCACCCGAGAGATTCTTCTTTTGGAGGTATCAACAAGAGGCTTCCTAAGCTCTCTCTCTCTCTCTCTCTCTCTCTCTCTCTCTCTCTCTCTCTCTCTCTCTCTCTCTCTCTCTCTCTCTCTCTCTCTCTCTCTCTCTCTCTCTCTCTCTGCTCGGGGAGTTTGGAGAATCCCATGGGTGCAAAGTTGTTGGATAACTTCACCTTGTGGAGTGGGGTTTCCCATGGCTTGTTGTAGCCTAGTGACAAGATAATTTACAAACATAGGGGCATCATTAGTAGCACTTTCATGTGCAAAATCAAAGTCATTAGTGTTCATTCTACTCTCTTTATTATTGTCAGCCATGCTAACAAAATTTATGTGTGCACTACAAAACCTTTGGTAGAAAGCTTAAGTACCTCTCTTCTTAAGAAAGAAAAGAGAGATCAATAACTCTGATACCAATGTAACGGATTTAGGCTATCAACTTTTATTGAAGATGAATTAAAATGATAGTAGTGAGCATTTCATTAAGAGAATTCCTAATGAAAGTAGAGAGTTTTACCAAACACAAAGCAATTTTTTTGAGAAAACCAAAAACAGAGCGTATTCCACCAAAATAATAGCCATTGTCTACCATAATTTGTACCTTTTTTGTGGGCACCAATTGCCCTAGTAGAAATTTCTCGTTCATCTTTGTTCCAAAAAAATTTGGAACGATACATTAGGACGTTGAAGTTGATCACAATTACAATATGATATGCCCCTCCAAGCATGTGGAGCCTATCTATTATTTTTGTGGCTTTATTGACTCACTCTCTCTCTCTCTCTCTCTCTCTCTCTCTCTCTCTCTCTCTCTCTCTCTCTCTCTCTCTCTGTCCTCCTAGAAAGGGGAATATGTCGACAAGGGTGTGTGCTACTATGGTGGCAAAGTACAACTCTGGCTAGTACCCTTCTCTCTCCAAACAAGTACGTGAAGCTGAGGTATAGTTAGATTCTAGTATCCTGGCAGTTTCCTTAGAAAGGACTCATCGTTAATAGATATTTTTAGTAGGGCAAAATAGGAGGTATGCATGCATGATTTTACATAAACATAGAGGGTGATAATATTTTCTAGGAAAAATGACCAAAATACACATCTAATTATTATATATACATGAAATCTCCACCACGAACAACATTTTCAGCACCTTTCCTTTCCTCCTCAAACTCCTTGTCCCTCTCCTTTTTACTTTCATAATCATGAGCATTTGTCCGAAGCTTGAACTGGCATATCGAACATAATTGACAACAATTGAGGACCAGATTTACTTGGAGTCATTCCCCCCTCCAAAAGGCTTTTGTATTATATGTTCTCCCGTAAAGAGAGACTTGGTACAATGTATTCTTTGTGTTCCTTGAGACCTTGTTGATGTCATGAAGATGGAAATCTTCATGCACCAATATTATGCCAAAAACAACAATTAAACTTACTTGCAATAGACAAGAACTTGTCCCTGGCCTCAATCCCAAGACCTCAAACACCTTCAAAGGTGAAGAGAACTAGCAGGGAGTGAGGGAAGTGAAGAGGAAGAAGATGTAGCATACAAGAAAGAAGTATTTTCCTCACATATCATCGCTCTTAGAGCATAGCTTAGCATAGTAATGAAGATGGAGAAGATGATAAGCATGCTTGAAGCTTGTCTCTTGCTTGGATATGCATTCCACGGTCAAGAGTTGTTGGTGTAGGCTTCTCCTTTGCTCTTCCTTGAGATGGAGACTTGATTTGCATTTCTCAAAAGTGTGTGTGTGTGTGTGAGTGGGGCTCGTGAGATACAAGTGGGGGAAACACACACACACACACACACACACACACACACACACACAGAGGACAACCAAGCTTGATACACCAGCTTGAAGCCTATTGGTCCAAGCTTAGGCCTAGCCAATGAAAGGCTTAGTTCATTTCAAGCAAGGGGTGTAGCATTGTGACAAGTGCCATTCTTTCCCCTTTGAGAGAGCTTAATTCATTAGTCAAATGAATCTAAATTCTTATTGGTTCTCATAATCAATTGTCTAATAGGAAGTAATCTTGCACATGGTCTGGTCAATTCTCGTTGGACATCTTGGTACAGTGTCCGATAGGAATTAAGGAGGTCCTAATTCTTATTGTTTCATTTTGATGGCCAATGAATGAAGTTTAAGCTTTTTTTTATAAAGCTTAATTCTCATTGGTCCTTCACATTGGCCATCCAATACGAATTAAGCTTCATTGGGGGCAACATGGCTAGGAGCTTAACATGTGTCCTATATGCCTTATGTAAAAATATGACTCTTGGTGAGTGAGTGAGTGTGTGTGTGTTCTCTCTCATCCCCCTACAAGGAGGGATTGCCCCTTGAAAGTGGTAGATCAACTTGGCCACTTGCACCCACTAAGAGACCTTAGACCACAGATTCAAAGCTTAAAATTAGCTAGCAATAGCAATAAACTAGCCCATTGGTCTTTTCCCTAAGGACTTTTAACACTAGCCTTTGGAGGCTTTAATGAAGCTTAACCTACAGTCTTTAAAATCTCCATTAAGTGTACATTTCTCTTTGGTAGACCTCTCTCCATTTGGACCCTTAATGGGATAAGCTTATCTCTCCTCTTGATTCCCTGCTCAGAGTAGATCTAGCAGCACATATCCATATCCTAACTCTTGTTCCCTTTTATCTTCATTAAATGACCAGTTTAGTACGGAAAAATCATTTGGGATAGGTAGATAATAGATTTTATGACATTACCTCTCTCTTGAAATCATAGTCATCCTCGACTATGAGGTAGAGAAGAGGTAGAGAAGATAAAGCCTAGTCATCCATGGTTTCCTAGCGGGTAAAGGATCCCTTTCTACCCTAAAAAACCATTCCAAAATGGATGACTAATCCTTTTGGTGCTTGAGAGACTTAGCTACCGCAAGCATGTCTACTCTTTAGTCCATATCATACTTCCAAAGTAGAGTGAAAAATTCTACTTGGTGTTTGGGAGATGCTGTTGCCACAAACATGATTCCAAGCATGCATACTACTTAAATTTGTGCACAATAAAAGAAAAAAAGAAAGTCTTATAAGTCTTACAAGGCATACATGTGGCCAAGGCAAACAAGTGAAAGGATCACGATGGCTTTCTAAAAAGATAAGAAAGTGATAAAGTCATTAGGTTGAGTTTAAATAGAATCAATGTTCAAAATAGGACTGCCTCAGCTTTGCCTTGAGCCAGTTGAAAATCGAGACTAGCTGATTGAAAATCATGGTAAAGGCAAGCAAAACAGTGCAATATGTGAGAAGATAATTGAGAATCCTTGCAAATTTATGCTAGTATTTCAAGTTCGCTTCTTTGTGAGGAGGAATTTTGGCTGACGACTGTTTAATAAAAGAGACTATCTTGAATATTGATTAGAACTAATTTATAGAATGCAAGAAAAGTGTATGTGGGTGTGTGTGTGTGTGTGTGTGTGTGTGTGTGTGTGTGTGTGTACAGAATTTACTAGAATTATGCAAGGTGAAGCTTCACTTTAACATTCAACATTTTAAAACAATAGTATGCAAGAAAAGTCAAGACATGTCAGGATGTGAAATGAAAGGTGAAATAAAAAGATCCATTTACTATTTTAAAACTAAACGACATTTAAGATAAGTCTCAATCATCACTGAAAACATTGAAAGTATGCCTAACACAACTCTCCTCTAAGGATTCTTTTAGAAAGCCAAAAAAAACATATGGCTACTTGAGGAGTTTATTTTGAATTACCATGTGTGTAATTCTTATGAACTATCCTAATCAATATATTTTGTTCGTTATACTTCCACTTTTCTATACAAGATATCTATCAATACAAAGCTCATTTTACAAAGCCAGTCTTTCACCCATTTTAATTAATTCTATTTCATTAGATCACATCTCATGTAGATCTAAGGGTTTTGAATGTGTCAAAGCTAAGACATTTACATGTTTCTATCATCCAAGTACTTTGTCTAGCATTTCAATCCTAGTTGGTCATGCAAACACATATCATAGTGACTCCACATGAGCAAATGTTTGGGGTGTGCTAAATGTCACACTTGGTACCCAATTGTGAAAATTGGGTATCCCTCATCTTGCACCCACCCAATGTTTTTATTCTTTTCTACTTTATGTATCGTCCAATGACTCTCTCAAATTATTCCTTATGAATGCTACAGTAATCACGTCACATTAATTAAGAATTGAGGTTTTGAGGGAGATTTTTCTATATTTTTGCTCAACTGAGCAATTCCAAAGGTAAGCTTGCTTCGCTCCAAAATAATTTTTTGGAGCGAGATTTTTTCTTAATCCCTCAAACTCTCCCTCTCTCTCTCTCTCTCTCTCTCTCTCTCTTCCATCTCTCTCTCTCTCACTATATATATATATATATATATATATATATATATATATTCCTCCCTCCCCCCTTCTCTCTCTCTCTCTCGATGAATCTTGTCCAAAAACATTTACATGTAAATGTGTCACTTATGAGCCATGGGAAGCCCGTATCTGCATATGTCGTACATGACAAAAACCGCACAAATCCTGTGCATCAACCTCTTTGAAAGAAACTATATAGTCATACATGAGAAAAATCCCTATAAGGACTTGTGATCTGAAATATTTTGAATTACTGGTTTTTTTTGTCATGTTTAATTTTTATGAACTATCCTAATCAATATATCTTGTTCATTATATTTCCAGTCTTCTATACAAGATATCTATAGATACGAAGCTCATTTTGCAAGATCCTACAATCATTTGATAGATACACTTATGACGAATGTGGTCATGTCAAAAAATCCAAACTTTAATAGTTAAAATTTGGTAGACTTTTCTAAAACAACACCTTAATTTGTTTAAATAGTATAGATAAATTTTAAATAAAATAAAATATATATTCTACAATATTCTTTCTTATGAATTTCATGAATTCTCTAGTGTTAATTGTTAAGTTTCTCATATAAAAAAATTTACTCAAAATAAGCAACATAAGCCAATCTTTCACCCATTTTAATTAATTTTATTTCATTATTTCACATCTCATGTAGATCTAAGGGTTTTGAATGTGTCAAAGCTAGAATATTTACATTTTTCTATCATCCAATTGTTTTGTCTAGCCTTTCAAGCCTAGATTGGCCATGCAAGCACATATAATAGTAACTCTACATGAGAAAATGTTTGGGGTGTGCTATATGTCACACTCACCAATCTGTGAAAATTGGATACCCCTGATCTTGCACCCACCCATTGTTGTTATTATTTTCTACTTTATGTATTTTCCAAGTGCTCTCTCTAATTATTCCTTATGAATGCTACAATAATCATGCCACCTTAATTAAGAGTTGAGATTTTGAGAGAGCTTTTTCTAGATTTTTGCTCAACTTAGCAATTCCAACAGTAAGCTTTCTTTGCTCCAAAACCAGTTTTGAGCGACATTTTTTTCTTAATCCCTCAAACTCTCTCTCTCTCTCTCTCTCTCTCTCTCTCTCTATATATATATATATATATATATATATACATATCTATATATATATATATATATATATATATATATATATATATAGATATGTATATATATATATATATGTGTATATATATATATATTTATGTACATACATACATACATATATATATACATATATTCCTCTCTCCCCCTTCTCTCTCTCTCTCTCTAGATGAATCTTGTTCAAAAACATTTACCTGTAAATGTGTCATCTATGAGCCATGGGAAGCTCATATCAGCATATGTCATACATGACAAAAATTGCACAAATCCGGTGTATCAACATCTTAGAATGAAACCACATAGTCATACATGAGCGCAAATCCCTATCAAGACTTATAATTTGAAGCCTACTAGGCTATGCACAGCATCGAAGACTCGGTCGATAGGAAATCCAATTAAGTCATACTTGTGGCCAAGGAAAAAAAATACATAGAAATGTGTAAAGTTCTCCCTCCTCCTTCAGCTTTAGCACTATTTGACATGTGGTCTAAACGACCCCAAAAAGGTGGGATCGGTGGTCGGAGTTGAAGCGGGCAAATTTTGAGGTGGCAAAACGGTGCAGGAAGCCCGGTGAGCTAACCAAGCAAACGCGTATGGTTTGATGACAACCAAGTGAATTCACATTATTATAAAGTTGGTCTTTGTTTCCCCCCACCATGTTCTTACTCATATGGCTACTTGAGGACTTTATTTGGAATTACTGGGTTTTTTTTGTCATGTGTGTAATTTTTTTGAACTATCTTAATCAATATATTTTATTCATTATACTTCCACTTTTCTACACAAGATATCTATAGATACAAAGCTCATTTTGCAAGATCCTATAGATACACTTAGAGGAATGTGGTCATGTCACAAAATCCAAACTTTAATGGTTAAATTTTAGTAGATCTTTCCTAGAACAACAGCTTAAAATGTTTAAATAGTACAAATAAATTTTAAATAAAATAAAATATGTATTCTACCATATTTTTTCTTATGAATCTCATGGATTCTCTAGTGCTAACTGTTAAGTTTATCATAGAAAAAAATTTACTCAAAATAAGCACCATAAGCCAGTCTTTCACCCATTTTAATTAATTCTATTTCTTTAGTTCACATCTCATGTAGATCTAAGCGTTTTGAATGTGTCAAAGCTAGGATATTTACATTTTTCTATCATCTATGTGTTTTTTCTAGAATTTCAATCCTAGTTGGCCATGCAAGCACAAATAATAGTGACTCCACATGAGCATATGTTTGGGGTGTGCTAAATGTCACACTCGATACCGGACTATGAAAATTGGATACCCCTGATCTTGCACCCTCTCAATGTTGTTATTATTTTCTACTTTTTGTATTTTCCAATTGCTCTCTCTAATCATTCCTTTACGAATGCTACAATAATCATGCCACCTTAATTAAGAGTTGAGGTTTTGAGAAAGCTTTTTCTAGATTTTTTCTCAACTGAGCAATTTCAAAAGTAAGCTTGCTTCGCTCCAAAATCAGTTTTCGAGCAAGCTTTTTTTCTTAATCCCTCAAACTCTCTCTCTATATATATTCCTTTCCCCCCTCCCACCCCCCTTATCTCTCTTTCTAGATGAATCTTGTCCAAAAACATTTACGTATAAACGTGTGCATATGTCGTACATGACAAAAACCACACAAATCGTGTGTATCAACATCTTTGAATGAAACCACATAGTCATACATGAGCACAAATTCCTATCAAGACTTGTAATTTGAAGCCAACTAGGCTATGCACAACATTGAAGAGCGGTCTATAGGAAATCCAAACAAGACATACATGTGGCCGAGGCAAAACAATACATATGGTTACTTGAGGAGTTTATTTTGAATTACTGGGTTTTTTTGGTAATGTGTGTAATTTTTATGAACTATCCTAATCAATATATTTTGTTCATTATACTTCCACTTTTCTACACAAGATATCTATAGATATAAAGCTCATTTTTGTTACCATATACATGTGGTAGTGATGTGTGTGAACACTTAGGACCACCGGGGCATTTTTTCCCTCATTAGGAGGTTTTCCCCCCCCCGTACATGTATATACGCCCATCACTCTAGGGCTATCTAATCTTTCCATTGCATACTAAGTAATACAAAGAGAACTGTCGGGGAATTTTTCCCCTTCGATAGGAGGTTTTTTCCCCAGTGCATTGTATATGCGCCCATCACTCTAGGGTTATCTAATTTTTCCATTGCATAATAAGTAATACACTCTCTATTGTGTGCCTTGAGCTTTCTTCATCTTCTCCAAGCTGTGTGTGTTTTCTTGCGACCCTAATTCCAACAATTTTGCAAGATCATAAAGTTATTTGATAGATACACTAATGAGAAAAGTGGTCATGTCAAAAAATCCAAACTTTAATGGTTAAATTTTAGTAGATCTTTCCTAGAACAACACCTTAATTTGTTAAAATAATATAGATAAATTTTAAATATAATAAAATATATATTCTACCATCTTGTTTCTTATGAATTTCACGGATTCTCTAGTGCTAATTGTTAAGTTTCTCATAGAAAAAAAATTGCTCAAAATAGCACCATAAGCGAATCTTTCACCCACTTTAATTACTATTTCATTAGTTCGCATCGCATGTAGATCTAAGGGTTTTGAATGTGTCAAAGCTAGGATATTTACATTTTTCTATCATCTAAGTGTTTTGTCTAGGGTTTCAATGCTACTTGGCCATGCAAGCACATATAATAGTGACTCCGCATGAGCAAGAGTTGAGGTATGGAGAGAGATTTTTGAGGAGGTTTTTTCTAGATTTTTGCTCTACTGAACAAAAATTAAAAAAAGCTCCCTCCTGGAGCGAGATTTTTTCCTTCTCTCTCTCTCTCTCTCTCTCTCTCTCTCTCTCTCTCTCTCTCTCTCTCTCTCTCTCTCTCTCTCTCTCTCTCTCTCTCTCTCTCTCTCTCTGCTCACGGCTAGCCCTCTGACAGTTTCACCTCTTGTTTGCAATGCCTCAAAAACTTTGTCTTCATCAAAGTCCTTAAGCTGAGCCGAAGCCTTTTGTTTTAACTCCATATCAAATTCCCTTACTTTATCAAGCCCAAGGAGTTTTGGGTAGGTGGCCTTGTCTGCAACCAAGTCCTTGCCCACTATCATTTTGAGCTCTTCTGATGAACTTGTGACATCCAAAATATCGTCTACCACTTGAAAGAGCAGTCCATTACATTGAGCAATATCCCGAGCTTCTCCATTTGCTCATCTGTAGCACCTCTCAACATTGCTCTGCTCACAATCAAGCATTCCAATATGGCTGCAGTCTTGTGAAGGTGAATAAACACCGTCATTTCAAGATACATAGTCTCATTTCTTTCATTCAACATCGACTACCTGGCCCGCAACTAGGCCATGAGGACCAATGGCCTTGGTAACTTCTGCAATAACCTTGACAACTTTGTTTGAGGGAACTCCTTTGGTGTCTCTAGCTATGTGCTCGAATGTGCTGAAATTTAGAGTGAGGGTGCCATGAAGGCCATACACATAGAGTATTACATATATATATATATATATATATATATATATAGAGAGAGAGAGAGAGAGAGAGAGAGAGAGAGAGATGACGCTCACATTGGCCTTTAAGTGGGAGATTGTTGGGTAAAGGCCATGTGGCCGGCCACCTGGACACTTTCTCTACACTCACTAATTCACTAACATTCTCTTATATACAAAAAGAAACAAAGAGACACACAAGCTTGCTTGATTGTGCTGTGTGTTTCCCCCAAATTTCATACTCTCCTCTTCTTCTTCCCCCTTCCTTGCATGCACGTGCACGGGCGATCCACCCTCACGCATGAGATCCTTGCCAATTGGAATCTTATTCACAATTGGATCAAGTTAGACAATAGGTCCTCTCAAGGTGAAATCGTATTCACAGTGGATCTTAAAGCAATCTTATCTTCCATGAAAAGAGGAGAAATATTCCCACACCAAAAAGAAGTTAGTCGTACTATACTTTCTTTGGTCTTGGTTTAAACAAGAGATTACCTGTCATGAGGCTCCCTTGGCATATTCATGCAATTTCATGAATTAGTTTCTGGACAGCCAGGCCATGCCCACCTGCCCTACAGACAAAAAATCTCATGTGTAGTACAATGCCTACCATTGCGATCATATGCAACGAACACAAGCAAATACACCAGCCACAACTCTTTCTAAATAGAGTAGCTGATGTTACATCGGAAGTATAAACAAATATTCAATGGATTTAATCTTAACGTATTGGCATGCCATGCATGCATATAAAAAAAATAGAGTAATAAGCCATTGGCTTCAATGACGGTCTCAATAGTGTGAGCCAATGCCATATGTGCCTTGCACAATTTGTAATGGCATGGATATGTCACAGTTTGACGTAGGTTATATCCGTATATTGCCAATTTACCAAACTTGTGTGCCACTACCCTTGATCATAAGTCAATGGGTAATACATTGGCATGAAGTAGAAGCCTTGCTTCTCATTAAGTATGTCAAAGCAATTTGCTTTGCAAAATAGGGAAATCTTTTCCAAATGAAAGGGTAAAACACAAAAAAACAAGAACTTGAAATTGTCTAACCTTGTCGCCCCTCTGTGGCCACTTATCCTGAAATTCCCAAAATTTAGAAGTAAACTCTTGCTTGAGCATGAAGTAACGTCTGATTTTGTCATATGGGCTTCAATTTGGCTCATATCCATGTAGACTAAGAAATAGGGAGCTATCATCCAAACCATGCATGCCCTCTTGGCTTGGTTCATGCCGGCCTCTAGTGAAATAGAGAGCTATCATCCAAACCATGCATGCCCTCTTTGCTTGGTTCATGTCGGCCTCTAGTGAAAAGCATTTAGATATGTTGCAAAGTTTTCCCAAGTTCATATGCTAATAGCATATTCCAAACTTGGGAACTTCTTTTCAATGTGCCCTAAATTGAAGCTTTGTTTTGCATAAGTACATAAAAATATAAGATAAGCAGGAGCTTGTGCTCATAGCTAACGGATGCTCCTGCTACAAACAGATGTCAAGGCAAAAGAAAATTGACCTTGTCGAGCTTTCATGAAGAATGGACCTTGTTAAATTGTAAGTCTTATGGAGAATCCTTAGATTGCCCAATATTGAACGAGATAGCTCAAGAATCAAACTACAGTTGACTACAAAACCATTCTTGACAAAAGCAACTTTTGCTTTCCAAACTGGCTTTGGAGAAAATTTGCAAAATTTAATAAGTTCAAAATTGTAAGCTATAAATTGAACTTGCTCTCCCTGTCGCCGCCCTTGGCACCGAAATTTCTATCACCCCTTGATGTGATTTACTTATGCAAGATGCCTCATATATGAAGAAACCGTGCTTCACCATGTACAATTGTATGGATCGACTTAAACTCAATTTTCTTTCGCCTAGGAACCATGCCCTAGCAAAAATTCAAACCCAAAACTTGGAGATAGACAAATAGCCGACCATGCTGAGCATCTTTGCCTCACCAGCCATGGGCCTTTCTTGCATCTTCATGCCGAGCACCTTTGACTTATAAGCCAAAGGTCTTGCCTGGACTTGCCTTACTGCAACTGGATGACTTATTATCTATTGTCGATGATTCTTGACCGTTGTGGAGCAAGATCTTTTGCTTGCAAATTTGAACCTTGCTTGTCGTCCTTTTCCTTTACATGTCATAGCTCAAAATCAGCTCTGACTTTATAACTCAATTCTCGTCACAAGAAAGCCCAACTATTGCAATTTCTTGGCTTGTACAAATCTTCCAAGGAGTTGCACTTTGGCAAAGTTGAACCCTTGTATAAGTTAAATTTGATGCCAAACTTTATCTGCCACCATAGATCATGTTGTAGAAATTGGTCTATGCATGCATGATCTTGCTAAATGCATGCAAGCTTAGTCGGCATGTGCGTTCAAGCGTAGCTAATCACGATCCTTTGCATGGCCACTGCTCGTGGTTTCGTGGCATATGCATGAACACTCCTTGTGGGTTCATGACATAGCCACTCCTCATGGTTTGCTACACCTTGCAGGCTTTGACGAGTTGACAAGTTACTAAGCTGTGGAGTGTTGACTCATGCACAAGCTTGCCGAACCGAAGATAGTGGCCAAACTTTGGCCGTAGCTAAAATTTCTACATGCCACTGTAATTTTTTGCACAGGGCTTTAGAACAATAGTAAAACCCGCATGCGGAGGTCGTACCAAGGCATGGATAGCCCATGCATGCATTCAACTAGACATCCCTTGCTGGAGGCCCTGTTACGGCCATGTGGTAAGTCCCTTTGTAGAGGGTTCCCACTAAAAATATACTTGCCTTTCTTAATCGTCTTGGGATTTTTACACATGCGCGTGCTGATGTGAAAAGGGTATCCAACGGTGATGGCGTTTCCTGCTGTAGCGGATTCAAATGAAGATCAAGATGCAGGGCATTTCTAATGAAGGAGAACACACTTCTCTTGCCTTGTCGATCCCTTTTGGATCCACTCCCACCTCAAACAGTGCAGGTTTTTGCACGGTCCTCCTACATACAAGGGTCGCTTCCCGTAGGCTTGTTGAAGACGCCATTTCATCGTAAGGGAGCTTGCCCATGACCCAAGCTCACAGCTTGGTCACGGCCCCAAGCCCTCCATGAACGTGGGAAGAGAGAGAGAGAGAGAGAGAGAGAGAGAGAGAGAGAGAGAGAGAGAGAGAGAGAGAGAGAGAGAGAGAGCAAGCATCCAAGCATGCTCCCACGGATTGTCCATGCTTCTCCCCCTCCTCCTTGATTGCCTCAATCTCTGATACCAATATGAGAGACTGGGGACTAGCACATGCACATCTCCACCAACCATGCCATATATAAGCCCTTCGCCTGCTAAATATAGGCCCCCTTTATCGCATGTGTGTCTTGGCCCTATGCCTGGCCTGTCTTACCCTAGGACTGACAAATGGCATACTAACCTTCTCTATACATTATTTCTAACTCTTTGTTGTAACCACCACATAACTACCCCATAGGAAGATGTAACCAACAGCGAGAACATTGTATAAGAATCCAACTTGGCAATCACCAGGCACAATGTAAGCACGTGAGCTCTAGCTCTATCCACGTTCATTTCAAGACTTTAGCATGACTATTTACATCTCTCTCTCTCTCTCTCTCTCTCTCTCTCTCTCTCTCTCTCTCTCTCTCTCTCTCTCTCTCTCTCTCTCTCTCTCTCTCTCTCTCTCTCTCTCTCCACTAGAATATGAGTCAAGGAGAGAAAATGTGGATTTATCCCACATGTAGTGGTGCAAGGCTGTAGAGCTACTTAATGCCGATTTCATGAATGAACAAATCCATTCCATGTTTGCATTACATATCTGTTGTTTACGGTGATCTTGTGATGGGTTAGTAAACTACTTTAGATCGTGTTTATGAGTCCAAGTTAATCTATCTTGGAACCTAATTCGCTTGAGTGATAATCTAGCCTACACACACTCACTTGTGTGCACAATGTTTGTCCTTCATCCACCCTAGCTAGCACAATTCCCATTCCCATCAAGTGGTATTAGAGCACCAATTGGCCGATTAAATTTCGCAAGTTGTATGTGTGCATAGTCCTCTACACTAGCTTTAATTTGAGCTGTTAAGCCCCAAAATTCGAGGGGATTAAGCCATCTAATCATATCTCTAACTTTAGGTGTGTATGTGTGCCTACACATTGTAAAGGCGGCACACAAAAGCTTATTTTGGAGTGTCTCACGTGGAAAGCCATGAGGCTTGTTGACTTAGCCCACTAAAGTTGGGATGCTTGATACAAAGGTTGCGGGCTCAAGGCTTGTAGGTTTTGGGAAGCTGGGCGAACGTGAATCAGGCGCCAAATTGTGGTGAAGGGTAGCATTTTGAGTCCGTAGATAGGTGTTCCCACAGTGCACACTTGAAGTCGGACGTGAAGCAGCAATTAAGACCCCCTTTTTGGATCTCTGTCGGGTCTATAGGGTGGACTCCCGCCCCACACTGCTCCGTGCCTATTGGAGGTCAATTGGAAGCTTTTCCTTCTCGCTGCTCGCCTCTTGAGGCGGCGATTCCTATGCATTACAAGCTTTTCCAAGGCCTGCCCACATAAGGGCACTATCTCCCTACCCCACCAACCAAAGCTATATCCTGACAAGGGAACAGTCCCACATGATTACACAAAAGCTGCATTCAAGGAGGGTTTACAAAGCATTCTAGAACTTCAAGCTCCCAAAGGGCATTCTAGTAGATCTACTCTCTCTCTTCAAGAGGGATTCAAAGAAAATTTCAACAAGCATTCAAAATCAACTCTAAGCTTCAAAGAGGAACTTCAAGGCCTCAATTCTTTCAAGCTTCAAATTTTTATAGTGAAGGGTGACTTCACCCAAAAAGGTGGAGGTACTTTACATTGAAGGAAAATTTCAAAGTACTCATTAGAATTAAAAATCTTGCAGCCAAGCACAATTTCTTGCAATGTATGTCACTACATCTATCATTAAGAAAAATAATGTCATCGGGCTCATGTACGGAGTTCTAGACACTAGCCTTGGAGAGTCTCCAAGTGCAAAGACCGCTCCAAGGCACCATGGGGAAATTCAAAAATTCACTTCAAGGGGAGGGAATTTGGCAACAATAGCATTAGCATTCGCATTACCAGTTCTTTTACATCAGTATTTTGGCATTGTACTTGTTTTTTCAATAAAGCTCAAGACAAAGCTATGGCGACATGGACATCATTGGCACCAACAAGGTGCGGCTAGAAGACAAAGACCATGAAGCAATTGAAGACAAAGCATTGAAGAAGATGAAGGTGCTCTTGGATTAGAGCAAAGCAGATTTTTTAAAGGTTTTGCTCTTGGATTAGAGCATTGTTTTTTCTTTTGGATTGGAGTGTGGCTTCTGGATTGGGGTGTTATGCTCTTTGTCTCTTAGATTGGGGATGTATGTTGTCTATGCTCTTGGATTGGAGTGCTGTCTTTCTTCATTAAGTTGTAGCCCAAAGCCAAGGGGAGGTTTTCTATCATCCTTGTGAATCTGTCATCCTTAGTGGATATGTATTGACATCCTATGTGGATACTATGTGTCATCCTTAATGGATAAAAAGTCTTCAATGTATTGTGCTAGTCCAAACCTCCAGGGGAGGATTGTAAGGTGTGAGCTTTGTCTTAGAGTCACTAGAGTATGAGTCAAGGAGAGAAAAGGTGGAATTATCCCACATGTAGTGGTGCAAGGCTGCAGAGCTACTTAAACCTCATTTCATGAATAAACAAATCCATTCCATGTTTGCATTACATCTCTCTTGTTTATGGTGAGCTTGTGATGGGCTAGCAAACTACTCAAGATCATGTTTATGAGTCCAAGTTAATCTATCTTGGAACTTAATTCATTTGAGTGATAATCTAGCTTACACACACTTACTTGTGTACACGATATTTGTCTTTCATTCTGTCATAAAATCTAATAACTAACCAACCCAAATGATTTTCTCATATCAAAATGATCACTTAATGTGGGAGAATAAATGAGAACAAGTGTTAAGATATAGATATGTGCTTATAGATCTATCTCAACACGGGGCCAATAGTAAAGGGGCCCAAATGGGAGATGGAGCATAAGACCTTAGGGTTAGCTTCATTGAAGACCTCCAATAACGTGTGTAAAAGTCCTTTGACCTTAGGTAAGCTAGGGCTGAGCTTGAGGTGGGAATCCAGCCCAAGCTCAAGGTGCTTGTC
The DNA here is from genome assembly GCF_014529385.1 of Adiantum capillus-veneris. Classification (NCBI taxonomy): domain Eukaryota; kingdom Viridiplantae; phylum Streptophyta; class Polypodiopsida; order Polypodiales; family Pteridaceae; genus Adiantum; species Adiantum capillus-veneris. Next base: position 95,687,179 of record NC_140934.1, read on the forward strand.
GTGCTTGAGGTGCATGTCCTGCTTGAGGTGCTTATCATGCTTGAGGTGCTTGATTAAGATGCTTGAGGTGCTTGACTGGCTCCATGCTTGAGGTGCTTGACTTGGTGCATGATTAAGGTGCTTGAGGTGCCTTGAGAAGCTTGCCTGAGATGCTTGTGGGAACACCCCCTACTTCATGTGCTTAGTCATGCTTGATGACTAAGGGGCTTGCTCATCCAAAGTCAAAAATATCCCTACAAGGAGGGGGGCGAGCCTACAAGGGGGGGGGGGGGGGGGTGAGAGAGAACACACACACACACACACAAGGGAAGCCCTAGCTTGAAGAGGCAGCAAGGACACTTGTCAAGTTCCTCCCCATGTTGCCCTCATGGTGTGCCTGAAGCCTATTGGTTGGCCACCCAAGGGGTCCAATGATAATTTAGGATATTTAATTAATTGATTTTGCATTTATCAAGTCCTCTCTCTCAAAGGGGAAAGGGGGACACTTGTCCCAAGGCTACCCATGTTGCTTGTAATGGCTCCTGCTTGTGATTGGCTAGGCCTGGAGGGGTCCAATGAGCTTCAAGCATGAGCTACAAGGGGGGGTCGACCCAAGCAAGCTAGGGGGGTGCTTAGGGGGTATACTCACCCACACACACTCACAAACACTCTCATTGTGTACTATGCAAAGTGCAAGAACTCCCTCTCCTTCTCCAAGCAAGTAGAGGTTGAGAGCCTACACCAACACTCTTGGCTATGGAGTACAAATCCATCCAAGAGCCATGCTTCAATGCTTGAGCTTGCCATCTATTTCTTCTTCATTACTATGCTATTATGTATGCTAGGACAAGAGTTATGATAAGTGAGGAACTAGCTCTTTCTCGTATGAAATGTTTCTTCTTCCTCTTCCCTACCCTCATTCCCTGCTAGCTCTCTCCACCTTCGAAGGTGTTTGAGGTCTTGGGACTGAGGCTTGGTATAGTTAAAGCTTTCTTCAAGTTTAGGTTATGCTATGATGGTGATGCATGAAGCTTTCCATCTTCATTGCTTCACCTAGGTCACAAGGAACACAAAGAATGTATTGTAACAAGTCTTTCTTTATGGGAGAAATCATAATACAAATGCCTATTGGAGGGGGGACCGGCTCCACATAAATCCGGTCCTCAACTGTTGTCATGTTCTCTAAATTCTCTCTCTTGCAAAAGTATTGTCCATGCCAAGTTAACTAATTGCTATAATCATGTTGCTATCTTCAATTATGTCTACCCGCTATGCTCACAAAATCATTTCTTGAAAGTACTCTCATTAAATTCCGCTACTCTCAAATTGAATAGGGAAATTCCATTACATTGGTATCAGAGCATTTGGTTTCTCTTTTCTTGCTTAAGAAGAGAGGTCCTTAAGTTCGCCTATAAATGGTTGATGTTGTTAATTATAATAGAGTAAGTGGAACTGGGATCTAATATCGGTTTTGTTAAGCCCACTATGTGGGGGATGGTGCACACCTCGGGGGCTTTGGACTTAATAATGGAGTCTTTTTAGACTTGCCTACGGCTTTACCATTATTGAGCCATAGAGAAGTCCGAAAGGAGCTAGCCCTTGGCAACTCTGCTATGTTAGACCTACTCCTCTACTCTCTATAATTAACCACTTTGAGCCGTGGGTGTAGATACTTAAGAGCCGATTTTCAAAGGCTAAGAGGAGTGGCAACTAAGGTTTTGAACTGCCAAAGCATACACTAAGTATAAACATAAATTTTGTTAACATGGCTGACAATAATCAAGAGAGTAGAATGAACATTGATAGCTTTGATTTTGCACATGAAGGTGCTAATGATGATGCTCCCATGTTTGTGAATTATCTCGTCGCTAGGTTGCAGCAAGCTATGGGCAACCCTGCTTTGCAAGCCGAAGTTACTCAACAACTTCGTGCTTATGGAATTTCCCTTCCTTTCCCAGAGGAGAGAGAGCTTAGGAGGCCTCTTGAAGAGACCCCCAAAAAAAGACTCTCTCCCATTCGAGAGGAGGAATCCAAAGAGAAAGAAAGCAATGAAAGTCTAAGTTCTTCTGAAGAGGTGGCTCCACGAAGACGGTGGTCTAGACGATCGCCTACTCCTCCCAAGAGGAAAAGAGAAACCTATAGTCCTTCTCCTCATCACTCTGAAAGCCAAGAGAGGAAACAAAGGAAGAAAAGGGCTAGGAAGAGCTCACCCTCTTCTCCTTCTTCTTCACCTTCCTCCTCTTCCGATGAAAGTTATGGCTATTCTCCTAGAGAATACAAGAGGGGAGGACATCGCAAATCATTTCCTGCATGGCGAAGGTCACAAAAGCTAAAGAAGTTCAAGGAGGGAGGAAAGAGTATCTCTTTTCTCACCTACGATGGCACCTTTGGTGCTACCGACAAAGTGTTGGCCTTCATCCAGCAATTTGATGCGGCCTTTGGGGACGAGGGCTTCACAGAGTCCTCCAAGCTACGCCATGTAGCTATGCACTTCCAAAAATCAGCTCGTCAATGGTGGGCTAGCCTTCGTGGCAATGGAGAAGCCCCAAAGACATGGAAAACTCTACGAGTTTCCATCCTGAAGCAATTTCTTCCAAGCGGAACTAAAGATAAAGTTCTTACCGAATGGCGCGGCTTGAAGCTTCTCTCTCATGAGTCTATCAACAAGTATGTAGACAAGTTTTGGGATTTACATCTCAAAGCTACTGTCTTTCAAAAGATAGACTTTACCGAGCAAAGACAGCAATTCTGTGCGGGATTACATGAAGAGATGGCCGAATACATCAACTCTCAACGGCCTGGTACTATTACCGAAGTAATCCATCACACGATGGTTGCTTCACGCATCAATTTCCATCAAGGGGCTAGACGTAATGTCAAGCCCATGGAAAACAAAGATAAAAATGATGCAAAGGGGAAATCCAATGCTCAAAATAATTCCCAAGGTACTTCCAACAACAACAATAACAACAACAACAACAATAGTTCCAAGGAGAAGGGAGTTTACAAAGGTAAAAAAAAACTCTCTCCTGAAGAGCTTGAAGCTTTTCGCAAGGACCATAAATGTTTCAAGTGTGGGGAGCAAGGACATGGCTATCGTTCTTGCCCCAAGAAGAATACTCGCAATGAGACTCCTAGGGCTTCCACCATCGAAGCTCCAAAAGAGGATGCTCATTGCAAAGGATCATCACTCTCCTATGCTTGGGGAAAGGTAAGAGAGCATGATGCCTTCATCTTGTTTGAGCTTGGCTCTACTCTCAACTTCATATCAATAGAGTTGGCCACCAAGTTGGGCATTCAAGCTTTTGAGATGGGAGATATAGTAACAGCTGATGCAGCTTTCAAGGGACAACAAGCCTCCGTTACTCCCTTGATTGGGAAGTTGAGGCTTCATGTCCAAAGCTATGTCGACAAAGAAGACTTCTTCATCTCTCCTCTCCAACATCAGGATGTTATCCTAGGGGCACCATGGTTTGATCGCATGGCTGCCAACATGAAGTTCCCTGAAAGGAGAATTTACTTCACCTACAGGGGAAAGAACATGTATATAGATGCTAGTGAGCGTGGTTGCACTATTCCACTTATAAATCCTCTTTCTTTTGATAAATCAATGAAGAGCTCAGTTTCTGCGTACATGATTTATGTCAAAGAGTCTCTAAAAGCTAATAATGTTTCCTATCATTTTCATCAAATGAAAATGATAGGAATCAAGAAGAGTTAGACTTGTCTACTTTTCTAAAAGGATTCCAAGATGTGTTCATTGATGATATCCCTATGGACCTACCTCCAAAACGAGTGCATGATGACCATCGTATTGAGCTCCTTCCAGAAGCTCACTGCCTAACAAACCTCCTTATCGAGTCTCACAAGCTCAGCAAGAGGAGATTATGAGGCAAGTACAGGAATTGGTAGACAAAGGGATGGTGAGGCCTAGTTCCTCTCCCTTTTGTTCTCCAGACCTTTTAGTGCAAAAGAAAGATGGTACATACCGTATGTGTGTGGACTATCGAGCACTAAACCATATCACTATCAAAAACAGATTTCCCGTGCCTTGGGTAGAAGATCTGTTTTATAAGCTACAAGGCTCTACCTACTTCAGTAGGATTGACCTTAAGAGTGGCTATCATCAAATAAGGATAGTGGATGAAGATATCCTAAAGACCGAATTTCGCACAACATTTGGTCTTTATGAAAATCTAGTCATGGCTTTTGGCTTGACTAATGCACCAGCTACTTTCAATCATCTCATGGAGAAATTTTTTAGACCATATCGTAAATTCACTGGAGTGTTCTCTGATGATATCATCATCTACTCCAAATCTTTGGAGGAACATAAGCAACATCTCCAAGTGATTTTTCAAGCCTTGAGGGAAAACAAACTTTTTCTCAACCAAAAGAAAAGTGAATTCTTCCTTCAAGAGATTCAATATCTAGGTCATATTATCTCTCACGATGCTATTCGTATTGATCCATCAAAGTTAGAGGTAATAAAATCATGGCCTAACCCAAGGAATCTACATGAGCTAAGAAGCTTTATTGGTATGTGTGCATAATATAGACGCTTCATAGCAAAATTCTCTCAAGTAGCAGGACCACTACACGACTTAACAAAGAAGAACGTTAAGTTTGTATGGACTGCTAAGGAGCAAAATGCTTTTGAAAAACTCAAAGAGAAGCTTACTTCCCAACCAGTCCTCGTGCTTCTGGATCTCTCAAAACCATTTGAGGTCCAATGTGATGCTTGTGGTGATTGCCTTGGAACGGTTGCCTTGGAACGGTTTTACTTCAAGAAGGGCATGCCATAGCATATGAGAGCCGAAGGCTCAATAGTGATGAACGAGTCTTGGGCATTTATGAGAAAGAGCTTTTAGCTGTTCTACATGCCCTAGATACATGGAAGCACTACCTATTGGGGACTCCATTTATCCTACGAACCGACCACCAAAGTCTCAAGTATTTCATGACGCAAACCAAACTTTCCGACAAACAAATGAGGTGGGCAAATTTTCTTTCGCAATTTAATTTCCATATTGCTCACATAGCTGGTAAGCACAATCAAGTTGCCGATGCACTTTCACGATGACCAAAAGTTAATGCGGTGTCTATAGCTACTCACAATGATCTATCCTCTATGATAGATGAGTATGCTACTGACCCTGACTTTAGAGACATAATGTCAGCCCTTGCTTTGGGGAAGAAAGAGGAACCATTCACCTTGCAGGATGGTTATCTTCTCCACGGAAATAGGCTATGTGTTACCCATTCCCTTCGTGGGAAGGTTATGTATGAATCCCATGCTCCTCCATATGTAGGGCATAGAGATATTCAACCTACTCTCCGAGGATTAGAGACGTATTTCTATTGTCCTACCATGAAAGTGGACATAAAAGAGTATGTTTCAAAATGTGTAGTATGCCAAAAGACCAAGTATGATAGAGGGAAGCAACCTGGATTACTCCAGCCATTGCCTATTCCAAATTCACCATGGGAGAGTATATCCATGGATTTCATCTTTGGATTACCCAAGTCTATCCATGGGAATACAGGAATATGGACAATAGTCGACAGGTTTAGCAAGCAAGCACATTTTATTCCTGTCAAAAAGACTATTAAGGCACATCAAATGGCAACTCTCTTCATATCTCAGATTTTCAAGCACCATGGATTACCCACATCCATCGTGTCAGATAGATATCCTAGAATGACCAGTAATTTCTGGAAAGGTCTCTTTGAAAATCTAGGAACAAGATTGAATTTCTCTTCGGCCTATCACCCACAATCGGATGGCCAAAGTGAGATAGCCAATCTTACGATACTCGATCTACTCAAGACTTATGTTACCGAAGTAGATCAACGCTCACAATGGGAAAAGTATTTACCTCTAGTAGAGTATGCCTACAATAATTCTGTACATACTTCTATGGGGAATGCACCTTTCGAGATCATAGAGGGAAGACTTAAAGGTCCCTTGCTACTCAAAGTACATGGGAAGATCTTCGCGGCCGATGAGTATAGCCGTGACCTACAAGAATCTTTTCAAAAGATTAGGGAGGCTATAGCCATCTCTCAACAAAGGCAAAAAGCTAATGCTGATAAGCACAGAAGAGCCTTAATGTTCAAAGAAAATGATTGGGTCTTAGTCAAGTTTCCTAAGGCTCAATTAAGGTAAACGACGGGCAAAAATCCTACGGGCCATCAAAAGTATTATGCTAAACTAGCAAAAAGATACTATGGTCCTTTCCAAATCTTGAAGCCCATCAATGAGACGGCTTATCAACTCAAGTTGACCAACCATTGGCTTATACACAATGCCTTTCATGTAAGCCTACTTAAGCCCTACAAAGGAGAGCCACCAACTGAACCTATTATTGAAGACCCTCCCGAAGTTGAAGACCAAGAAGAGGTGCTACAACCCGAAGCTGTCCTTCGGCATGAAGACAAGGTACTACGACATGGTAAGATAATCCGACGGTATCTTATTAAGTTCAAAAATTATCCTTTTGAAGATGCTAAATGGATGCAAGGAGTACAACTTAAGGATAGTATGAACCTTTTCAATGCTTACAATGCTACATTAGAGTAAGCAAATGTACAACTCTCTTTTAAATGACTCATGTTTTTGTCTTATAAGACTAATCCTCTTTTTAATTGTGCACAAATTTAACTAGTATGCATGCTTAGAATCATGTTTGTGATGACGACGTCTCTCAAACACCAAGTAGAATTTGTCACTCTACTTTGGGAGAATGAAATGGACTAAAGAGCAGACATGCTTGCGGCAGCTATGTCTCCCAAGCACCAAATGGATTAGTCATCCATCTTGGAAAGATGTCGTAGGGTAAAAAAGGGATCCTCTACCCACTAAGTACGATTGACTAATGACTAAGACTTTATCTCTTCTACCCCATAGTCGAGGACGACTATGATTTCAAGAGAGAGGTAATGTCATAAAATATAATATCTAACCAACCCAAATGATTTTCTCATATTAAATTGATCACTTAATGTGGGAGAATAAATGAGAACAAGTGTTAAGATATAGATATGTGCTTATAGATCTATCTCAACACGGGGCCAATAGTAAAGGAGCCCAAATGGGAGATGGTCTATCAAGAGCAAGGCTAACCAATGGAGCATAGGACCTTAGGGTTAGCTTCATTGAAGACCTCCAATAATGTGTGTAAAAGTCCTTTGACCTTAGGTAAGCTAGGGCTGAGCTTGAGGTGGAAATCCGGCCCAAGCTCAAGGTGCTTGTCGTGCTTGAGGTGCTTGTCCTGCTTGAGGTGCTTGATTAAGATGCTTGAGGTGCTTGACTGGCTCCATGCTTGAGGTGCTTGATTTGGTGCATGATTAAGGTGCTTGAGGTGCCTTGAGAAGCTTGCCTGAGATGCTTGTGGGAACACCCCCTACTTCATGTGCTTAGTCATGCTTGATGACTAAGGGGCTTGCTCATCCAAAGTCAAAAATATCCCTACAAGGAGGGGGGCGAGCCTACAAGGGGGGGGGGGGGGGGGGGGGGGGGGGTGAGAGAGAACACACACACACACACACACACACACACACACACACACACACACACACACACAAGGGAAGCCCCAGCTTGAAGAGGCAGCAAGGACACTTGTCAAGTTCCTCCCCATGTTGCCCTCATGGTGTGCCTGAAGCCTATTGGTTGGCCACCCAAGGGGTCCAATGATAATTTAGGATATTTAATTAATTGATTTTGCATTTATCAAGTCCTCTCTCTCAAAGGGAAAGGGGGACACTTGTCCCAAGGCTACCCATGTTGCTTGTAATGGCTCCTGCTTGTGATTGGCTAGGCCTGGAGGGGTCCAATGAGCTTCAAGCATGAGCTACAAGGGGGGGTCGACCCAAGCAAGCTAGGGGGGTGCTTAGGGGGTATACTCACCCACACACACTCACAAACACTCTCATTGTGTACTATGCAAAGTGCAAGAACTCCCTCTCCTTCTCCAAGCAAGTAGAGGTTGAGAGCCTACACCAACACTCTTGGCTATGGAGTGCAAATCCATCCAAGAGCCATGCTTCAATGCTTGAGCTTGCCATCTATTTCTTCTTCATTACTATGCTATTATGTATGCTAGCACAAGAGTTATGATAAGTGAGGAACTAGCTCTTTCTCGTATGAAATGTTTCTTCTTCCTCTTCCCTACCCTCATTCCCTGCTAGCTCTCTCCACCTTCGAAGGTGTTTGAGGTCTTGGGACTGAGGCTTGGTATAGTTAAAGCTTTCTTCAAGTTTAGGTTATGCTATGATGGTGATGCATGAAGCTTTCCATCTTCATTGCTTCACCTAGGTCACAAGGAACACAAAGAATGTATTGTAACAAGTCTCTCTTTATGGGAGAAATTATAATACAAATGCCTATTGGAGGGGGGACCGGCTCCACATAAATCCGGTCCTCAACTGTTGTCATGTTCTCTAAATTCTCTCTCTTGCAAAAGTATTGTCCATGCCAAGTTAACTAATTGCTATAATTATGTTGCTATCTTCAATTATGTCTACCCGCTATGCTCACAAAATCATTTCTTGAAAGTCCTCTCATTAAATTCCGCTACTCTCAAATTGAATAGGGAAATTCCATTACACATCCACCCTAGCTAGCTAGATCCCATTCCGATCAAGAAGTAACCATCACATTTAATTAATTTATGTGTAATCTATTACGACGACATCACATGCATTTTACATCATTAGGGAAAAAGTAACTTTGCTTTAAAACTTCAAAGGTGTTTCTTTGCATCACAATGTCCGTGACTAGTGGGTTGTAGGTAGTCCATCAAGTGGCTACTTCTAATTGGTGATAGACATTCTCACAAGGGCCAACTAGAAGCAATCAAAAGAATCACTCACTGCTTGCTTCTCTTCATGCAACACTGTACTCGTTCGTCGATAGGCCAACTAGAAGCTATCAAAAGAAGCACTCACTGCTTGCTACTTCGAATTGTGCATATATCCTCTTGAAAACTCGCATATTACTTCGAGGACACTCTTCCGGCCATGCGATGCAAATTTATATAGATGATATTATATGGTGATGGGATGGGATGGGAAGGCCATATAAGATTTACAGGTAATTTATAGCATGTTGCGTTTTTCTGATGGGATAGCCAAACGCTCATTGCAGCACGATTCACTCTCTGTGACGAAGGTAACCATCCTCTTTCCCCGTAGAAGATATATGCGCCAGGATCTGTTCTCTTCTCTTCATTGATGCCGCTCTTTTGTGTGTTTTCATCGACACAGCCAGAATCTCCTCTCTTCGCATTTTCCCTTCCTCACGTGTTAATGACGAGTCTAACGAGGTACTGCGATGCTGAGGGAGATGATATTTTGGCAGCGACCCGTGATTAGTGTAACCGGTGATCATGGGTAAGCGAAATCTTAGTTCAATTAGATCTTATTTGCAATGTCTTGAGGATGTCACAGGCAGTACTGTTATTTGTTCTGAGTATGATGAAGTAGATCGCAAAATGTTTACATTTTACTTGCCCTGAATATGGCAGATGAAGATGAAGATGGTGGTTTTAGGGAGTTTGCTACCCTTTTGAAGGGTCATTCAAAGGACATGCGTGGAAATGGGTTTTTCCACCATCATAACATAAGAGGGAAGGGCTTGTATAATAGACATCGAAGCCGAGATGATGGCTTTTGTGGCCGAGAACTTGCTTGTGATGAGGCTTTTGGGTCAAACGCTGTAGGCCACAGGGAAGGCTGGCGCCATGGAAACAACAATGGTTTTCAGCCAGCATGTGATCCATATCGGGCAAATGAGGATGCAAACAACATTGATTTACCACCTCACAAAAACAATGTTCCGTTTCCAAGGATACACAGGGGGCATCATCCTGATTTTGGAGTGCATGACAATGGCCACAATCAACAAAATGCACAATTTTTTGGGGACAGATTTCATGGCAAGGGGCGTGGTAGGAATTATGTCCGAGGTGGCTTTGCTGGTAGTCACTCCAATGGTCGTGGCTATTTTCCTCGACGTGATTTCAACCACAAGGATGCACAAAACCACAATTTTCACGGGCAAAGGCAAAACTTGCAACCTAATAGTGGTTGCAAGCAGGTCAAGAATAAGGTTTTTACTAACAATCATGCGAAAAGGGGAGGGAGGGCTCACTGCTTTTATGGCAGCTATAAGAGAGTTGCTAGATCTGGGATCAATGAAGGACTACAGTATGCAAATAAGAAAGTGAATGTATCCAATCCTTCACCTGTGGATGGGGTTCGTGCTGAGCAACTTAAGTGCAAGAAAGATGGTGATGTCTGCACTATACAGACTCCACAGGAAGTCAAGGTTGATGGCTCCAGTTGTATGGAAAGCGAAGTCGGAAGCGCTTGTCCCATCCGAAGTCCTTCACCCCTGGATGCGGGTCCTGCTGAGCAACTTGAGTGCAAGAAAAATGGTGATGTCTGCACTATACAATCTCTGCAGGAAGCCAAAGGTGATAGCTCCAATTGTATGGAAAGTAACGTCCAACGTGGTTGTCCCATCCGAAGCCCTGCTTCTAATAGCTGCTCACAGTCAGCTGCTCTTTGTAGAGGTGAATTTCAAAAAGAGGAACTTTCTCCTCAAAAGGACGGTATAATTGGTTTTGGTGATCAAAAGCATCTTGAGAGAGCGTTCATATCATGTAGTGGTGGCACTGGAAAGCGCAGAAGGTCCTCAGCAGTAAGAGACTTTCCAATGCTGAGTGGTAGGCTTCACATTTCTTCAGTGAAAAAAGTTATCATCAAATCTAAAGGTAAGAAGTTAAATGTTGTGAGGGATGTGGTATTGGAAGACTCTGCTCGAGCTTGTTCTCCATCTGATCTCCTATTGGCAAATGAAATTTCAAGCTTCTCAAACCCGATAATTGTGCCTGCTGATCATGTTTGCCCCGAACTAGAGGATCATAGCAAGCCACATCTTGGAATGATTGATGGTTCTTTGGATCTTGTCATGTCTGATCCTGAAACAATTTGTGAGGTTGCTACCAAGATAGTAGTAGATGAAGGAAACTCTTCTGCTGAACTAACTCAAGTTGGCTTTGGAAAGGTTGTTGAGAATTGCTTAACTTTATCCAAAGGATTTGGTGGGAATGAGCAGTTTTTGGGATCAAGTGAAGTCTGTGTTCAGGTTGCTTGTCCTGAAGAGAGTGTTCGTGTTATTGAAGCAGATGTACCTGAACCTACCGTCCAAGTTTTAGATGGGAAGGACACTCAATATTTTGAACTTACTGAAGTTGAAAAGGTTGTTGAGAATTGCTTAACTTTATCCAAAGGATTTGGTGGGAATGAGGTTGCTTGTCCTGAAGAGAGTGTTGATGTAATTGAAGCAGATGTACCTGAACCTACCGTCCAAAGTTTGGACGGGAAGGACACTCAATATTTTGAAAATTCATCCCAGATCCCTTCCGGTCTTACTTGTGAGAAGATTCCTGAAGCACTTGATGATGTAGCTACAATAGTTTCCAGGCAAACGACTTCACAAGGAAATAGTTTGGATGGAAGTGTGAACACTTCCAAGAACCCTTCTGTTCTTACTCATGTGAAGCTTTCTGAAGCATCCGATGTGGCAACAATAGTTTACAGGCAGATGACTTCGCAACAAAATAAAGATTTGCGACTAAAGGAATCAAAGAAAAACTGGAGAACAGATATGCAGGCTGTGGGTGGTCTTCTCAAGTCCAAATCCAGACCCAACAAGGTGTCGGGAGCTGTGACGGATGGATTGCACAATCACTGTCATGTGCCAAAGAAGCTGAAAGTAGAGGACTCACTGGAGCTCACACAAGAGACGGGTGCTTTGGTACCATATCAAAGCACTGATGGAGGAAACGTGAGAAACAAGCATTTTACAAAAAGATTGCTACATAAAGGTAGCCATAGAGCAAAACTCTTTCAAACCAGCAAGAGCTTTGACCCGAATGATGCAGCCAAATTGTCCTCTTTGGAAGCAAGTGAAGGAGTAAGTGATCGTGCTTTAGTGAAACGTACTTTGCATGAATTTGAATCTATTCGAAAAGCATTGGTAAAGTCTCAGAATGCTGTCAAAAGAGCAGATCTCGATGCTGGTGCCATGTTAAGGGAAAAGGGTAAATGGAGGAACTGTAAGGAGAAAATTGTTGGTGAGGTGCCGGGTGTAGAAGTGGGAGATCAGTTTTCGTTTCGAATGGAGATGCACATTATTGGCTTGCATAGGCAAATTCAAGCAGGAATAGACTATATTCCTGGAACAAAACGCCCCTGTGGGTCTCCCTTGGCAACAAGCATAGTGTCTTCCGGTGGTTATGAGGATGACAGAGATGATGGGAACACACTCATCTACTCTGGGCAAGGAGGCAATAATATCAAAGGAACTAAAAAGCAAGAAAGCAACCAGGAGTTAGTTCGTGGTAATCTCGCTCTGACTAATTCCATGAAAGAAAAAACCCCTGTCCGAGTCATTAGAGGAACCTCTGATTTGGCCAGCCCATCATCAAAAGTTTATACCTATGATGGGCTTTATGATGTAGTTAACTATGCTTTTGAATGCGGTGTAGCAGGGTTTTGGGTATATCAATTTACTCTAACAAGAAGGCCAGGACAGCCTCAGGTGGGCTTATCTTTCCTAACCATTCTGAAAAAGAAAGGCTTGAGCCGGCCTAACCTTCTAATGAATGACATTTCCAGAGGTCAAGAAAGGTTGTCTGTTTGTGTTGTCAATGAAGCAGATGAAGAACCAGTACCTCTTCATTTTACATACATTCCGAGCATAAAGTATCCAATATGGTACTCACCTCTTCTGCCACAATGTTGTCAATGTGCTGGGGTTTGTGAAGAAGAAACATGCAGCTGTGCTGTCAAGAATGGGGGAGAGTTTCCATATAATGAGAAGGGCTACTTAATACGGGATAGAAAGGTCTGGTATGAATGTGGTCCTTCATGCAGTTGCTCAAGCTCTTGCATGAATAGAGTGAGTCAGAAGGGATTAAGGTACCGGCTTGAGATTTTCAAGACGAAAAACAGAGGTTGGGGGGTAAGGTCTTTAGACTCCATTCAACCCGGAGGTTTTATTTGTGAATACACTGGAGAGCTTTTGTCAGATGCCGAAGCAGAGCAAAGAGTTGGGAATGATGAATATCTGTTTGAGCTTGGCAAGGACTGCAATCCATCTGCCATCGAGTCTGATTTGGCAGATGTCAGCAGTAATTTAGCAATGGTCCCTGTTGCAGAGGATGTCGCATACACTATTGATGCCAAGGACCTGGGCAATGTTGCTCGGTTCATCAACCATAGCTGTTCACCAAATCTTTTTCCACAAAATGTTCTGTATGACTCTGATGACTTGAGATTTCCACATGTCATGCTGTTTGCTATGGAGAACATACCTCCCATGAGGGAACTGACGTATGATTACAACTACAGCATTGGTCATGTGCGGGATGCACATGGGAACGTGAAGAGTAAAGCTTGTTACTGTGGAGCCCAAGATTGCCAAGGAAGGCTGTATTAACATCAGTATGTTTCTGCACTAAGCCCTTGGATAATGCACGGCTTTTCAGGCTTTAACTGTTTGTGGCTTTACAATAACAGCTTCCATTTTTGTGGAAAATTGGTTCAGTGCATTCAAATTATGTAAAACGGAAAGCCCAACTCCTTGCTTGCCAGTTTGGCATGGTTGTTTTAAGGGTAGCACCTAGATTGACAAACATGGCATTGCCTGTAATTGTAAAAAATATGTTTTGAATACATGTAACTTTTATAGGCAGTCGGTGAGGTGTATAATAAAAAGCCATTTTATCTTCTCTGTGACACTCGCAGATGGTGCACATTTCATGTTTTAATTCTCAGAGGCGAGATTTTCATTTATGCTCTTATTTTTTAGACGATCTAGTGGTAGTTTTGCTTCCATTCAACCTTTTTGGAGCATGAAGAGCAGTGCGAATCATGCTTTGCAAAGAATGTCTTTGTATTTGTCCAATCTGAGAATGTAAAATATGACAAAGTAGCTTTTAAAAGTTTGGTCATGAGTGAGACTGTATATTAATGGTTAAAGTGCATGTGCCGTGTGAAGGGGGTGTATTTAAGTTGGACTCATACTCAGGTTTATAGAGTATGTTTTAATTGAGAATTAGCAGTGTGCAAACCTGCACGTTCTCTTGGCATTGATGATGTAGTAGGATGCATAGCTGTTTTCCAAGCTACGCATGATAAAGGCGACGGTCTTTTTCTTCCTATTTGGACAAAGCAATGAAGGTTGAATGTTGTCAAGTTTTCCACTTTTTCTTCTAGTTGGGTATGTTGTAGGTCGGTCTTTAGCTCTGGTATATTGAGGCCGGGTTCAGATGGCCTGGAGGCAAAGAAGAAGATAGGGGCCTGCATTCCTCTCGGCACATACGCACACCCATTGAGTTGAAAGAAAAGGTATTTCCAGATCCCTACGCCTGTGTGGCCGGAGGCACACATCAAACCACATGAGCTCCTCCCATTGGATGCCATGAAAGCCCACCATTTTTCTCGCCTCAACTCCCCTTGGTGGGTCTGGGAGTGGACTAAAAAAAATCTGTAAGCTAAGCTGTGACTGTCTCCCCCCCCCCCCCCCCCGGCCCCCACGGGTCTCTGTAGGTGATTGCAGAAGTGTATCCTTGTGCCTTTGTATCTCTAGCAAGCAGTGCCCCAGCTGTCACTGATCTCGAGAGTGCATGATATCTCGGAAGGTAGGCTGCCCTCTGATATCCGCATAAGCTCTACATCTGCAAACAAAACGCTCCTCGCTCTCCACTTCCTCTCTACATACTCTACACACCTCTACATACTCTACACACTCTCTGCTCCATGGGAATGTCATGAGGTCGCCCCACCTCGATCTCTAGTCTGTGCAATGACACTCTGAGCTGACCAATCGCCCACTCGTGAGTTGTGTTGACATGTAGGTGCCCACATAGCGTGGTCATTGTATGAACCCGTCCTCCAATATGGTAAGAAAATGGTCTTTGTAGTGTGACATCTTCCGTTGGAGGGGAGATGCGATCCAAGTCTGTCTGATATAGAGCTGCCAGAGATCCTGTCGGATCACTATGTTTCTCTCACTACGTGAGGGATGAAGCTGGGGGGAGTCGGGGTAGTACTGGGAAGGTGGCAAACTCTCCAGGTCGAGGCCGTGTGCTCCGAACCATGCTCCAATCTTAGTGTATCATGCTCTGTCGTATCCAGCCTCTGATATCTGTATAGCTGAATCAGTGTGAGTCTGTCGATCGGGTGCTCTTTCACTCTCTGGATGAAGCAGATCGTCTGGAAGAGTGCCACTACCATGGGGGGTTTGTGTCACAAGGCGGGCACCACGTGCCAATAGAAAAGAACAGACTGAACAAACTTTTAACACTTCAATAACAACTGAACAGATACAGAGACGACACGCGACATGGAGTGGCGGAATTCCACCTCAGAGAGTATTGGCCCCAAACCTTGGCACCCCTTTCGGTATTTCTTTATATTGCATCAACATAGTACAAGCCGGTACTCCAGACTGCACCTTCGCCAGGAAGCATGCTAGAGAATGAGCCCTAGTCTCATATTTAAAGGCCCTTGGCCTGAAAAGCAGTTAAAGTAAAAAGCCTTCAAAACTCAAAAGCTTCTTGTCCAACAGCAAAGCCAAAAAGCTGCCAGTGTAAATCACGGAAATCCGTAGAGCCTGCCACGTCATCAACCAGCGCAAAACGCGGAAATCTCCCTATTGCCCTTAGGGTTAGGGTCAGGGTTTCTGTAGTTTTAGGGTTAGGGTTTCTAGAATTAGGGTTTGCAGGTTTTAGGGTTAGGGTTTCCAGAATTAGGGTTGCAAGTTTTAGCATTAGGGTTTCCAGAATTAGGGTTTCAGCAGTTAGGGTTTTTGGCAAAAATTAGGGTTAGGGTTTTTGCTCTTGGGCAACCACGTCATCACTTTGTGACACTTCTTGTGTTACTTGTTCTTCTTAGGGTTTAAGGCGGCCACCACGTGCCAATAGAAAAGAACAGGCTGAATAGACTTTTAACACTTCAATAACAACTAATAACAACTAATTGAAAGAGAGACGACACGCGACATGGAGTGGCGGAATTCCACCCCAGAGAGTATTGGCCCCAAACCTTGGCGCCCCTTTCGGTATTTCTTTATATTGCATCAACATAGTACAAGCTGGTACTCCAGACTCTGCACCTTCGCCAGGAAGCATGCCAGAGAATGAGCCCTAGCCTCATATTTAAAGGGCCTCGGCCTGAAAAGCAATTACAATAAAAAGCCTTTAAAACTTAAAAGCTTCTTGTCCAAAAGCAAAGCCAAAAAGCTGTCAGCGTAAATCACGGAAATCTGTACAGCTTGCCACGTCATCAGCCAGCGCAAAACGCGGAAATCTCCCTGCTACCCTTAGGGTTAGGGTTAGGGTTTGTGCAGTTTTTTGGGTTAGGGTTTCTAGAATTAGGGTTTCAAGTTTTAGGGTTAGGGTTTCGAGAATTAGGTTTTCAGCAGTTAGGGTTTCTGGCATAAATTAGGGTTAGGGGTTTCTGCTCTCGAGCAACCACGTCATCACTTTGTGACATTTCTCTGTTACTTGTTCTTCTTAGAGTTTAGGCCCCTCGGCCACACTTGTAAGTTGGCTCCATTCTTTAGGCTTTTGACACGTCAGCAGTTTGCTATAGTTGGTAAGCTCTGCCTTGGTGATGTCCGGTGGCACTGTGTGCTTGCCTCGAAACAAGCGAGAAATCATATAGATCTGTGGTCTCTCAATCCGCGCCCATTGGCTATTTGTCAATCTGGGTGCCTAACTGCTATTGGATACATCACGGTTGGAGTGACTAATGTGTCGAATAGCCTTCCCTTCGTGCGGGGCTCCTGCGAGTGTGCATGATGGCATGTCCGCTCTAGCATGGCCAGTGCTGCATATCCTCTGGTGAGTCTGTCTGTGGCGGCCTGTGCCATGGAGAAGGGCCCCTGTCGGTTGGTGAATGTGACTCCCAGGTAGATGTAGGAGGGGTCCTCCTGTTGCTGTAAATGTGACTACTAGTCGAATTGTTGTGCAGGTGTGAAAGTCATGATCTTGGTTTTCCCAAGATTCACTGTGAGTCCCTTGTTTGTACAAAATTCATTCAAAGCTCTCAGATGGCTCTGCAGGCCCTCTGGTGACTCTAAAATTAGTACAATGTCATCAACATATAACATAATTTGGACTGTGGTACATGCTAGGTCCGCTCCCGCCCCTCCCGCTCGTAGGATATAGTCGGAGATCTCGTCGATGTAGAGTCCAAAGAGAGTTGGGGAGAGGGGGCATCCTTGCTTAACACCAATGGTGCTAGCAATAGACTCTGACATATCGCCTGGGCACCGAACTCTCCTAGTCACTCTCTCATAGAGAGCATAGATGGCCCATATCATCTTCAAAGGTATCCCCAAACTCTGGAGTCGTCGAAAGAGCCTCTCCCGTGGGACGGTGTCAAACGCTTTGTGAAAATCCACAAAGCAGCAATAAAGCCTCTTCTTCCGCACCTTTGCCCCATCAACGAGGCAATGGAGAACAAAGATGCGATTGATAGTAGAGAAGGTCCGCTTAAACCTACCTGGCTAGGAGCGCGTAGGCCTTGAGCCGCCCCGTAAGAACTAAGCTCAGCCGCTAGAACTGCCCCATATAGTTTGGCCATTGTATGGCCGATCATGATAGTCCCGTAATTCCCTGGGTCCGAAGTGTCTCCAAACTTGTGGATTGGCACAATGGTGTGCCTGGTGCGACTGCATAGATGAGGTGCTCACTTTGTAAACCTGTATGGTCTGATGATTGGTGGTGCTGTAGTCGATGGATGGCCTTCTTGACCATCTCCGTTGTGAAGGAGCAGCTTGCGGGTCGAGGCTCGGGAGGTGGTGGAATCGGAGGCTGGGTTGGCACCTCATAGAGTTTCTCTGCGTAGTCGTGCCATACATGTGGATCCTCAACGGGGGTAGTTGGTCATGGCTCCCGGAGGGTGCGCCATGCTGTGGGACTATCCATGCTCATGAATAGGTGATATAGCTCTAGCTCCCGTGCCTCCTCAAAAGCTCGCCACTTTCGGCGTGTGAGTGTCTTCATCTGGCGTCTGGCCTCCCGATTAGTGGTCTCTCCAAGAGTCTGCTGTGCACGCAGCCGGCGGTAGAGGTCTTTGCACTCATCATCGTACCGGTAGTTCTGTGGCATGGTCCCTTGGGGGGGGGGGGGTATGGGTGGTGTGCGGGATAGAGCTGATGGCTGATGTCTGAAGAACAGATGTGATGTGGGAGGCAAGCATCGGTAGTGGTGTAGAGGGGTGGAGCAAGAGTCGTCTCGTCTTGACCTCTGCCGAGTATAAGGGGGCTAGCTCATGTGTGAAATGGATCGTGGTCATGGGTGTGTGGGGTGTGGCATCGCCAGTGCTTATAAAAGAGAGCCTAGCGCTCAGTTCATAACACAGAGTCACCAAGGGCGCCAATTAGTGGCCATTACTCTTGGAGGAGGGAACTCGTCCCCTCTCTGAGCAAGTGATTGTGTCTATTGCTGGTGTCATTCCGAGTTTATAATTCAAGTTCCTGTTTCTCAAGTCTTTGTAGTAGTTCACTGTGGTATCAGAGCAGGATTGTTGCTTTTTCATCTAGCAAGCCGATCCAGGACTGCACCAAAGTCAGCATGAAGAACAGGAGTACAAGATAATGAGATTGAAAAGGAAGTTGAGGGGACAATTAGGATCTAGAAGAGGAAAGTGTGCACGAGGCAGAGACGTTGGGCAGAGAGCATACGCGGGGAATCTCTTGGAGCAGTTTTTGCAGTTTACAAGGGTTCCAGATATACGGCAGACACATAGAGGAGCAGGTCCTGAAGAGAATGTTCAAGCAGTGTGGAAGGAGGTGAAGAATCCCCCTAATCCTTAGTTTAGCGCATCAGCAAAGGGCACTAGGACATCCAACAGTTGAGAGGCTAGTCATTAGAGTGGATTGAAGTAGCAAGCAAGAAGTCTCGTAAATGCCCCGAAATTTATGGGTGGTATATCCACATTTGTTGGACTCGCAAGGAATCCCCCTAATCCTTAGGATTAGGTGAAGAATCCCCCTAATCCTTAGTTTAGCGCATCAGCAAAGGGCACTAGGACATCCAACAGTTGAGAGGCTAGTCATTAGAGTGGATTGAAGTAGCAAGCAAGAAGTCTCCTAAATGCCCCGAAATTTATGGGTGGTATATCCACATTTTTTGGACTCGCAAGGAAGGATTTTTTGGGCTGCAACCAAGGGTTATGTTGTTATGGTGTTTTTGGCATAGCCACTCCAGGATATGATCAGGGGCCTTTTGTAGGGATGCAGGGTATGATGCCAGGCATGCATGAACGTCCAACTGAGCCTATGTTTTCAGGGGTGCTGAAAGGTTTGGACGAGGGATGACTCCATCTTTTGGTTGCACATCCGGTGAACTGGGCAGCGCATTACTGCGGGCAACTCCTAATTATCAGTTGTCTTCTATGGGAGGATAGCAGAAGGAAGGAGGGCAAAGTGTCACTTTTGACACCTTCCATTCACTAAAGACAAGTTAAAAGCTCTAGCTTTCATCCAGCTATTTGGACATATTACGAGGACAAGCTCTATTATGCGGCTTGAGTTCAAGCAACTTTCTGCTTCTTTATGGCTCACAGTCGAGTGAGATAGATGCTTGGAACCAAACTAAATGTGAGAAGGAGATACTTTGGGATTCTTTCTTACTACTTGCCTCCTTCAAATTGGTAACCCTAGGGCCTAAACTAGCAGTTTGAACTAAGCATTATTGTATTAGACTAGTCACATGCTTGGTTGGCTTTGTCATAGCAGCTTATGTTTTCAATATATAAAAGAATACTATTGGTAAATTGCTTGATTTTCAAACAAAAGATATACTGAGATGAACATAACACATTTGTGATGCTAAAATCAGACTGTAATTGTGAAAGTAAAATTAGATTTTCAGTTTTGTGTAAAGCATGAATTTAATTTATCCATTAAGATGGAGCATTGGCCTTTTGAGTAATGTAATCATTTGGAGCAGGCTAATAATATAAAAATCTTGCCTTTAAGAAACTACTAACAAAAGCAAAACCCCCCTTAAACTTCCCGTTCTATGAAATTTTGCAAAATTACCAAAAGCAGTAGATAGTGCACAGGGTAAGTGAGTACCATACGGGATATGGTGGACCAGTTTGCACAATGTCCCTCCAAAATTTTAAGAAATGGAAGCCTTGCCTTGCCTCGCCCCGTTGTCCACTTCCTACTACATAGGCATGTGAATACAGATTGAAGTAGCAAGCCTGAATTCTATTTGTTTCACTGTGGCACACTTTGTTTTGTTCTCTTTTGCTTTTGAGTATTTATTTCACTGCAATTCTGTGTTGCACGAGTTATAAAGTGAAGATGCTGTCACAAGGCAAGAAGTGGACGATACTTCTATATACTCCAGAAAAAACCGTTTTATACAAAAACCTTCGAGAATATAGACACGAATTGAGACCCCAAAAGATTGGCTGGTCCCAGAAAGAGTAATTTTTATCAGTGGGGAATGTTCATTTTACAAGAACATGGATCGAAAAAAGAGAGTGCTACTGCTCTCTGCTCTTTCCTAAATCTTAGTCTCATAGAAAGAGAACAAATTTTCTATCTTTTTGAGAGGATAGCAAGATCCTTCCTGTGCTAGATTCTTCTAAATGATGCTATGGACCGAAGAACTTGCCATTCTGAGGGAGGCTCAATTCCCAGATGCTATGGACTGAAGAACTTGCCATTCTCAGGGAGGTTCAATTCCCAACGGATGTTCCAAATGGATCATTTTTGAACATAGCATGGGCTGTATTTTTACTTACCTAAACTTCAATAGGCTGATTTGTACTGGTGGACCGTGTTTTATTTCTTCTGATGCATAGTAGTTGATTATGTGTGCACACCAAAAGTCTCCTTTGCTGAGATTCTGCTCACAGAAGTTTTCAAAAGGTTGGAATTCGTTTGAACAGCCATCGTCTTCTTCGAAAAGGGTGACATTCAGTTTCTCTTTGTGATGGATCTTTCTCTTTTGATGTAGAAATTCATGAGAGAGGACTTGTCTGAGTTGGCTCTTCTTGAGGGGAGCACACAAGCATACTCTCGTCATCTGAAGCTTCCTCAAGCTTGTGAGATGGTGAAGTCACATTACTTACTTTGTCTATTATCTTTAAGGGTCGATGGTATCGAGCTTAACTATTCCCTTTATTTCTGAGTTGTTTCTTTAATCTAGCCTTCCAAACTTGAGAAGTACGTATTGGCTGACATCTAGATCTAGATGACATATATACTTATCTGCAACTATTTTATGCTTACCTTGAAGCATAATCTAGCTCCTTTAACTTGAGCATAAGCTGTGTCTATATCACAGGCTAATTAATCGGCGGCGAAAATCTTATCTTTGGTTGAAGGATGGGAGGGAGATGAGGTTTGCCATTCGCAACTTCGAAAGGAGCTTTGTGAGTAGGTGAATGGATCGTATTATTATATGCAAGTTCTACCAAGGGGAGGTGTGTCTCCTTATTCCGTTTTTTGTTCAGATACATAGCATTTCAGTAAATCAAGGATAGCATAGTTAGTCGTCTTGCTCTAAGGAAAAGTTCAATTTAGTTCCTAAATTTTCAAAGAGAGCCCTCCAAAATTCCCTGACATTCTTGGATCGCTGACAAATGTTTTCGGTAGCAAGAAAAACTTGTGCCATGTTATCAACCTTGATTGTAATTTGAACTCGAGTCAAATGTGCTTGCTTATTGAATCTATCAATGATAGCATCATTTCCATTCTAGTAAGTGGGATATCCATGATAAAATCCATGGCTATGCTTTCCCGAGGTACTTGTGGTACTCGAAAGGGCTGACACAGGCCAAGAGCTCTATGGCTATTGTAGTTCATCTTTTGGTAGGGGACGCACTCTTGAACATATTTTTCAATATCTGCTCATATAGTGGGTTAATTGTAAGGTGCAGCAGAAGTGAATGTGGAACTTTGCTCAAGATGAGTGCTTTGAATTGTGCTCAAGGGTTCCTTCTACTTACGGAAGGGAGAGCCTTCCGTTCCTTTAGTGAGAGAGTGCAAATGATCACAAACATAGTGGATGAACATTGTGAATGAAGGTACGTGAGACTGAGAGATAGAGAGAGAAGAATACGACACCAGAATGTTGTCAAACCCTCCTCCGAAGGCCCCACTCTCTATGGCGAGAGCGGTCTATTTATGATTGCACAAATCTCTACAATGCTTGGACTCGACGACGATGAGAACGATGACGAGATGGGTTGAATCTGAAAATGCTAATGGCTGAAATCTGCAAATCTTTATCTGCTGAATTTTGTCTCTATGTCGGCGATGACGATGCAATAGACGACGCGCTGAAAACGTAGATGCTGAAATCTGCGTTTTCCGGGCTGGAACTGCAAACTTCGCGGGATTTGACCGTGCGGCGAGGATCTGCTGCGGGAAGGTGAGTTCTGCGAGGTTCGGACTTGTTCTGCGGAGTGGCTATGCTGAAAACTGAAAACGCTGGTCTTCTTGTTGACTTGTCGCGACGGAATTGCAAAAACGCTGGATGTTATGCTGCTCCAAAAACGCTAGGCTGATTTGGTGTCATGCGGGAAGAATTTGCTAATGCTAGGGCTGATCTGCTGTATTCTACTGTCGCCATGCTGTTGCAATTGCAAAACGCGGGGCTGATGTGCACATTGAAGGAAATGCTGGCTGGCCTAGGTGCAAAACGCTAGGTCCTGCTGATGATGCAGAACGCTAGGCTTGCTAGGGTCCTGCTGAGAAGGTGCCTGTTGAACTGAGTTCCTGCTGCCTCTTCTGTCAGAAAGTGCTAGCACTAGGTTTCTATATATACAAACTTAGCAAAATTGCCCTACCCAGTTCCCAACAAAAGTCACTAAAAAATAATAAGTGAAAAATGTCAAAAATAGGGAAAATAGGTCTATGCAATGTAAAAATGCTCGTGACGGGTTCTGAGTGTAATCTGATGATCATGCTGTGTGCAACCAGAGGATATACATCTATTCTAAGTGTCTGGACATGCACGGTCTGCGAACAGACTCACAAAAGTGCGAGATCACTTCCTATTCTAGACTGACTTGACTGAACTGAACCCTAGTCATGCTGTAGCTTGTCCATGGACACATAGGGTTGGATGTGTCACGTGACATCCCCTCCGTGAGGTACTGGTACCGAACTGTATGGCGTCGAGGGAGATCGCCAACAGCGTTTGGAATCGTGGGAAGAACTCTTCGCCGGCCCACTCTGAGGCGTGGGTCATGCGATACTTGAACTTCATAAAGGTTTGCAACGCTTGCTTCTTTGGGCCGCGCCGAAAGCGACACAAAGTCTTCTGAGGCTCCTTCAATGCTTCAACTTCGTCTATAGTCATGCTGCTTCCTTCTTCAAGAATCTTCGAGGCTGAAAATCCTAGAAACCACTCTCAACACAAAAACATGAACATACCCATTCCATGTAAAATGAATGGAAAAAATCTAATCTTCCTAAAAGACTGTGCATGCAATGTAGATGAACAAATAGACGGAGTGCCAAACCGTTCACCACACACACGCAAACAATGAGATCGAATCTTGTCTTTCTGATCTAAATCAATCAATTGTGGCAAATCACAATGGACATGCCGATGCTTGATGCTCAATCCTTCTTGTGCTCTTTCTATGACCGTGTCATGTAAAGGAAGAGACATGGAATGTAAATCCCTTGAAAGAAAACATTTCATTTTTGCATGAATCATTCGCCTACATCTGTGCTCATCGTACAATATGTCATGCCTAGTAAAAGGGATCACATAAAGACACTGACTAAAATACAGGAAACGATAAAAAATGAAACACTCGAACAATCCGTGCTGACTAATCATGCGTACACATAGTACTTCTTGTGGGGGTTCTTTGGACCTAGGCTTGAGAGCCAAGATCGGTTCGTCGTGTTTGATATAATCTGCCTGGTGGGGTGTTGTGGACCTCGACTTGAAAGCCAAGATCGATTCTTCGTGATCGATCGAATCTGCAACGAGGTTAGCTTCGCTAGAAAAAGCATCAACTAAACCATCATCCTTGTGAACAATCACGTCTTGATCATACAAATCATTATGCTTGTGAGAAAACACATTTTGATCATCATGCAAATCATCATGCTTGTCCTTATCATCCAAGTCATCATGCTCATCATTATCATGCAATTCATGATGCTTATCATAACCATGCAATTCCTGTGTATCATGCTTTGGAGAAGACGAGATCGAGAGTCTCCTTCTCCTGAATCCGTTCAATCTTCGCCGCCTGCACATTAGAAATGAGAGATGGAGAATGAGCAACTTGCTCTCCACGAATGACAATGGGAGAGTCACTTTTGGCATTGAACGTATTTTTCGCCCAATCAATGAGAGGGTTATGCTCACGAAACCATCGAATGCCCAAAATTATATTACATCTTGAGAGAGGAGAGACGAAAAATTTTCTACGAAAAGCAGCTTGTTGAACTGCAAACAACACATCACGGCACTCTTTTGTGATGAGAGAGTCCATACCAAGAGCGAAGCCAGAGACCTCGAGAGGAGATTTCTGACTAACCTTTAGGCGGGCTCTCTCAACAAGAGAGGGACTAATCACATCATGCATACTGCCTGGGTCAAAATATATGACAAAACGTTGCATGTCATATGACCATATAACATTTAATGAGAGACTCATCAATGGGAGGGTCATTAGAAACTTGGGGCACACTTGTGGTGTCATTTATAGCATTGACAGAGGAAGTTGGTTCTGTGGGCTCTTTAGATTCATTGAATTCAAGCTTATGACATGTTCTTTTTATGTGACCCTTAATGTAACATTGAAAACAACGACCTTCCTTAGAATAAGTTTGCTCTTCCGACGTGATGTATCCTCCTAAAACTCCTTGTGCTACCTTTTCATATGGAGTAAGCTTAAGTTAAGCAATTGTGTTAGCTTTACCCTTAGGTTCATTTTGAGAGTTCTTTTCTGAGAGACTATTGAAAGATTGGTTAGAAGAGTTACCGTTCTTACCATTCTTACCGCTCTTACCATTTTGAGGGTTCCGAGAAGTCTGAGAGGTACTTGTGGAAGTTATGCTTTCCTTAGGCTTTCCCTTGTTGTGCTTCATCTCCTGTGCGAGAGCAATTGCTACCGCCTTGTTGAGATCGATTGGATCGAGTATTTCGACATCATACTTGATATACTCGTCCAATCCATAAAGGAATGCCTCCTTGCGCCCTCCGATTTGCGTAATTGAGTGCCGAGCTGCAAAACACGATTTGAGAAAGACATGACTGATATATCATTTTGCTTGAGACCGCGCCAATCGTCCTTCAATCGTGCGAGGTACTGAGGTGGAATAAACCGCGCTGTGAGCTTGTCTTGGAAATCGGCCCAATTGAATGAAAGGGCCGTAAATTTATCGGCTTCCTCTAGGTGCGCGGCTAACTGTGCCTCTTGCCATGCATGGTACCAATTTATTGCATCATCGGCAAGGTACATGGCTACCGTCAAAACCTTGCTATTTCATGTCTTCTTAGTTGTCGCAAAATAAACCTTAAATTGATGCAACCAAGAATGAATAACCGTAGCGTCCATTTTACCATCATACTTACTGAACTGGATCTTCTCTGTGACTGGGTTGTTGGAGTCCGAATCTCGGATTGCGCCACTTGATGAACTACCAACATCTTTGGTTGGCTCGGACTTCGAGGTGAGCCTCTCGGACCAGCTCTTTCATGCGGAGGTCCCTTTGCACTTCGTGTCTTTCTTCGGCTTCCAAGCGCGCTTGCTCAGTAGCTGCCTTTCTTTCTGCTTTTCTTTCTTTTTGTTCATCGCGCTCGCGTTCCAAGGCAACGCGAGTCGCTTCTTGTCGTGCCATCATGTCCATCATTGTCTTGACCAAAGCCTCCATAGGTTCTTGAGGTTATGGAGGTTCTTCTTTCGCTTGCAATCTGTGTTAGAGAAGGAACTTCTCTTCACCCGAGTTCTGCTCTTTTCCGTGGGCGCACCCCTTTGCGGCCTTGCGCTCACACCAAGGTTGCTTTTTCCCACCTCACGTAAATTGGCCGGCCGCTAAGTGCATGGTCCGCTCTCAATGAGTGAAAAGAGGCACCAGGGGAGGCTGGACAAGCCCTTCTTTCTTGGGATTCATGTCACTCTTCAAAAACACGATTAGGAATTGAGATACCCAAGAAGTCTTGGGTTACATGCGACCACAAGAAGCAAAAATATTCTTGTGGTTCTTTACTTGAGTGATACGGAACACTGCCAAAGCTCTGATACCAATGTAAGGTGCAGCAGAAGTGAATGTTGAACTTTGCTCAAGATGAGTGCTCCGAACTGTGCTCAAGGGTTCCTTTTACTTACGGAAGGGAGAGCCTTCCGTTCCTTTAGTGAGAGAGTGCACATAATCACAAACAAAGTGGATGAACACTGTGAATGAAGGTACGTGTGACTGAGAGATAGAGAGAGAAGAATACGACACCAGAATGTTGTCAAACCCTCCTCCGAAGGCCCCACTCTCTATGGCGAGAGCGGTCTACTTATGATTGCACAAATATCTACAATGCTTGGACTTGCCGACGATGTCGACGACGACGAGACGGGCTGAATCTGAAAATGCCAATGGCTGAATTCTGCAAATCTTTATCTGCTGAATTTTGACTCTTATGTCAGTGACGATGTCGATGACGACGATGCAATGACGACGCGCTGAAAACGCAAATGCTGAAATTTGCTTTTTCTAGGTTGAAACTGCAAACTTCGCGGGATCTGACCGTGCAGCGAGGATCTGCTGCGGGAAGGTGAGATCTGCGAGGTTCGGGACTCGTTCTGCGGAGTGGCTATGCTGAAAACTGAAAACGCTGGTCTTCTTGTTGACTTGTCACGACGGAACTGCAAAAACGCTGGATGTTATGCTGCTCCAAAAACGCTAGGCTGATTTGGTGTCATGCGGGAAGAATCTGCTAATGCTAAGGTTGATCTGCTGTATCCTGCTGTCGCCATGCTGCTGCAATTGCAAAACGTTGGGCTGATCTGCACATTGAAGGAAACACTGGCTGGTCTAGGTGCAGAACGCTAGGTCCTGCTGATGATGTAGAACGTTAGGCTTGCTGGGGGTCCTGCTGAGAAGGTGCCTGTTGAACTGAGTTCCTGCTGCCTCTTCTGTCAGAAAGTGCTAGCACTAGGTTTCTATATATACAAACTTAGCAAAATTGCCCTATCGAGTTCCCAACAAAAGTCACTAAAAAATAATAAGTGAAAAATGTCAAAAATAGGGAAAATAGGTCTATGCACTGTAAAAATGCTCCTGACGGGTTCTGACTGTAATCTGATGATCATGCTGTGTGCAACCAGAGGATATGCATCTATTCTAAGTGTCTGGACATGCACGGTCTGCGAACAGACTCACAAAAGTGCCAGATCACTTCCTATTCTAAACTGACTTGACTGAACTGAACCCTAGTCATGCTGTACCTTGTCTACGGACACATAGGGTTGGTGTCACGTGACATTAATAGAAGTATCGCTTTCATGCTTGGGTAACTGGAGTAATTCCTTGATGTCCAGCATATGGAGATGTATAAGCTTCATCCATTACGTTTTGTCCTGATGATGGTAGTGATAACCATCTTTTATGGAATAAGGAAATATAGAATGTCATGCTTGCAAGTGTTTTCATATCTTAGTAAAGTCCGAATCTTTAGGTTATTCTTATGGTAGAGTTGCTAACTCGAGGGTAAATGCTAGTAATAGCATTTACTTTTGAGCATCGTGACAATGCGTTTGCTACTACGTTTTTGCATCTAGAGGTGTAATAGACTTGGACACTCCAAGCCAAAGATCTATAGCAACACACGTGAGAAAACTGCAAACAACTGATTAAACTTGAATAGAAGGAGAGAAGATGAGAGTCGACACGGCACGACACGGTAGAGTTCTGAGCCAAAATGCACTGGCCCAAAGACTGACGCTCCTTCCGGTATTTCTTTATATTGCTTCACAAAGGGACAATGTGTGAGGGTGCCCTCTTTGGCGATGCTCCCAAGCTAATCTGCTAGAGTGAGGCCTTGGCTATGTATTAAATGCCCCTGGCCTGTCCAAAAGTAGTTACATGAAAAGCATCAATATTAAAAGCAAGAGGTTCAAAATTTGGGCCCCCTTGGGTAGTAGCGTAAAACTCGGAAATCCGTACAATTGTGAGCATGATTTTCGGTCTTGTTTGTGCAGCTTGCCACGTCAACACTTTTAACGCAAATTGCCTCCTTGCTTTATTTTAAAAGGGTTAAGGCCCCTTGGTCGGGTTCTGGTAAGTTGGTAGGGTTAGGTCTTTAAACTTTTAACTCCCAAGTGTCCTTTCAGCCAACCTCTTCAAGTTTGGGCATGCCACATCATCGGTTTGTGACATACCCCCCTCTTGAAAGAATTGTAATCGTCCCCGATGACGCGTGCAAAAGAGGCGTAGGACAAAAACTAGCTCAATAGACATTGACTTTGAGTACTCATGTACTAGACCTCACACATCTAGCACTTGCACAAAGACGACAATCACTGGACATTCACATCAGTATCCCCGTCAAGATCTAAGATGAGTGTCACAAACTGCCGACGTGTCAAGCCATTGAAGAACGGAGCCGACCTGTAGATCTCGGTCGAGGGGGCCTAAACCCTAAGTGAAGAAGCAGAAGAAGTTTTACCAACTTGCAAAGTCTTACCGAGTGGTCTATTTTTAAAGAAGAGTTCCTGCCAACTTATGGGACCTCGTTTGATGGGGCACAAGTAACATAAAGGCATTAAAATAAGGCTAGATCCTCTCTCTCTCTCTCTCTCTCTCTCTCTCTCTCACACACACACACACACACACACACACACACACACACACACACACACACACACACACAAAATAGCGTAAAAATTGATGACGTGGAAGCAAGTATGGACGCTCGCATTTTACGTTGATGACGTGGTAGGCTTGTACGGATTTTCGAAATTTGCGCTAACCAGTTGACGTGGTAGCCTC
Organism: Adiantum capillus-veneris; assembly: GCF_014529385.1. Lineage (NCBI taxonomy): Eukaryota > Viridiplantae > Streptophyta > Polypodiopsida > Polypodiales > Pteridaceae > Adiantum > Adiantum capillus-veneris. Next base: position 95,716,217 of record NC_140934.1, read on the forward strand.
GGATTTCTGCAAATTGCGTTGCTGACGTGGCAGTTGTACGGGTTTCCTGCTTTTGTGCTAGTAGCTTTTGGACCAAATGCTTTTGAGTTTATTGCTTTTCATGTAACTGCTTTTGAGGCCAAGGGCCTTTAAATATGTGCAAAGGGCTCAGTCTCTGGCACTCTTCTGGGTGAAGGTGTAGAGCGCGAGTACCGGCATTGTACTGAGTTCAAGTAATATAAAGAAATACCGAAAGGGACGCCAAGGTTTGGGGCCAATACTCTTTGGGATGGAATTCCGCCACTCCGTGTCGCGTGTCGTCTCTCGTTTTCTGTGCAGTTGTTATTGAAGTGCTAAAAGTCTGTTCAGTCTGTTCTTTTCTATTGACACGTGGTGCCCGTCTTGTGACACCCGACCCCGGACTTATTAGCCACTTCCACCCTTACTTCATCGCGCATCGGGCATGCTTTCGTCTTCACCGTTTTGTGTTACAAGTCATAAGCCATAAAGAACCCAAGACATGGCGTTCATGGATTCAACAGAATATTTGTAGTTTCTTCTTGACGAGCTTTGCGACATTCTTTCGCGGCATCCTCAACAGAATCTTCCGATGGTGAAAAGTTTTCAACAACTTTTGAATTACATGTTACCCCCTCTGATGCCCCCGGTGGTACCTCCTCCTTCGGCACCAGAGAGTACAAGAGCTTCCAACCGGGAACCTTCCTAGCCGTCTGTTTCGATCGAGGGAGTCTTCAAGAATATGGTGCAGCCATCTGACCATGATCGAGTGCAACTGCCTTTGCCATCGCTGCCGCCCCCACCTCCCCAACCACCTTTTTACCAGGCTACAGTGGTTGGAGCCCATATGGATATCCTTATTATCTGTACCTAGGATACGTGCCTAACCAACCCAAAGATTTCAAGGATGGTGGCACGACAATCAATTTTTTCACTTTCTCCGGGGTGAAAAATCGGAAGAAAGCATTGCAGTTCCTCAACAATTCGACAACATCTATGCTTTGGGAAACTATACAAAAAAATCCAAGATTTCTCGAGCAGTAGGATTTCTTAAAGATAATGCTTTTCAAGTTTGAGTTTTGTTTGAGACCTGTATGCTTTCAGAAAAGCGTAGTGGTGGAGTTCAATCGCGACACAATTGCATGCTCCAAGGATCTGGCAAGCTTTCAAGACAGTATTTGCACGTAGTTATATGACTTTCTATGTTTGAAGTCCGGATCTTGGCAGAATGGGGCAATTTCAAAATGCTTGCCACAAAGACTATGGACAACTATAACCAAAGGTTTCTCGACGTATACCTTCCGATATCCTTCTTTAGGTTCGTTCCCTTGGAGGCCCACTGCGAGCGATACACCATTGGACTACCATCACCGTTGTAGGAATGTTCTCTCTCCAAGCAAGTCTCCACCATGCAAGAGCTTATGGACCATGCTGCGGTCGGCTACAAACTGATGAAGGGAAAGCTGGAGTTTACCACAGAAGAACCTTTGGCCACTAACCAAAACTGTCAGTGACAACGAACAACTTCTGGGGAGTCTCTCTCTCTCTCTCTCTCTCTCTTTTAATTCAATTGTTATTGAAGTGCTAAAAGTATGTTCAATCTGCTCTTTTCTATTGGCACGTGGTGCCCTTCTTGCGACAGTGGTATCAAAGCATCAGGCGTGTGCTTTTCTGAAAGCATACAGGTCCTACAAAAGAGCAGACAAAGCAAACCGACGCTTCCAAAGGCTACTGGAATTTCATTGACGAATCCTCGTGTCTCGACCCCGGACTTATTAGCCACTCCCATCCTTACTTCATCGCGCATCGGACACGCTCCCGTCTTCATCGCTCTGCCTTATAGGGCATAAGCCATAAAGATCACTTGCAAGAGCAGGATCAAGGATTTCTCAAGCTGCCACCATTTTTCTCAGCGGTAGTGCCATGCAATGGTGGATGTCTATAGCTACCAAGCTGCACACTCCAAGGACTTGGCAAGCTTTCAAGAATTTTTTTGCTCGAAGTTATATGGTTTTGGCAGCTTCTAGCAGAGTGTGGTATCTTGAAATGCTTGCCATGGAAACCCTTACAGATTAAAACTTGAAATTTCTCGACATCTCTCAACAGGTGTCTCTTTTTGAATCGATAACCTTGGAGGTATATCTTGGGGCTACCATCATCACCACAGGAACTTTGTCTGTCGAAGCTTGTTTCGACTATTCTAGAGCTTATGGAGCATGCTGCAATCGGCTACAACCTTACAGAAGAAACCTAACCATAATTTTGGGTGCAGGTTTTAGGGTGGAAAGCCAGTCGACTTTTCAAGCTCGATTGATGTCGAGACTGCATTTTAAGTTTGAGAATCTATTTGAGAACTTGTTTGGTGATCATGTTTGAAATTTGTTTGAAATGGATGGTATCTGTTTTAAACCTATCTTGGTGCCGATTTAAATTGTTTAACTCTGGTTTTAAATACTGGTTTTGATGATTGGTGATTTTACTCCCGGGTGGAGTACTGAAAAATGATGTTTGAGAATGCTTGTTCATACTCATGGCCCGGACCCTAGTGGTTATTTGTGGGGGGAGTATTGAAATGTTTGAAAAGTGATGTTTAAAAAAAAAAACTCTTGGCCCGGACCTGGATGGTTATTTACGGGGAGATGATTATAAAGTTTGAGCAGTGGCTACTCTCAACACCTCCAAACGATGCAGGCTGCGGTTTGGGGGGTGTTTGGTTGTAAAAGGCCTCTATATCTCCCGGCTCGGACCTTTTTAGGTTATGTGGGAGGAGTGATGAGGGAGGCAGTAGGCTGGCGTGGTTAAGTAGGCTTTCGGCTCGTGTTGAATATCTCCTAGCCTGGACCTTGTTAGGTTATGCAGGAGGAGTGTTCATTGGCGACTTAAAGTTTCTATAACATGTATAGGTGAGCATTTGTGTTGCATTGTGATGTGCCAACCACTGAATATTCCTTATTGGATGAGATACATCTAGGAAGTCAACGACCCAGGATATCAAGAGTTCCGATCTGGAATGAGACTCCTTATTGGATGAGATTCTTCTGGAAGCCAACGACCCAAGAAATCAAGAGCTTCGATTTGGAATGAGAAAATTGACTGTCCCTCAGAATGACCCTCGAAAATTTTAGTTGTTTTGCAGAAATGTTGTAATCGCAGACGATTACTTTCTTTCAAGCAGGGGGAATGTCACAAATTCTTGACGTGTCAAGCCACTGAAGAACGGAGCCAACCTGCAGATCTCGGCCGAGGGGGCCTAAATCCTAAGTGAAGAAGCAGAACCAGCAGAAGAAGTTTTACCAACTTGCAAAGTCTGCCAAGTGGCCTATTTTTAGAGAAGAGTTCCCGCCAACTTATGGGACCCTGTTTGATGGGGCACAAGTTACATAAAGGCATTAAAATAAGGCTGACCCTCACACACACACACACACACACACACACAGAACGGACGCCCGCGTTTTACGTTGATGACACGTCATCATATTTTGTTGTGCAGTGTCTTCTGAGTGTGTTCTGCTTTATTTCTAATGCCTTTATGCCACTTGGGCCCCATTGGACGGGGTCTCGTAAGTTGGTGGGAACTTTTCTTTAAAAGTAGGCCACTCGTCAAGACTCTGTAAGTCTGTAAAACTTGGTCTTCTTCTGCTACTGCTTCTTCTTGGGGTTTCGGCCCCTTGGCCGGGATCTGAAGATTGGCTCCGTTCTTCAGTGGCTTGACACATGAGCAGTTTGTGACATCCCCCCTTCTTGAAAGAAAGTAATCGTTCATGATTATAACATATTTGCAAAACAACTCAAGTTAGGTCAAAAATTTCCGAGGGACAATCCGAGGGACAATCAGTTTGCTCTTTTTTTGTTAAGGAGTTGGCTTCTCCTTTTGTCCAGATCGGAACTCTTGATATTTCGGCGTAGTGAAATTAGCCATCACACCTAGACCGCACTGATCTTCCACGGGTGTCTTGATGCACTAAAATTACTTACCCAGGCAATCTCATCCAATTAGGAATATTCAGTGGTTGGCACATCACAATGCAACACAAATGCTCACATATGCATGTTACAAGACATAGAAACATAAAGTCGCCAATGAACCCCCCCCCCCCCCCCCCCGCAAATAACCATCCAGGTCTGGGCCATGTGCTGTTCAACGACTCTCTCATCACTCCTTCCGCAAATAACCTAAAAAGGTCTGGGCCATGAGATATGGAGGCCTTTGACAACCAAATGCCCCCCATACCGCAGCCTGCGTCGTTTGGAGGTGGTGAGAGTAACCACTACTCAGACTTCTTAATACTCCCCTCGCAAATAACCATCTAGGTCCGAGCCATGAGTAACAACAACAATACTCCCCACGTAAATAACCACAAGGGTCCGGGCCATGAGTAAAAACAACACTTTTCAAACATTTCGATATTCGCCCCGCAAATAACCACAAGGGTCTGGACCATGAGTATGAACAAGCATTCTCAAATATCATTTCTCATGCCTTCAACCGGGAGTAAAATCACCATCATGCCTTCAACCGGGAGTAAAATCACCAAACAATTCAAATCGGCACCAAGACAGGTTAAAAATAGATACCATCCATTCCAAACAAATTCCAAACAGGATCACCAAAGAAGTTCTCAAACAAAGCCCAAACTTGAAAAGCAATCTCGACATCAGTTGAGCTCGAAAAGTCAATTGAATTTCCATCCTAAAACCTGCACCAAAAATTAGGGTTAGGTTCGTTCTGTAAGGTCGTAGTAGCCGACCACAGCATGGTCCATCAGCTCTTGGACAGATAGTCAGCGATGGTAGTCCCAAGACATAGCAATCACACCGGACCTCCAAGGTTATCAACAAGAGACACCTGTTGAGAGATGTCTAAAGACTGCAAGTTGTAATCTGCTAGGGTTTCCGCAGCAAGCATTTCAGGATACCCCATTCTGCCAGAAGTTGCACTTTGAAGGAAGATGTAAGAAACCATATAACTTTGGGAAAAAATTCTCTTGCAAGCTTGCCAAGTCCTTGGAGTGTGCAGCTTGGTAGCTTTAGACATCAACATCTGCATGGCACTGCTTTTGAGAAAAACAGTGACTTGAAACAAATTTTGAATCCTTCAAAGGATCTTTTTAGCTTATGCCCTGTAAGACATGAGCGATGAAGACGGAGCGTACCTGATGCGCAATGAAGTAAGGGTGGGAGTGCCTAATAAGTCCAGAATCAGGACTCGAAGGTACTTCAAATAAAATTCCAGTAGTCTCTGGTTTGCTCTGTCTACTCTTTTGTAGGACCGGTATGCTTTCAGAAAAGCACATGCCTGATGCTCTGATGCCATTGTCACAAGATGGGCACCATGTGCGAGTAGAAAAGAACAGACTGAACAACTTTAAGCACTTAAAATAACAGCTGAAACTGAAAGAGATGCACGACATGAGACGAGGAGTGGCGAAGTTCCACCCCAAGAGAGCACTGGCCCCAAACACTGGCGCCCCTTTCGGTATTTCTTTATTATTACTGATTCTCAAAGTACAATAGTCGGGGAGCACCTTCTCTGCAATCTGCGTGCTGATGAGTGCCAAAGAGGGCCCCCAAGCCTCATATTTAAAGGCCCAAAGCATAAAAGCATCAAATATGAATATGACCCCAAAAAAACACTTTCCTAAACTTTTGGGATTTTCCAAAAAAATCCGCCGTACGTCATCTTATTTTGCTGTGCAAAGTCTTCTGAGTGTGTTTTGCTTTATTTTTAATGCCTTTATGTCACTTGGGCCCCATCGAACGGGGTCCCATAAGTTGGTGGTAACTCTTCTTTTAAAGTAGGCCACTCATCAAGACTTCGTAAGTTTGTAAAACTTCTCCTTCTTCTTCTTCTGTTGCTTGGGGTTTTGGCCCCTTGGTCGGGATCTGAAGGTTGGCTCCGTTTTTCAATGGCTTGACATGTCAGCAGTTTGTGACACAAACGAACTGTCTCCCTGTTGGTGTTAGAGCTAGCTGAAATTCACCATGCCGCGAGGACGAGTTTCACGAGGTAGTAGGCAAGCAAAGAGATTCATGGATGATCTGGATAGGGTCAGCACCATCAAGAAGGAGTTAGAGCAAGGCTCTGATACTAATGCTCCTCCTGGTCCAGGGACAACTGATGAATGGAGGGATTCTCAGCACTAGACTCATTCTAGAAGGAGACGTGCGAGGAGAGCAGACCGACGGACTCTATCCAATGGATCTCACAGGAGCAGAAAACATACTGATGGCAGTGAGGGTGCCACGAGGCTGTGGCAACCACTAACCTTAGTTGTTGGTTTCTTTCACTTGATTTTTACTTAATTTTTGGGACCCTCTTTTTGAAGTCACAAATGGCTGGACATTGTGTGGCTAGTGTGAAACGGCTGACGGCAGAGATTTTCACCCGCAATCGGGAAGGGTAGGTCGCCACGAGATGGTCGGGCCGGTCGGCACTGGCATCTGAGCAGTAAAAGGGTGTCTAGGCTCAATTTAAAGTCATTTAGGCCCCTCACTACACTTTATAAGTCAGTGGGTACTAGGAATTAACTCAAAAGAGGCAAAGTGGACATTTGGCGGCTGCAGATGCAATTGCCAGGTCTGTAAGAAGAGGGGGTGCCCAAAATGAGAGAGGAGGCTGTTGTTTGCTAAAGAAGGGACTATAGTGTGTGTGTGAGTAGTGTGTGTAGGTGATCACAACTTTAATGGAAAGCTTGCCTATGTAGCGTAATGATTTGCTCTCGTGCATCTCTCTCTCCGTTTTGCACATATGGTAATGCCCCACTAGTTTGGCTTCTCAAATGACCATGTACAATTCTGGGGGTTTTATGCGCGTTTGCTAAGGCAAGAGCCTTTTGAACATGCATCGGATTAGCTAATTGCTAATCCCCCACAAGTACGCATAGTTCCATCGCGAAGGATTGCGAAACGGAGAGTTTTTTTTTAGTGAAAACTCGTCCATTTCAAAAGGGGAAGTGTTCCATTGCGTGCGGGAGCACTTGAGGCACACGTAGACGTGCTCGCTCCACCAAAACAATCCAAAACAGAAAATTACAGCCTGCTGTGTTTTTCTGCAGGTTTAGGGTTTCGCATGTAAACTGTAGGACATCGCCAGGGAGCCTCGAGAAAGCCTTGGAATGCTTAAACAGAGCTTTGGGCACCTGACAGTGACAAAACAGGGAATCACAGCATGCTGAAATTGACCTGCAGCTCACTGGAAAGCTTCCAAATCACAAGGGAAAGTATCCTTTACATGTACTTTTGACCTACAGGGGTTTTTACGCAGTTATGTGGCGAAATTGGGTCAAAAACCTGCAATTACAGCCATGGACAGGTTTGGACAGCTTGGTGATTAAGCGTTCAGATCGTCTATTTGCAATAAGAATAAAGAAATACTGAAAGGGGCGCCAGTCTTTGGGGCCTACAGGGCGTCGCTGTCTGCTTGGGAGCGCTCTAGCTACCAAGCCGTGTTTTGTTTTGAAGTTTTGAACTCCAATCACAGGCTTATTCGTGAAGTTTCTCTGTGTCGTAAAGTTTGAGTAAAGTTTTTCAAGTAAAGAATCGGGTGAAAGCTAAAGTCTACTGCCCTAGGGGCCAGTTTCATGGTTCCATCGGGACATAATCACTTTTTCCTTAAAGAGTGAGCCTTGGTTGGTTTGCGGTGAAGACACAGAGCACAGGAACTGGGAATTACATATGGCTGACAGGACAAACAACGCGAGGGAAGAGGGTTCCTCTTCACAGGAAAGACAGGCTATTCCTCCAATGTTAGGTTGGCGAGAGTTCACAGCCACCCTTGTCTGTACCTTTTGTTGATTTGAATGATCCACAAGGTCAAGGGTATATGACTGGGCAACTAGATGAGGATGCGTTTAGGACACAATTGGTTACTACTATGAATGTGTTCTCTCGGTTGGTGCAGAATCCTAGGTTTATGGAATATTTTCAAGTGCCACCAGTGCCACAGCAGACAAGGCAACCGTCTCATGCAGTAGAGCTTGTTGAGGCTCAAGCCCAGGTCCCTTGTGTATCCCAGCAAGGCGGGGAGCACTCACATGTTGTGGAGTCACGTGGGGCTCCAAGACAAGTTCCTTCTGTCCACACGAACATGTGGTTAGGATGCCTATTCCATAGGATTTATCAGTTCATCCAGCCACCTTTCAGAGTGCTCATGTTGCATTAAATGGACAGGAACGAGTTTCCAGGCTATGCAACAGGTTTTTCCACCACCCACGGTACATCATGGGTATTTCGGGGGTGGATCTGTGTTTTAGAGCATGGTTGGTTATGCGCCTGGAAACCAACAATATTTGCCAGGAACAGTGTTTGGGGGTATGCAAGGCATGATGCCAAACCCCATGTATGGTAACATTGGCATGTAGCAAGGGTTTCAGTGCAACCTGGGCCAGTTTGGGGTGCCACAAGGCAATTCTGGCATGACTGGTTTTTTTGACCAGCAGGCACATATGGCACCCGTGACGCAAAATGTCATTGGCAAAGGGGCACTGATGATCCTTATTACAGTGTCCATGTTGTAGACAATTCCCTATGACGGTTTGGGAGCACTGGAAAAGTCAAAAGCATACAAAGAAGGTGGCATAATTGTAAAGTTTGATGCTATGCAGGGAGGGAGGCATTTTACAGTGGCCTCAAAGGTTAGGAAAGCTGCCACTTTCTTGATAGGCAATGCGCTTACATGGTGGACGACACTGTTAATGCAAGGACAGACGCCCGCCACGTGGGTATATACTTCAAGTAAATGTTAGCATCTGCATGGTTGTCAAATGAATTTGAAGCCAATGTCATGACGGATTGTCACCAACTCACTGCGGCTACTTGCAAGAGCCTACAGGAGTACAATCGGAGTTTCTGTAAAGCGTTGCTCTCAGTTATCTCCTACAGGTTTGTGCCACTGACAGAGCATATTGAGAAGTATTGTTGTGGGCTGCCTAAAGGGCTTTGAGATTACTGTGCAAAGAACATAGTGGCTACCCTCACTCAGCTTATGTAAGTTGCCAACATTGGTCTTGCCTTGTTGAAGGGAGAGGACAATGGGTTTCCGGGCAACGGGAAAGGGGGTGAGAAAAATAAAAATTCAGCAAAGAAGCCCGTTGTGAAAGTGACTGCTGAAGCGTCCAAGAGGTCAGAAAAGGCAAACAAAGGCAAGGACTCAGCCGAGACGTGAAGGACAAGCTAAGAAAAAGAAAAGGAAGCCTTTTGTGCGCAAGTCGTTCGTGGAAAAGAAGGCTTTCAAATGGCTGAGAACAAATGTTTCATATGCGAGCAGCCTGGTCACTTTGCTATAGATTGTCCACAAAGAAGAAGACCAACTGATTCGGATGACAAAGAGGACAGGAAAGGCAAGAAGCCCAAACCCACGGCAGATCTAGTGCCAGATATGGTGGGTGATAGGCCAAGTTCAGATGCCAATGAGCTATGCATAGGGTGGGGTAAAGTCAGAGACCAGACATGACTTATCTTCTTTGATCTAGGTGCTAAAGCAAAATTTATCTCACCATAGTTGGCCATCAAGCTGGGCATCAAAACTAAAGAGATGGGGTACACAACAGAGACAGAGTTGGCATGTCCTGGCCACTCGGAGTGTGTTAGGCCTATCATTGGAAAGCTACGTCTGCATATCCAGTCATATGTGGACACATATAATTTTATATCTTGCCACTTGAAGGGTGCAATGCGCTGTTGGGAATCTCGTGGATGTTCCGTATACATGGAGTGCTGGATGTCTTCAACAAAAAGATCACCTTCAGCATAGGGGTAAAACTCACATCCTTGATGTAAAGCTTAAAGGGAAATCTACCCCTATTGTATCTGCTAGGCTATCACTTTTGTAATTAAGAATCATCTGTCTGCGTACTTGACTTTTTCACGTGATGTTTTAGATAATTGCTAATTAAATTTATCTGTGTTAGATAAAGAAAGGTCAGCATTTTTGCGAGAGTTTAGTGACTGTTTTTCTGATTCATTACCGGCTCAGTTGCGGTCGGGGAGGCCTGAGGATCATGCGATAGATTTGGTGCCAGGTTGTAGTCGACCAAATAGGCCTCCGTACAGGGTTAGTGTGGCTCAACAGAAAGAGATTATGGGCCAAGTAGAGGAGCTAATAGAGAAAGCCTAATTCAACCTAGTTCTTCACCCTTCTGCTCCCCAGTGCTTTTAGTGCAGAAGAAGGATGGCTCGTGGCACATGTGTTTGACTACCGTGCGGTGAACAAGAATACCATCAAGAGCAGATTTCCTATCCCAAGGAACCGACTAGAGGGTGCTGCGATTTTTAGCAGGTACCATCATATTCGAATCAGGCTAGAGGATGTGCATAAGAGTGCATTTAGGACGACATTTGGTCTGTACAAGTTCTAAGTGATGCAGTTCGATCTTACAAATGCTCCTGCTACGTTCAATAGGATGATAGATAGGATCTTCCGCCCACATTAAAAGTTTGTTGGCACATTCTTCGATGACATGATAGTCTACTCAAAGAATGAAGAGGAGCACAGGCGTCCTTGACCATTGTCTTCGAAGAGCTACGCAATCACAGGTTGCTTGTTAATCCTAAGAAAAGTGAGTTCTTCTTGGAAGATATTCACGTTCTTGGCCACATAGTGTCAAAGGATGGTATCCGAATGGTCTTCCCAATGTTGAAGCAATCAAGACATGGCCAGATTTGAAGACTATGCATGATGCCCGTAGCTTCTTGGGCTTATGCTCTTACTACAGAAGGTTTATGAGGAACTTTGCCTAGATTGCTTCACCCCTACATGCTTTGCAAAAGAAATAGGTCACGTTCAAGTGGACACAAAAAGAGATTTCAGCTTTTAATCTCTTAACGGAAAAGATGACTTTGGATTCAATAATTGTTTTACCAGATCTCAGGAAGTCATTTGTGGTCCAGCGTGATGCGCGTGGCAACAGTATTGGGGCAGTGTTGATGCAAGATGGTCGGGTAGTAGCTTACGAGAGCAGAATCTTGCAAGGGCCAGAAAAGACTGCAAATGTATGAGAGAGAGCTACTGGCCGTGATTCATGTGCTCTCTAGCTAGAAGCACTACCTATTAGGTGCTAATTTTGTTGTCTAGATAGATCATTTGACCTTGCGATACTTGTTGACACAGTCAAAGCTATCTGAAAAACATACGCAATGGGCAAACTTTATTTCTATGTTCCACTTTCAAATTTTGCGTGTAGAAGGCAAGAAGAATGTTGTGGCTGATGCGTTAGCAAGAAAGCCACAAATTTCAGCTGTGCCAATTCCTTATCATCATGAGCTTGATGACATGAAGGAACAATATGAGCCAAGGGCTCATTCTCTGGTATGATTCTGCATGAAGGTGCAAAGGATGGAATATCGGGGATGTACTGAGTTGAAGCAATATAAAGAAATACCGAAAGGGGCGCCAGGGTTTGGGGCCAATGCTCTCTTGGGGTGGAACTCCGCCACTCCGTGTCTCGTGTGTCGTGCATCTCTTTCAGTTCAATTGTTATTTAAAGTGCTTAAAGTTGTTTTGTCTGTTCTTTTCCATTGGCACATGGTGCTTGTCCCCATGACAATAACCTTGGTTTTACCAAGGTTTACAGACAATCCACTATCCTCCGCAAAGCTATGTAATGCATCCAAATGTCGTTGCATACCTTATGGTGAGTTAGAGATCAACACAATATCATCAGCATATAACAACAATGGAATCCATGTCCCTGCCAACTGGGCACCTCTGTCACCCTCTCTATCAATGTAATCAGAAACCTCATCTATATACATACCAAATAGAGTAGGAGACAATGGACAGCCTTGTTTCACTCCAATAGGGAGTGAACTAAATCAGATATCCCCTTTGGAGTGCACACATGTCCCACAATTGATCTGTACAAAGCCATGATCCCCCAAATCAACTCAATGGGCACTCCCATCTCCTATAGTCTATGCATCAATCTTGCTCTGGGCACCATGTCAAATGATTTACGGAAATCCACAAAGCTACAAGGATGTTGCATACTTACCCCACACATCAGGAGAAGTAATCACTGGGGGAGGGGAGTGCTCATGAAAGAAACGCCATGCCTCCATGCCTCTCCCAAGTCTCTACTCAAGCACAACTGGTATAAGTCTCGCTCCATCTGAGCTAGGAATGCTCGCTTCTTCCGTCGCACAAGGCACCTGAAGGCTATGCGAGATTGTCTATGATTGATGACCCCTAGGAGAAGATATGTGTGAAGCTGTGCTCTCGTCTCTCTGCACTCCTCGTCAATACCAATTTTTCTGAGGCATACTCCCAGAACAACGTCTCTGATTAGGCAGTGTGTAGGTTTCCCTCTTTTGCTGCATCATGCAACGTCTTGGTCAGGAACATGGTGATCTCCTCCATTGAGAGTCTTGGTCTACATAGACGACTATAGATTTCCTCTGTATAAATAGAGTCAGTCTCTGGTGTAAATGTATAGCGGGTATCTGTCCTCCCTCTTGACACCACCTGGGCTGTAGTGTATTGAAAGGAGACAGAAAATGTCAAGAGAGCATGATTGACTCCTATACCCACTAGTCTGGGTCCTATGAAATCTTGAATGCAGGGGATGACGCTCGATTGTTGTCACAGGCTTGGGCACCCCAAGCAGAGAATGCGACACGACACACGAGTAAATCACTTAAAATACTTCACAACTTTAAAAACTCAAGTCGACATGGCCCGGCATAATTCCGTGCTCAGAGGTATTGGCCCCAAATCTGGCGCCCCTTTTAGTATTTCTTTATTATACCAATGCTTGATCAAAGTACAACTCTCGAAGGGGTTCTTTGCTCTCAGACTCTGCGTCCATATGCTCTAAAGAGTGAGGCCCCAATGGGTTTATTTATTCTTACAAGGGATGCCCCAATAGCAGTTTAACTCAAAAGCAATTGGTCCAAAAGCTACTGGTCCCAAAAGCTGGCAGAAAAAGCATCATCGCAATTTGCGGAATTTCGTACAATTTGCCACCTCACCACCATGTCAACGCGGGCGTCCGTACAGCCAGCCTGTTAGTGCATTTCACGAGCAGTTTGTAGAGGCAGTGCCACATCATCGTACCGTATTGCCACATCAGCCCCTCTGTTTGCAGGTGGTCATGCCACGTGATCATTTTGTGACATACCTCCCTCTTGAAAGAATTGTAATTGCCCTCGATTACGCCTGCAAAATCAGACATAAGCCATAAACGAGTTCAATAGACATTGACTCTAAGTACCAATGCACTAGACGACACAAATCCAGCACTTGTACAAAGACGATAGTCACATCACATTCAGATCACATCACATAGAATCTAGGACTGTGATTCCTAGTGACGTATTTAGCAATCACATCTAGATCCGCACCGGACCTCATTGATGTCGATTTAACTAATCCCATATTGCGATCACGCCCATGGATTCCGTTTTGATTTAGGACCATGATTAGCAACGTATTTAGCAATCGCATCTAGATCTATCCCAGATCTCATTGATGTCAGATTGACTAATCCCATATTGCGATCATGTCCATACATTTCCGAGACCAGAATGTTGCAGTCATTTGGTCAATTATTCCATTTGCACTCAAGCACTATCGTGTGTGAGTAATCATTTCCGGGGATCCCAATCCATCACACACTGAGTTCATACTGAACAGAGCGGTTCAATTATTTAGTTCTAGCTGTGTGGCCATCTCATCCCGCAGGAACTCTTGATGCGCGCACGACAATTCCATTGAATCATTTGTGATTCAAAATTCGTAATTCGTTATTAGGTCCATTCAGGAGCTGTCACTGTTCCAAAATTATCATCATCTCATTCTTAATCCTGTTATCCGTTGTCATAAAATCTAATATCTAACCAACCCAAATGATTTTCTCATATTAAATTGATCACTTAATGTGGGAGAATAAACGGGAACAAGTGTTAAGATATAGATATGTGCTTATAGATCTATCTCAACACGGGGCCAATAGTAAAGGGGCCCAAATGGGAGATGGTCTATCAAGAGCAAGGCTAACCAATGGAGCATAAGACCTTAGGGTTAGCTTCATTGAAGACCTCCAATAATGTGTGTAAAAGTCCTTTGACCTTAGGTAAGCTAGGGCTGAGCTTGAGGTGGGAACCCGGCCCAAGCTCGAGGTGCTTGACCTGCTTGAGGTGCTTGTCGTGCTTGAGGTGTTTGTCCTGCTTGAGGTGCTTGATTAAGGTGCTTGAGGTGCTTGACTTGCCGCTTGATTAAGGTGCTTGAGGTGCCTTGACATGCTTGCCTGAGATGCTTGTGGGAATACCCCCTAGTCCAAGTGCTTTGTCATGCTTGATGACTAAGGTGCTTGAGCTCCTAAAGTCAAAAGCATCCCTACAAGAGGGGGGGCGAGCCCTTTTCCTAGGGATTAGAGAGAGAACACACACTCACACACAAGGGAAGCCCCAACTTGAAGAGGCAGCAAGGACACATGTCAGGTCCCTACCCATGTTACCTTCATGTGTTGCTTGAAGCCTATTGGCTAGGCTTCAAAGGGGTCCAATGATAAATTACTTGAATTATCTAATTGTTTTTGCATTTATCAAGTCCTCTCTCTCAAAGGGGAAAGGGGGACACTTGTCCCAAGGCTATCCCAGTTGCTTGTAATGGCTTCTGCTTGTGATTGGCTAGGCCTGGAGGGGTCCAATGAGCTTCAAGCATGAGCTACAAGGGGGGGTCGGCCCAAGCAAGCTAGGGGGTTGCTTAGGGGGTATACTCACCCACACACACTCACAAGAACTCTCATTGTGTGCTATGAAAAGTGGAAGAGCTCCCTCTCCAAGAAAGTAAAGGTTGAGAGCCTACACCAACACTCTTGGCTATGGAGTGCAAATCCAACCAAGAGCCATGCTTCAATACTTAAGCTTGCCATCTCCTTCTTCTTCATTACTATGCTATTATGTATACTAGCAACAAGAGTATGATAAGTGAGGAACTAATTCTTTCTCCTACGAAATGTTTCTTCTTCCTCTTCCCTACCCTCATTCCCTGCTAGCTCTCTCCAACTTCGAAGGTGTTTGCGGTCTTGGGACTGAGGCTTGGTATAGTTAAAGCTTTCTTCAAGTTTAGGTTATGCTATGATGGTGATGCATGAAGCTTTCCATCTTCATTGCTTCACCTAGGTCACAAGGAACACAAAGAATGTATTGTAACAAGTCTCTCTTTATGGGAGAAATCATAATACAAATGCCTATTGGAGGGGGGACCGGCTCCACATAAATCCGGTCCTCAACTGTTGTCATGTTCTCTAAATTCTCTCTCTTGCAAAAGTATTGTATATGCCAAGTTAACTAATTGCTATGATTATGTTGCTATCTTCAATTATGTCTACCCGCTATGCTCACAAAATCATTTCTTGAAAGTACTCTCATTAAATTCCGCTACTCTCAAATTGAATAGGCAAATTCCATTACATTGGTATCAGAGCATTTGGTTTCTCTTTTCTTGCTTACGAAGAGAGGTCCTTAAGTAGCCTATAAATGGTTGATGTTGTTAATATTAATAGGGTAAGTGGAATTGGGATCTATTATCGGTTTTGTTGAGCCCACTATGTGGGGGATGGTGCACACCTCGGGAGCTTTGGAATTAATAATGGAGTCTTTCTAGACTTGCCTACGGCTTTACCATTATTGAGCCATAAGAAGTCCGAAAGGAGCTAACCCTTGGCAACTCTGCTATGTTAGACCTACTCCTCTACTCTCTATAATTAACCACTTTGAGCCGTGGGTGTAGATACTTAAGAGCCGATTTTCAAAGGCTAAGAGGAGTGGCAACTAAGGTTTTTTATTGCCAAAGCATACACTAAGTATAAACATAAATTTTGTTAACATGGCTGACAATAATCAAGAGAGTAGAATGAACATTGATAGCTTTGATTTTGCACATGAAGGTGCTAATGATGATGCTCCCATGTTTGTGAATTATCTCGTCACTAGGTTGCAACAAGCTATGGGCAACCCTGTTTTGCAAGCCGAAGTTACTCAACAACTTCGTGCTTATGGAATTTCCCTTCCTCTCCCAGAGGAGAGAGAGATTAGGAGGCCTCTTGAAGAGACCCCCAAAAGAAGACTCTCTCCCATTCGAGAGGAGGAATCCAAAGAGAAAGAAAGCAATGACAGTCTAAGTTCTTCTGAAGAGGTGGCTCCATGAAGACGGCGGTCTAGTCGATCGCCTACTCCTCCCAAGAGGAAAAGAGCAACCTATAGTTCTTGTCCTCGTCACTCTGAAAGGCAAGAGAGGAAACAAAGGAAGAAAAGGGCTAGGAAGAGCTCACCCTCTTCTCCTTCTTCTTCACCTTCCTCCTCTTCCGATGAAAGTTATGGCTATTCTCCTAGAGAATAGAAGAGGGGAGGACATCGCAAATCATTTCCTGCATGGCGAAGGTCACAAAAGCTAAAGAAGTTCAAGGAGGGAGGAAAGAGTATCTCTTTTCTCACCTATGATGGCACCTTTGGTGCTACCGACAAAGTGTTGGCCTTCATCCAGCAATTTGATGCGGCCTTTGGGGACGAGGGATTTATAGAGTCCTCCAAGCTACGCCATATAGCTATGCACTTCCAAAAATCATCTCGTCAATGGTGGGCTAGCCTTCGTGGCAATGGAGAAGCCCCAAAGACCTGGAAAACTCTGCGAGTTTCCATCATGAAGCAATTTCTTCCAAGTGATACTAAAGATAAAGTTCTTACCGAATGGCGCTGCTTGAAGCTTCTCTCTCATGAGTCTATCAACAAGTATGTAGACAAGTTTTGGGATTTACATCTCAAAGCTACTGTCATTCAAAAGATAAACTTTGCCGAACAAAAACAGCAATTCTGTGCGGGATTACCTGAAGAGATGGCCGAATACATCAACTCTCAACGGCCCGGTACTATTACCGAAGGAATCCACCACACCATGGTTGCTTCACGCATCAATTTCCATCAAGGGGCTAGACGTAATGTCAAGCGCATGGAAAACAAAGATAAAAATGATGCAAAGGGGAAATCCAATGCTCAAAATAATTCCCAAGGCACTTCCAACAACAACAACAATCGGTCCAAGGAGAAGGGAGTTTACAAAGGTAAAAACAAACTCTCTCCTGAAGAGCTTGAAGCTTTTCGCAAGGACCATAAGTGTTTCAAGTGTGGAGAGCAAGGACATGGCTATCGTTCTTGCCCCAAGAAGAATACTCGCAATGAGACTCCTAGGGCTTCCACCATCGAATCTCCAAAAGAGGATGGTCATTGCAAAGGATCATCACTTTCCTATGCATGGGGAAAGGTAAGAGAGCATGATGCCTTCATCTTGTTTGACCCAGTCTCTACTCTCAACTTCATATCAATAGAGTTGGCCACCAAGTTGGGAATTCAAGCTTTTGAGATGGGAGATATAGTAACAGTCGATGCAACTTTCAAGGGACAACAAGCCTCTGTTACCCCCTTGATTGGGAAGTTGAGGCTTCATGTCCAAAGCTATGTCGACAAAGAAGACTTCTTCATCTCTCTTCTCCAACATCAGGATGTTATCCTAGGGGCACCATGGTTTGATCGCATGGCTACCAGCATGAAGTTCCCTGAAAGGAGAATTTACTTCACCTACAAGGAAAAGAACATGTATATAGATGCTAGTGAGCGTGGTCGCACTATTCCACTTGTAAATCCTCTTTCTTTTGATAAATCAATGAAGAGCTCAGTTTCTGCGTACATGATTAATGTCAAAGAGTCTCTAAAAGCTAATAATGTTTCATCAAATGAAAATGATAGGAATCAAGAAGAGTTAGACTTGTCTACTTTTCTAAAAGGATTCCAAGATGTGTTCATCGATGATATCCCTATGGACCTACCTCCAAAACTAGGGGATGATGACCATCGTATTGAGCTCCTTCCAGGAAGCTCACCGCCTAACAAACCTCCTTATCGAGTCTCACAAGCTCAACAAGAGGAGATTATGAGGCAAGTACAGGAATTGGTAGACAAAGGGATGGTGAGGCCTAGTTCCTCTCCCTTTTGTTCTCCAGTCCTTTTAGTGCAAAAGAAAGAGGGTACATACCATATGTGTGTGGACTATCGAGCACTAAACCATATCACTATCAAAAACAGATTTCCCGTGCCTCGGGTAGAAGATCTGTTTGATAAGCTACAAGGCTCTACCTACTTCAGTAGGATTGACCTTAAGAGTAGCTATCATCAAATCAGGATAGTGGATGAAGATATCCTAAAGACCGCGTTTCGCACAACATTTGGTCTTTATGAATATCTAGTCATGCCTTTTGGCTTGACTAATGCACCAGCTACTTTCAATCGTCTCATGGAGAAAATTTTTAGACCATATCGTAAATTCATTGGAGTGTTCTTTGATGATATCATCATCTACTCCAAGTCTTTGGAGGAACATAAGCAACATCTCCAAGTGATTTTTCAAGCCTTGAGGGAGAACAAACTTTTTCTCAACCAAAAGAAAAGTGAATTCTTCCTTCAAGAGATTCAATATCTAGGTCATATTATCTCTCACGATGCTATTCGTATGGATCCACCAAAGTTAGAGGTAATAAAATCATGGCCTAACCCAAGGAATCTACATGAGCTAAGAAGCTTTATTGGTATGTGTGCATACTATAGACGCTTCATAGCAAAATTCTCTCAAGTAGCAGGACCACTACACGACTTAACAAAGAAGAACGTTAAGTTTGTATGGACTGCTAAGGAGCAAAATGCTTTTGAAAAACTCAAAGAGAAGCTTACTTCCCAACCAGTCCTCGTGCTTCCGGATCTCTCAAAGCCATTTGAGGTCCAATGTGATGCGTGTGGTGATTGCCTTGGGGCGGTTTTGCTTCAAGAAGGGCATGCGATAGCATATGAGAGCCGAAGGCTCAATAGTGATGAACGAGTCTTGGGCATTTATGAGAAAGAGCTTTCAGTTGTTCTACATGCCCTAGACACATGGAAGCACTACCTATTGGGGACTCCATTTATCCTACGAACCGACCACCAAAGTCTCAAGTATTTCATGACGCAAACCAAGCTTTCTGACAAACAAATGAGGTGGGCAAATTTTCTTTTGCAATTTAATTTCCATATTGCTCACATAGCTGGTAAGCACAATCAAGTTGCTGATGCACTTTCACGACGACCAAACGTTAATGCGGTGTCTATAGCTACTCACAATTATCTATCCTCTATGATAGATGAGTATGCTACTGGCGCTGACTTTAGAGACATAATGTCAGCCCTTGCTTTGGGGAAGAAAAAAGAACCATTCACCTTGCAGGATGGTTATCTTCTCCACGGCAATAGGCTATGTGTTACCCATTCCCTTCGTGAGAAGGTTATGTATGAATCCCATGCTCCTCCATATGCAGGGCATAGAGGTATTCAACCTACTCTCCGAGGAGTAGAGACGTATTTCTATTGGCCTACCCTGAAAGTGGACATACAAGAGTATGTTTCAAAATGTGTAGTATGCCAAAAGACCAAGTATGATAGAGGGAAGCAACCTGGATTACTCCAGCCATTGCCTATTCCAAATTCACCATGGGAGAGTATATCCATGGATTTCATCTTTGGATTACCCAATTCTATCCATGGGAATACAGGAATATGGACAATAGTCGATAGGTTTAGCAAGCAAGCACATTTTATTCCTGTCAAAAAGACTATTACGGCACATCAAATGGCAACTCTCTTCATATCTCAGATTTTCAAGCACCATGGATTACCCACATCCATCATGTCAGATAGAGATCCTAGAATGACCAGTAATTTCTGGAAAGGTCTCTTTGAAAATCTAGGAACAAGATTGAATTTCTCTTCGGCCTATCACCCACAAACGGATGGCCAAAGTGAGATAGCCAATCTTACGATACTCGATCTACTCAAGACTTATGTTACCGAAGTAGATCAACGCTCACAATGGGAAAAGTATTTACCTCTAGTAGAGTATGCCTACAATAATACTGTCCATACTTCTACCGGGAAAGCACCTTTCGAGATCATAGAAGGAAGACCTAAAAGTCCCTTGCTACTCAAAGTACATGGGAAGATCTTCACCGCCGATGAATATAGCGTGACCTACAAGAATCTTGTCAAAAGATTAGGGAGGCTATAGCCATCTCTCAACAAAGGCAAAAAGCTGCTGCTGATAAGCACAGAAGATCCTTAATGTTCAAAGATAATGATTGGGTCTTACTCAAGTTTCCTAAGGCTCGATTAAGGCAAACGACGGGCAAAAATCCTACCGGCCATCAAAAGTATTATGCTAAACTAGCAAAAAGATACTATGGTCCTTTCCAAATCTTGAAGCCTATCAATGAGACGGCTTATCAACTCAAGTTGCCCAACCATTGGCTTATACACAATGCCTTTCATGTAAGCCTACTTAAGCCCTACAAAGGAGAGCCACCAATTGAACCAATTATTGAAGACCCTCCCGAAGTTGAAGACCAAGAAGAGGTGCTACAACCCGAAGCGGTCCTTCGGCATGAAGACAAGGTACTACGACATGGTAAGATAATCCGACGCTATCTTGTTAAGTTCAAAAATTGTCCTTTTGAAGATGCTAAATGGATGCAAGGAGTACAACTTAAGGATAGTATGAACCTTGTCAATGCTTACAATGCTACATTAGAGTAAGCAAATGTACAAATTTCTTTTAAATGACTCATGTTTTTGTCTTATATGACTAGTCCTCTTTTTAATTGTGCACAAATTTAACTAGTATGCATGCTTAGAATCATGTTTGTGATGACGACGTCTCGCAAACACCAAGTAGAATTTGTCACTCTACTTTGGGAGAATGAAATGGACTAAAGAGCAGACATGCTTGCGGCAGCAATGTCTCCCAAGTACCAAATGGATTAGTCATCCATCTTGGAAAGATGTCGTAGGATAAAAAAGGGATCCTCTACCCGCTAAGTACGATTGACTAATGACTAAGCCTTTATCTCTTCTACCTCATAGTCGAGGACGACTATTATTTCAAGAGAGAGGTAATGTCATAAACTCTAATATCTAACCAACCCAAATGATTTTCTCATATTAAATTGATCACTTAATGTGGGAGAATAAACGGGAACAAGTGTTAAGATATAGATATGTGCTTATAGATCTATCTCAACACGGGGCCAATAGTAAAGGGGCCCAAATGGGAGATGGTCTATCAAGAGCAAGGCTAACCAATGGAGCATAAGACCTTAGGGTTAGCTTCATTGAAGACCTCCAATAATGTGTGTAAAAGTCCTTTGACCTTAGGTAAGCTAGGGCTGAGCTTGAGGTGGGAACCCGGCCCAAGCTCGAGGTGCTTGACCTGCTTGAGGTGCTTGTCGTGATTGAGGTGTTTGTCCTGCCTCAGGTGCTTGGTTAAGGTGCTTGAGGTGCTTGACTTACTCCATGCTTGAGGTGCTTGACTTGCCGCTTGATTAAGGTGCTTGAGGTGCCTTGACATGCTTGCCTGAGATGCTTGTGGGAATACCCCCTAGTCCAAGTGCTTTGTCATGCTTGATGACTAAGTTGCTTGAGCTCCTAAAGTCAAAAGCATCCCTACAAGAGGGGGGGCGATCCCTTTTCCTAGGGATTAGAGAAAGAACACACACTCACACTCACAAGGGCAGCCCCAGCTTGAAGAGGCAGCAAGGACACATGTCAGGTCCCTACCCATGTTACCTTCATGTGTTGCTTGAAGCCTATTGGCTAGGCTTCAAAGGGGTCCAATGATAAATTACTTGAATTATCTAATTGTTTTTGCATTTATCAAGTCCTCTCTCTCAAAGGGGAAAGGGGGACACTTGTCCCAAGGCTATCCCTGTTGCTTGTAATGGCTTCTGCTTGTGATTGGCTAGGTCTGGAGGGGTAAAATGAGCTTCAAGCATGAGCTACAAGGGGGGGTCGACCCAAGCAAGCTAGGGGGGTGCTTAGGGGGTATACTCACCCACACACACTCTCACAAGCACTCTCATTGTGTGCTATGCAAAGTGGAAGAGCTCCCTCTCCAAGCAAGTAAAGGTTGAGAGCCTACACCAACACTCTTGGCTATGGAGTGCAAATCCAACCAAGAGCCATGCTTCAATGCTTAAGCTTGCCATCTCCTTCTTCTTCATTACTATGCTATTATGTATGCTAGCAACAAGAGTATGATAAGTGAGGAACTAATTCTTTCTCCTACGAAATGTTTCTTCTTCCTCTTCCCTACCCTCATTCCCTGCTAGCTCTCTCCACCTTCGAAGGTGTTTGAGGTCTTGGGACTGAGGCTTGGTATAGTTAAAGCTTTCTTCAAGTTTAGGTTATGCTATGATGGTGATGCATGAAGCTTTCCATCTTCATTGCTTCACCTAGGTCACAAGGAACACAAAGAATGTATTGTAACAAGTCTCTCTTTATGGGAGGAATCATAATACAAATGCCTATTGGAGGGGGGACCGGCTCCACATAAATCCGGTCCTCAACTGTTGTCATGTTCTCTAAATTCTCTCTCTTGCAAAAGTATTGTCTATGCCAAGTTAACTAATTGCTATGATTATGTTGCTATCTTCAATTATGTCAACCCACTATGCTCACAAAATCATTTCTTGAAAGTACTCTCATTAAATTCCGCTACTCTCAAGTTGAATAGGCAAATTCCATTACATCCGTTAACAAATAGCAGGTACTTCCATAAAACATTAGTTTCATACATAAATCAAAATCATCTTCAAAAAGTTCTATTGCATTCATATATAGAGCAAAATAACGCTAGTTCATCCATAATTTTCTATCTAATATCTATTCTGGAACGAGTATCTCCTCGCCCCGTTCTATTTTCAATCTGTCAATCATCTTTATTCTTGTGCCTTTTTGGGGCGCCGTGCAAATATATGTCCTTGTTCTCCACATTCAAAACATTTTCTTGCTTTAAAATATTCGTCTCTCTGTTCTTCTGTCAGTCGAGATGATGTATCTCTCTGTTGTCTGCTTCTGTTATGACTTGTTGAAGGTTCATCTGGTGGGTAAGTCAAGTTACCCGAGTGTATAGCTAATCCTCGCTTCGATGTCTCATCAACTGTTGTGTGGACTTGGACTTCTTTTCAAGATAGTAGTCTCGGATCTCTTTAGGAAGTCCATAGCAAAAGCGCCCAATTTGCTCCTTGATACTGATCTTCTTAAAGGATGAAGGAGGTAGGAAGACATCCCAAAATCTTTCATAGTAAGTATCCAAAGGTTCTGTCTTAACCATCCGATAATGATTCCAGTCAGAAGAGGATGAGTTGTCCGAGCTGTCAAAAGAAGATGAGACGAACTTAACAATCCTTCGAAGCATACATGCTTCTTCTGTTTTCTTGCATTCTCAAAAGAGGATTTTCGGCCCAAGTAACCAGGGAAGTCAATTCTCTTGTTACGTTTCTTCAGGTGCTTCTCCTTTGACCCTAATAGTTGGTTGACTCATTTTTCGACAATGTCCTCGAGTTCTTCTTCAGTAAACATCCGTGGGACAGGAGGTTTCTTGTTGGTTTTATTGGTGTATCAATGGCTTGTTGCCAATGTGTATGCACTTCGTCAATCGGGTGCCAGGTCAATTTTTTTTTCATATTGTGGATCCTTTGCAAACTTGAGCATCTCCTTTGCACACTAATCCACTTGCTATTGACGTTGCATCTCCATTAGTTGATACTGCGTGTTAGGTTAAACCCTATCTTCATCCTATGTACTAGATTCTCTCTCTCTCTCTCTCTCTCTCTCTCTCTCTCTCACTCGTCGTACAGATTAGGGTTCGCGTACAGGCAGCGGGTAGAGATTAGGGTTCGCGTATATGCCAGCTACGCAGAAGGCTGCTGCGCAGAGATTAGGGTTGCGAAAACGGGTGCAGGGTGCAGCAGGGCCAACACAATGGCATGAACTCCTATCCTGCCTTCTATTCGCGCTGCACGCAGGTGCTTGTTGACTGGTTCGCGCATTGTTTTTGCAGGCAGACTAGGGTTCGCGTCAGTCTGCAGCAGCCAAATTAGGGTTTGCGTCGCCTTTAGGGTTTGCTGCAGGAGTCGACAATTCTCTCTCTCGCAGACTTGCTGGTTCAGCCCTACTGGTCTGCGCAGACCCTTCCCCACCATCGTGTAGCCCTGCTGCTGCTTATCAAGTGCACGCAGGCTACTGAACTGCTAGAGTGGATAGGCCGTCAACTATTGCGCGCTGAATTGCTGGTGTATAGCAAGTAGCGCATGAGGGGTAGAGCAAGCAGCATGTGCTGAGCGAAGTAGGCAGCATACACTGGATAGTGCGAGTGGTGTACGTGGCAGGTGGGTCTATTTGTAGCAGACCTGGGACAGTTTGCGCAGCAAGTCGTGACAAGGTGGAAAAGCAGCACATGAGGCCACAAAGCAACGGGCATTTGTGAGGTTGGGTTGTAGCAACATCCTTGCGAGCGCTAACGACAGCTCTGGCTCACGACGGCAGCAAGGGGAAGGCACGACTCTCTCTCTCTCTCTCTCTCTCTCTCTGCCTGAGGTGCCAGCTAGCCAATCGCGTGGAGCTCATAGTATTAACCATCGCATTTAGCGAGTGCGGGTTGGAGCATCAGAACCCCATCAGTACTCAGCAGTGTTACTAAACACGAGTAGAACTGAGGGCCTGCGCCACAGGGGCCGTTATGATGGAGGTCATGAGCGCTTCACCAATTTGCAAGTCCCGTACGAAGGCAACCTTCATGCTTACAAACAAGCGGATAACACAAGTGGAAAGGGAGATGAAGGAATGGAAAGCGAAGATGAAAGGATGGTGGAAGGAGCAGGCCAACCTTCTTCAAATGTTCCTCAACGAAGGCACGCAATGGAAGGAGGAGAAAGAGGACCTGTACGTAGAGATACAAGCACTTAAGGCGAATTCACAAGCACTCAAAGAAGAGGTCTCAGCCCTCAAGCGAGAGCTTGCTGATAGAGCAAGCAATGGACTAGAGGAAGGTGAATTCCAGCCCTCGATGATAGAGGAAATCAAGGTCATCAAGGTACAGGTACAGATCATCAAAGAGGAAGAGAAACAGAATGGGGCAAAGACGTCTTCGTGGGTGGATGTAATCACGAAGACACAGAAGAAGGCCGATGAGGCCGAGAAATGGATAGAAGTCGCTAAGAAAGGGAAAGGGAAAGAAACCACATCTATCCCCACTCCTACAATCATCAACATGACTTTAGAAGAAGAGCAGCGAAGGAAGATTAGAGCTCTACACATATGAATAACCGGTCTTAAAGACCGAGATGATGTGGAAGGGGAAGTCAAAGAACTTCTCCGCATGATGGGTAGTGAGGCTACTCATACAAAGGCATGGAGGGTAGGGAAGAATACACAAGGAAATGGGGAGACTTCAAAGGAATGAGCTCTAATCATGCGCTTCCCATCCATGGAGGCAAAGAAGGACTTCTTGAAGAAGAGTCCTACACTAAAGAAAACAGGCATATTCCTTGGAGATGACCTCACACTCACACAGCTTGCTCATATGAAAGAAGTTATGCCCGAGATAATGACAGCTCGAGAGAAGGGGAAAGTGGCCTTCTACACGGATGAACGAGTGGTTATTCTGGAGAAGCACCCCGCATGACGGTGCGAGACCTGTGGGACCACACTCAAAGTGGCTACATGGAATTGTAATGGATCTTTGCACCTTGATGTAGGGGCATTTGAGGATAGTTTCACAGGGAGAGACATCATTTTCTACTCTGAGACGAATCAGGCCCCGGGGCAGTCCATGCCCCATGTGAGCGGATACAGATGGGAGACAACTTGCAGACAGGAGACTCGATCAGAGCACAGAGGATGAGGTTCAGGAGGAGTGGCAGTCTTATTCAGGGAGGAGCTATAGTCTCTGATACATATAGCTGGGAGGGATGAGCATGCTAGTTACATGTGGGTGAGACTGAAGGCAGAGACAGGCAAATATCTCTACATTGCTCTTTGCTGTTTCCCTCCTAGTACATCAGTTATGCATCACCTAGAAGACAATCCCCCTTCTCTATTTTGGATGATGATATATGGGAGTTTTCCAGAGATGGCGACATTATTATATTGGGGGATTTCGATGCTAGGCCTGCCCATCACCAGACAGTATTCTATGATACCTTAGAGGAGTTGATGCGAGAGCTTGATATTATAGAAGTGGGACAGTCTAGATTATCACAGGATGAGGAGCACACTGAGTATGGCAGATACTTGATTGATATGGGGACTTTACATGGATTGGCCATTTTGAATGGCTTGCAGAGATTCCCTACAGAAGCAAGTGGTTTTACATGCTTTCTACATCGGCATGGCGCTAGTATAGTGGATTATGTTATGGCTTCGCCAGGACTCATTCGTTCATGATCTGTCTCAGTTGTTTATGAGTCAGGACTCTAGTGAGGCGTGGAGGCTTTTCAATGAGCACTCTCGATCGCCAGCCATCACTTCCACAGAGACATGGGGGGATTATGCTACATCTCTCTATACAGCTTCGGGGCAGCCACCTTTGCCTGACCCTCCAGAGGCATGCCCAGAAACATATACTTTATTTATTGCTAAGAGGGTAAGGAAAACCATTGACAAGATGAAGACAGGAAGAGCACAGGATCATGATGGTCTGGTAGAAGAGCACTTTATCCATGCCAGAGATATGCTTGCAAAGACTCTTGCTATGATGTTTAATAGAGCCATGTACGAGGGTTTCCCTGAGACTTGGAGTATGTCCACTATTGTGCCTATCTTCAAGTTGGGAGATCCTATATTTCCTGGGATTTATCGAACCATCATGGTTGGTCACACTCTGGCTAGGCTATATGCATCAATTCTTGAGCATGATTTGAGTGGATGGGCAGAGAGAGAGGGCATACAGGCAGCAGGACATGCAAGGTTCAGGAGAGGTTTCTCCACTCTTGATCAGATTTTGACACTCAGAGCATTACTGAGGAGGGTAGACACCATGGCAGGAGCATATATTGTAGCTTTGTGGATTTCCGTAAAGCCTTTGATACAATGCCACGAGCCAGACTCATACGCAGATTGCAAGACATGGGGGTGCCCACATAACTAATCTGGGGGATCTTAGCTTTATACAGGATAGTGGTAGGACAGGTACGCACTACACAGGGCATGTGTGACATGGTTCACTCCACCATTGGGGTGAAGTAGGGTTGTCCCCTATCTCCGACTCTCTTTGAGATATATGTAGATGAGTTTTCAGATTATGTACAGACAGAGGGGTGATAGAGGTGCTCAGCTTGCAGGGACATGGATTCCATTGCTATTATATGCTGATGGTATTGTGTTGATCTCAGATTCTTCAGAGGGGATGCAACGTCATTTGGATGCATTGCATGTATTTGCACGAGACAGTGGATTGTCTATGAACCTTAGTAAGACCAAGGTAATGGTGTCTTAACACCATGGCACCGTGGGTAAGGAGGTCCTCCCCCACTTGTACATATGGTCGAGAGACTGTGGAGTATGCAGATACATACACTTATCTTGGGGCGGTTTTCAGTGGTCCAATATTTTCCATGAGGCGTGCAACAGATACGCGATTGACCAGAGCCTATGCAGCATTGGGGAGACTTGAGAGGATATGTTCGCAGGTTCAGTGATACATACACTTATCTTGGGGCGGCTTTCAGTGGTCCAGTATTTTCCCTGAGGCGTACAACAGATACGCGATTGACCAGAGCCTATGCAGCATTGGGGAGACTTGAGAGGATATGTTCGCAGGTTCAGTTCCAGGAACCTCGGAAAAAGCTTTGGCTCTTTGACACTTTGGTCACTTTTGCCATGCTGTACGGAGTGGAGATATGGGGCCCCTCAGTTGATCATCATAGCAGAGCTTGAAGTACTCATGGATGGAGATGTATAAAGAAGCCTTTGGTGTCTATGATTTCTCGGATGATTAGGGCCAAGGCCTCAACACCACATGACCTTGTTAGGGTGGAGCTCGCTACTCCTCCATTGGTAGTGGAGACACTCACTCAATCAGTTTCATTGATGCATAGCACTTGGGCTCTCCCTAGAGACAGATATGCTGGATTAGCACTAGATTCTTCGCGAAAACTGGCATTGTAGGGAGATAGATCATGCTGGTATGCAGAGATGGCATCTTGGTTTCAGTTACATGGCTTTAGTATGGATCGGCTACCCCCATTTCGGTACTCTCTAGCACCCTCCATCTCCCTGACTAGGGCAGAGATTACCAGGTTCATCAGACAGGACTTGATTTAGTTGGATATGAAGAGGACATGGATACAACCTACACATGAGCTAGGTACGAAGATGACTTTCTATAGAGAGCATCTCCTCCAACTCACGGAGGATGGTTTTGTGATTAGACCAGGACTGCCAACATTGAGAAGTGGGGAAGGGGGTGCTCTTATCAAGCCAACCAGAGAAGGGGGCGCTAGGAAGAGAGAGGGTGAGTGAGAGTGAGAGAGCTAGTTTGCATTGGTAAGTGTGCCAAGTGGCACACTTAATAACTTAAAAAACCTTTCAACTTTCAAATTTAAAAGTTCATAAGCTATTTCACAACTGCACACATGGATGCAACCAATGAAATTTTAGCTGCTCCCTAGCACAATGCCGTACCGGCACCGCTCTGGCATTACCTGTTCGCACTTGTCCGACATTTGGTCCAGCATAAACAATTCAAAATATATTAACTGACTTATCCTAAGGCCGTAAAATAATTCAGGCCTTAGGGTTACTGCTCTAAGGACCCCATCTCATTCGTGTGCTTGCACTAGCGCATGTCATTTTTTGAGCCTGAAATTTGAGGCTACTTACTGTCTACCCCTTCATTGAAGACCCGATTTCCCAATCACTAGGGCTTCATGGTATTTTTTGCTAGGATCTCCCTGAGGTGGTCTAGCCCAAATTTGGGGGCACCTGAGGCCCTAGAACTGCTAGTTCTATTCTGATGTGCACACCTAATTAGATAATTATTTTCTCGTAAATAAATTAATTATTTACAAAGTTTGACATTGTTACAATAGCCTTTTGGATACTGATGTATATGTATATAATACTTCGAATGTCAAAGAACTCCATTGTATCAGCTCACCCTTTGTATCAGCTTTCACCCCACCCCTACCCACTATTTTCTTTTCAGTTCTTTGTACTTTTTGTACCCTGACCTCGTATTAGATTCACCACATGTAACCTTTTGGTCTCATAGGTCATCTTGACTTTTGAAGACGTTAATATTATATTTCATTTCATTTCATTCTCTCTCTCTCTCTCTCTCACACACACACACACACACACACACACACACACACACACACACACACACACACACACACACACACACACACACACACACATCATTGTGGGAAACATGCCTACACCTAGCACTTAATTTACATGCCACATGGAGCATACACTTGACCTAAATCTCCTCATGCACACAACACCTACACTACAAGAGGTTGTGTGCTCTTGTGACGCTATTAGCGACGGAAATACATTGGGTTTTTATAACCCCCGGCGTCGCTAAAATCGTCGCTACGAGCGTCGCTACAAGAGCGTCGCTATAGGCGTCACTATATGCGTCGCTATATGCGTCGCTATATGCGTCGCTATATAGCGACGCATATAGCGACGCCTATAGCGACGTTTACACAGAAGACTATAGCGACGCTCATAGCGACGCTACAGAGCCATAAATAGCGACGCTTATAGCGACGCCCGAGAGAATTTTTTTTTGGTGGCAAGGCATTCAATGCCCTGCCACCCATCAACCATATTGTACTTGATTCACTTTTTAAAAAAAGTGCAAAGGTAGATAATAGACCCAAAATAGTCACCCACAAGACGCATTGTTTGCAAAATTGACAATTGTACACATCATAAGCAAAATGAATTGATTAGCAAATGTAATAATGACAATTGTACAACATCATAGGCATAAAGAATTGATTGGCAAAAGGAACTGTGGTGACAAATGTAATAATATACATGGTTCAAAAAGACGTATAAAATCCGTCTCATGATACATAAGCTATGAGAAACCCTAAACTAATGCTATCTAGCTACGGCTAAACTGACGTCGTCTAGTCAGACGTCTCATTGCGTCCAAGCGGCGTATCTGTCGGATTCTGCAAAAAAAGACAATAAGACAGCTTTCAGTAAGTATAAACATATAACGACATTTATAAAACAATACAAAAAATAAAAAAGAGTAAACCCTAATACTAACCATGCCGCCGTGAGAAATGAAAATGTCCATCAGGGCGTTTAAGCCCTTCCTGCCTGCGTACTCGCGCTCGTACGGTGTGGGATCACGTCCTGTCATCGACCACTGTCAAAACATACAAAGATTTCATTATGTTAGAACTAAAAAACTCATAAACCCTAAACTATCGAACATGCATAAAGAGCAATGTGAAAACACTTACAAAATCGGCCTCAAATGATGCCCATCCACCGCTCCCCAAGTGGTGCGAGCTCCCTGCCTCTACTCGCGCTCTGGCTGCATCCTTTTGTTGCTTCCACTTGTCGGGATTCTCGCGCGCTGCTTTCTTCGCATTCTTCTAATCTTCTTTGGCCAGCCAATCTGGCTTGTTCCACCCATTCTTGATTGCTTTTTGCACTTCGGAACGCTTGTGTTTGCAGTATTCGCGCATTCGAATCTTCATCAGGTCTTCATTGAAGCGCTGATCCCGTGTTGGAACGGGAAACTCATCATGAAGTATGCTGATGACTCTGTTTTTTAAATCACTTGGTACTTCACTCCATTTGTTTAGTATGTAGTGTTTAAACAGCTGAGAGCAAAGACCACACATGCGCGAGATCACCTTCTTGCCGTCATCATCCATGATGATGCCGCCGCTGATGTCGACGGAGTAAGGCAAGCCCTCTGGCCGGTGACGCGTGAACCTGGGTGTCCCGGCAGGGGTCTCTAGTGGCGTGTTGATGGGGGTACGGACGTCAGGTGTCTCCACCGGCGTCTGGGCTCCGAAGCGAGGAGTGTCGAGTGGGGTGGCTCCTGGCGGAGTAGGTAGAGGTGTGTAGCTTCTAGGAACAGTCAGCCGTGCAAAACCTGGCGTAGATGGCGATGCTGTGGCTGGTGTGGGGGCGGGCAAAGAAGGGGAGGGTAAAGAGCCTCGTCGAACACGAGGCGGTGTGGAGGCATCGGTGGTGGAATCCCCACAACAACCGCCACCGCCACCACTAGAGCGCCGGTGTCTAGACGAGTGTGAAGCTCGTCTCGTCGACGCCGAAGCTTCGGAGCGCGCCGAATGCTCCGAAAGAGAGGGAGATGCGGATGGAGTAGGAACGCGCGATGATGCGCCAGAGCGATGACGCTCCACGTACCACTGTCTCTGCTGCGGTGACAAAGAAGAAAGAAACTCCTCATCATCCATACCTGCATTAAACACACGAATATTTAAACTTAATATTGAATGAATAGAGTAGACAATGACGCAAAGACCATTAAATACAATGACGTAATGACGCATATAAATACAATGACGCAATGAATCGAGTGATAGAAGAGGCAAGTCGAAAACTCAGAATTTTCAATCAAAAGATGTGAGCGCGAGTAGAAAAGAGTGTTATACACCATGGAAGGTACTTAGAGAGCCAGAGCTTTTACAACACGGAGCAAAATTGTTCAAATACAATATTTGTGTCCTTAAGAGATCTCTCTCTCATCCTCGCATAACTCAGCATAACTTCCTATATCTATATAGAGCTCTCCGTTTAAACACATATCCTCTGTTTCATTTTGTAGCTCCTCTGCATGCACCCCATATAGAGTAGTAGCATCTTGATGCTCGTCTGGCACCACCGCAGCGGCTTCTGATTGAGCATCTTCTCTGATCTCCTCCATTGATGTCGTTGTGATTGGCACATGGTAGCCTTCATACGTCCTTGCACTACGAGGGGCTACCTCTATGACGTACCACCAGTTTGATGTAGACTTTGTAGGATGAAATATTACCTGCCAGAGCCACATAACTTACATGAGAGCTTTTAAGCACATAACTTGTAAAAGGGGGATGTTAACTATTTACATACTTACTTGTTCACAATGCTCGGGTAGTACGAAAGTGTCTCTTAGGTCAGTCCATTTCTTAGTAGAATCCACCTAAAGAAAACCAGACTCTCCTCTACGCACAGTAGCGTTGCGACCCTCCATGATTATCTTGAACCATTGCACGTCGAACAAGTCGACAAAAAATCCTCTGTAATCGATCCTCAAAATCTCTTGCAGCGTGCCGAAGTAAGTGAGTTCCGCCACCACAGGATCTGCATCAGGAACGTCGTCGACTAGACTGTTCAAATTTTGCCATGATTCCACAATCTTGAGTAAAACGCTTTTTGTCGATTCGTTCCACCCTAAAATGTCGACCTTTACACCATGCTGTTGTGTATGACTTATACTACAACGAACAAAGATTATGAGTGGTTGTTCAAACGTTTATAAATAAAGTCACTTGCTAGTCGTACATTGCAAACTTACCTTGGTCGCGCAACCCCGAGAGTACTCCCACTCTTCTTCACTCACTTCGTCACCGCATTGTTGTGCGCTTTTCAATTGGTTGTGCAACCATCTTAAGCTCATGAAGGTTGGTAGGCTCTCCAGAACCGCTGGATAGTGCATCGGTGGTCGTCTTCCCCGTCTCCACTCGATTCGTGCCCTTTGTCGCTCTTGCTTTGCATCCTCATATTGTGAAATCCACTTTTGCATCACTGGATTGTGAAGCATGCAAAATCGGTTGATTTTAGCCTCTAGATCTTCCGTCATCTTCTTCTCAACACCGAGATTGCACATGAAAATCCCAGATATGCGCTCATCATCTATGGTTCGCCATAGCGTGTCCCGGGATTTATCAAATCCGTCTAGCCACTCTCCAATGTACACTAGGGACTCTGATACCAACCAACCTTCTGCCATGCTACCCTCCGGACGTGCCTTTTGACGCACATATCCCTTAAGCTTTTCATGAAACGCTCTAAGAAGAACATCCATCTGGAATGAACTGTGCCAGCTATTTCCACCTCATCAACTATGTGAACAAGAAGATGCACCTGAATGGTTAGCATTGTAGTAGGAAAATGTTTTTCAAACATGCACACAAGCTCCGCAACATTTAGTTTGGCGAATGGTATGGAGTCTACGTTGATCTCCTTTTGTGAGATCCATTGCACCAGCTTTGCAAGTTTGTAGATTGTGTTACGGATGTCGAGAGACAAACATCCCTCAATGGCAACCGGTAAAATAAACTGTAAAGTATGTGCAGCAATGATATTAAAGTCCACATTTTATGCAATGATATTAAAGTCCACTATGAACGTACCTGACACATTTTATGCCAATCGTGTGACTTCAAACCGGTAAGCTTTCCTTCTTTAGTAAAACACGTTCGGAGCGAGTGCATTACGCCAGTGGGGGTTCGCAAAGATCGAATGGTCTCTTTTACTTTGCGTTCTTGGGCTCCTGTGAAAATCCATGGTGCTTTAGGGAGTTTTATCGATCCATCAGACGCTGTTTGCGGCCAATATTGCTCCATACGATCCACATTTCTAAGGTCAACTCTGGCTCCCAAAGTATCTTTCTTGCCGGTCAAATGGTCCCATAGTAGATTACCCACATTCTTGAATATGTGCATTGGATCGAGCAAGTGATTGATCATGAGTCGCGGCCAGTATGGTAACTCGTACCATAGAGATAGTCTCTTCATCCCTGGAGGCAATCCGTCAAGGATGCTTGTGCAGACATCCTTGGTGGCTCTCTTCCCAAAAAGCCGTCGCGTAACACATGATTCTCTGGAAGATACGCTTGATGACCTTCTTAGATTTGCTTCTTCAGTGAGGGTGCCCTACGTGCATTCAGTCTAGGTCCACATGTGACATATGCTCTGTATCCGCTTGTTTGAAGCCCTGCATGTATACACATGATAATAGATCAACTATGGAAAAAAACAAGATTTACAGTGTCTGAGTGAGGAGTGTCAATAGATCACCTGAGCATTCTGTTAGCCCGGGATAGTCATGCATGGTCCACATTAGAATGCCTCTGATCAAAGCATTCCGTCGTCCTGTGTGTCGGCTCATATCCACCACCTCTATGCCAATCCACAATTGTTGTAGCTCTTCCAATAGTGGACGAAGATACACATCCATATTCCCCACTTTATATCGCCCTGGCACAATCAAGCTTAGCCATAGGTGCCCCTTCTTCGTAGTCAACCACGGGGGAATGTTGTAGTTGACGATGACAACGGGCCATACACTGTAAGATGTTGATCTTTGACCAAATGGATTTACGCCATCCATAGCCAGGCCTAAGCGCAAATTTCGAGCTTCCCTGGCAAAATCCGACCATGTTCCATCTATATGTTTCCACGCTACGCAATCTGCAGGAATTCGTAGCACACCATCCGAAGATTTATTCTCCTCATGCCATGATGCTAGGGCGGCCATGGACTTACATTCGAAGAAATGCTTGATGCGAGGAAGCAGAGGGAAATGTCGCAAAACCTTTTGTGGAATTTTTGTCCCGTGGCGATCTACTCGATATCTTTCGGAATCACATTTCGGACACTTCTCCATGTCTATGTATTCCCCTCTGAAAAGAATGCAGTCATTAGGACAAGCGTGGATAGAATTGTAATCCATCCCCAAGTTTCGCAAAATCTTTCTTACTTCATCTCGGGAATCTGACATCACATTGTCAGCTGGTAGTATGTGCTCTTTCAGCAATCTACACAACATAAAAATATGATACAGTCGTGTAAAAATCTATCAGATCATTATACATTTAGAGTTCTATTAAAGTAAACTAATTGTAATAGATCACCTGAAAAGCGCTGTGACGCTAGTGTCACTCCATCCAAACTTTGCCTGCATGTTGAGAAGAACCAGGAGTGCTTTCAATCTAGACATACGTGCTCCATTATACAATGGCGTATCGGCTTCACTTTTCATATCATCATAGATAAGCCTTTCTGAATCCATGATCGTCTCGATCATTTCATCAATCTCGGGCTCAAACATTGCCTCGTTGGGAATGTGCTCTGCATGATCATCCCCCGAGCTGTCAGAGGCTACATCTTGTGGCCTCACATATGCTGCTTGACCAAAGCGCCTGCGAACACGTCTATTGGGTTGCAAGATTGCTGCTTGTTGGCCAGCGTCAGAGTCCGACGAGTTATAATTGGCAACAACTCGATCTATAATAGATGGATCGAACTCGCCAAATTCGCGAACGTGTTGCAAAGAAACACGTCTTGTCCGTCGCACAGCATGCTTGCATTGATTACAAGGACATAAGACCCTCGTTGAGAGATAGGTGTTTCGGTTGGACAGTCCCACATCCTCGTCGCTACTCATAATGAGGATAAAAAACTTATAACCTGGACAACAAATTTAATATTCTATTGGCATTCTTCGTCTTATCTCTCTCTCTCTCTCTCTCTCTCTCTCTCTCTCTCTCTCTTTACCTCACATTCTCTAGTCATGTCCAATCCCCGCACACCTCGGTCTAGAGGTGCACGGAGATCAGAACCACCGGGTTATAATCTCGTCTTTATTGGTCAATACCTATATTTGTGGGTACCAGAAATCTACACACCCACGTCTACATGATACTGCATGTAGTGGACAAAACCCCTTTGCCTCTTCTCTAGCTGTAGCACTTCACTTCATCTTAACATCTTTTCACAGTAGATCTTTTCACTGTTCGTCTAACTCTAAACCCTAAACCGTAAGTAATTCTTGCGTGGACTCGATCTAACGTAAATAAGCGTAAATCTAAATAAACGTAAATCTAACTAAAAATAAAGCTAAATCTAATTTAACGTAAGTCTAATGACTAGAGGTTGTCTAGATGGTCATTGTGTCGGGGATGTAGTGACTCTTGCCACCCTGAAGATCCACCTTCTTCCCTATCTTCTGAAGACATTTCACCAGTACTTTTGGATCGACGGAGCGCACCATGAGTGAAGGCAGCAATACCCTATATTCCATTGAGGGCTTTCTTCACCCGCTTCATGCAGGCATCGCAGTCTATGGAGACCTAAATCTAATATAATATAACGTAAATCTAAATCTAGCTTAGATAAACGTAAATCTAGTTAAAAATAAATCTGAATCTAATTTAATGTAAGTCTACATATAACCTAATCTTTAACGTCTTTTAAGATAGTTTCCTACGACGTTATAACTCTCTTCTTCTTGTGTGTGTGCGCGTGTGTGGATGTGTGTGCCAATAAAAAGAGATAAATGGTATAACCTTTCTATCACCCATGCCAAGTATGATAGATTGATTATGCCATTTCCCTCTTGAATAATAGGTCTTGAGTTCAACTCCTCGTCGGCTAGATCTTTAGGTCTTTTAATTTTAATTAGTTTCCTATGACGTTAAATTAGTTTCTCTCTCTTTCTCTCTCAATGTGTGTGCGTTTTTTTGGATCGTATGCATGTTTTCTCTCTCTTTTCCTCTCTCAATGTGTACGTTTTTTGTTTATGCATGTTCTCTCTCTCTTTTCCTCTCTCAATGCGTGCGTTTTTTGTTTACGCATGCTCTCTCTCTCTTTTTCTCTTTCAATGTGTGTGTGCATTCTTTGTTTATGTATGTGTGTGTGCGCGTTTTTGTTTTTGTTTGTACTCTCTCTCTCTCTCTCTCTCAAAAACACTATGTGTGTGTGTGTATGTGTGTGTGAGAGAGAGAGAGAGAGGGAGAGAGAAAGAGGGGAAGGGAACATGAGAATGAGGAGAGGGAAGGAGCATACGTGGCTCTCCTTCCTCTCCTCGTGTGTGTGTGTGTGTGGAGAAAAAAAAGAGAGAGAGAGAGAGAGAGAGAGAGAGAGAGAGAGAGGGAGAGCGTTACCTGCTCTTTGTTTGAGGGCGTCGAAAAACTCAGATCTGAGATCTGAGTTTTTGGGCGCGCTCGGTTATTTTTTTACCCCAGCCGGCGTCGCTATGAGCGTCGCAAATTTACAAAAAAATTTGCGACGCTTATAACGACGCTCATAGCGACGCCGGAAATTTTTTTTCGAAGCGTCGCTGTGTGAACGTCGCTAATATGAAGAGCCTCTTGTAGTGCTAGTCACCTATGTGGATGCACTAGCATCTGCCACCTCTACTACTTTAATGCATCACTCCATCTATAAATGGAGTTCCACTGTACAAACTCAATCTCTTGATAAATTATAATTTTGCATCCTTTTGTATAGTATTATCAAGTGTTATTTTAAGTGTTAACCGAACTTATTATAAGTTGTCTATTATTATAAACGCGAGCAATAATTATCCGCCATGATAAATCGAGCCTTACAAGTGGTATCAAAGCATATTGTAAGGTTTTTTAAACTATTATTAGATTCCTTTTAAATAATAAAATATCCAATTTTCTTTGTAAATATCTTCTTTCCCTTTCAAGTGTTTCATCGTACTCCTGAGAAGTGGCATAGAGAAGTCAGAAGGTATAATCCAAGTGTCAAGTGTGCTAAACTTTCTGTCTTTTAGTCATTCAATGAACAAGCCATGCGAGCCTTAAATTTGAAGGCTTAAGAGGAAACTCACGCTCATGTTTTCTCTACTTGTGCCCCTCTTTGGTTGAAGTCTATCTTCGTTACCACAGAAGCTTTACACCCCGTGCTTGCCAGCATCGCATCGCTACACAAAACCTGTTTTGCACGGACCTGCATACTCTGCACGAAGCCTAGCTCTGCTCGTTGATCATCAGAAGGTGCCGCCAGCAACTCGGACTGCGTCAGCATCACCATTTGGCTCCGCTTGTGCCACACTTGCATTTACTACTAACATGGGCTCCACTGAGTTCATCAACGATCCGCAGCCGACAGTGAATCGGAGTCAGACGCACACTTGCAACCTTGCAATAGCCTATGCCAAGGTTTTGCTAATTACCAATCGGCTCTGCTAACCATTTTGTAGCACAGCGCCGTCCAACAGCCTGTGAAGCGCTACCCGCTGGCCCACGTGCTCCAGGCTCGTCTCTCTCAGATTCGAATTTTTTTTGAAGCTTAAAGTTTCATTCTTTGTTAAGTAGGCTGTCCCACACTTACAAAGCCCTTTTGTTTTGGACTATCAACAAAAGGTGTAAAAGTTTTTCTATGGAAAGCAACTATAGCTCAACAAATCAGTCCAGCTACCCAAAGTCGAACACACCAAAAATTACCCAAAGCAGTACCGAGATTTTTGGCAGGAGAAGGTAAATTCACAACAATCTGCATTGCAAGAAGAAGTCGCGGAGAATAACATCAACGAGGCATATCGAGCTTACGCCCAAAAACTCGTAAATATAGTTCTTAGTTTTTAAAACTCTTGTAATCAAGGAGTCTAGACACTGCTTGAGAGTCTCTCAAGTAAGACCGCTCCGCACTATGAGCACCAAGAATCTGGACAAGTTTAATGGCCAAAATTTTCACTCATGGCAAGTTAAAATCTAAGGGTATCTGATGAAAAAGAATTTATGGGCTGTTGTAAAGCCAATTGGGGAAGGGGAGAGCATTATGATACGAGGTGCACATGCACAATTTGTGTCAAAAGACGAGCAAGCCCTAGGCATTATTATCACTGCATTAGATGATAATTATGTTCATTACATAGATGACTGCAACACTTCATTACAAGCATGGGAAACCTTGGCACAAGCAAAGGCTAAGCACTCCAAAAGTAGCCTAAGAATGCAGCTCTATGGACTCATGATGGATGCTAATGAAGATTTAGCTAGCCTTATCAATATGCTTCAATCCATTTGCACTTAGTTAGCGTCGTTAGATGCTAAAGTGGATGATGAGGACAAAATTGTAGTCTTGCTTAAAGCACTTCCGCTCGAGTATGATCACATAGTCACAATAATTAAAGAAAAGGAACCTCTACCTAAGTTTGAAGATGTGGTCAATTCACTTCAGGATGAAGAGAAGAAGCACTCTAATGACAACTCTACATCAAACAGAGTTTATGTTATGCAGAAGGCTGAGTGCAAGCATTGTGGCAAGCTCGATCACAAATCAAATGATTGCTTCAAGATCAAAGCATGCACCCTATGTGGAAAGCTTGGACAAACACCTTTAAGATGTTTCAAGAAGCCCCAAAACAGGGATAAAGGCAATGTCAACCTCACCAATGATGGAGAAAAAGAAGAGGAGCCACCACAAGCCCTCTTCATCATTGATGTATTGTAGAGGTTTACAACCTACCCTCTCTCTAGAACCATGTTTGATGAATCCAAATGTGTACTCATGTATTTGCCTAAGCGTGTCAGTTGAACCATGAGCTAATGCATCCATGGAGAACCAACCATGATGTATCATGGCATAACTAGGATGAATCTAGGTTTAAGGGGGTGCTTGTTAGGTTAAACCCTATCTTCATCCTATGTACTAGCTTCTCTCTCGCTCTCGCTCACATCATTGTGGGAAACATACCTACACCTAGCACTTCATTTACATGCCACATGGAGCATACACTTGTCCTAAGCCTCCTTATGCACACAACACCTAGCCACCGATGTGGATGCACTAGCATCTGCCACCTCTACTACTTGCATATATCACTCCATCTATAAATGGAGTTCCACTGTGCAAACTCAATCTCTCGATAAATTATAACTTTGCATCCTTTTGTATAGTATTACCAAGTGTTATTTTAAGTGTTAACCTAATTTAGGATAAGTTGTTTATTATTATGAACGCGAGCAATAATCATCCGCCATGATTAATCAAGCCTTACACTGCGTAGGCCAAGGTGGCCCGTATTTGTGATTTGCTAATCCATTTGAATTTTTCATACCGCCTCCCGTTTCAGAATTATCAGGAGGGTTCGTCTGATTCTTGCGGGGTTCGTCATTTGAATCCATGTGTGTCGCGGTAAAAGGATCTGATTTCTCGGTAGAAGAGAAATCAGCCGTGCTCTGATACCACTGTCACAAGCTTTGGGCACCCCAAGCAGAGAATCCGACCCGACACATGAGTAAATCACTTAAAATACTTTACAACTTTAAAAACGCGAGTCGACACGGTCCGATGTAGTTTCGTGCCCAGAGGTATTGGCCCTAAAACGTGGCGCCCCTTTTGGTATTTCTTTATTATATTAATGCTTTAGCAAAGTATAACTCCCGAAGGGGTCCTCTGCTCTTAGATTTTGCGTGCAGATGCTGTGAAGAGTGAGGCCCCAATGGGTTTATTTATTCTTACAAGGGATGCCCCAAAAGCAGTTTTAACTCAAAAGTAATTGGTCCAAAAGCTTCTGGTTCCAAAAGCTGGCAGAAAAAAGCATCAGCGCAATTTGCGCAATTCCGTACAATCTGCCACATCAGCACCACCTTGTTAGGACAGGCGTTCGTACAGTCAACATGTCAACACATTTTTTGTGAAGTCCGTACAGGCAATGCCACATCATCATGCAATACTGCCACGTCAACCCCTCTGTCTGCAGGTGGTCATGCCACGTCATCATTTTGTGACAGCTGTGCCATGGCATAGTCCGTTGTGCTGACCCCATGTCTGTGTGGAAAGCATGTGAAACTGGTTGCTCTAAGAAAACGTTGTAGGCCATTAAGTATCGCTAGACCATGTGTAGTCACCATCTCCATGAGATGTCTCCCATACTTTGTTTACTCTCTGTCCTATGAATGTCTATCAAGCCCCAAATCTCTTACATCTAGCCCTTTAAGCATCTCCTCTAAAGTGTCCTAGAAAATTGTTTGCCGTCAGGGCATTGAAGTACCCTAGGAGGATGATGTCACCATCCTTGGAAAACTCTTGTATGTCATTTTCTAGGATAGCGAAAGGTGACTAGCCTCTAGGCCTAGCATAGACTGATGTACCACTAAGGGGAAAGTTAGCATATGGCAATGTTTAAAAATTGGCTTGGGTCGGACCTCATCCTCACCCACATGTATCTAGCACGATCATCTCTTTGCACTGAATAATGTTGCTACTCCCCCTAATTCTCTGCTCCCATGCTCAGATCTTGTGTCAGTCCGGCAAGCTGTCTCCCATCTATATCCCGTCACATGTGGCATCATGTGTCCAGGGGTCTTATGAGTCTTTGAGAAGAATATAATGTCCCTGTCCTGAAAGCTATCCTCAAAGGCGCCCACATCGAGCCTATAAGATCCATTACAATTCCAGGTTGCCATCTTTAGTATGTCCCACAGGTCTCACACCGTCATGTAGAGCGTCGCTCTTCAATCACCACCTCACTGTCTCGATAGAAGGAAATCTTTCCCTTCTCCCTTACTGCTGTAATCTCTGGCATCACCTCTTGCATGTGCACCAACTGCAAGAGGGTGAGATCATCACCGAAAAAAATACCTGTCTTCTTGATGGTTGGCCTCTTCTTCATGAACTCCTCCTTCAAGGAGGGGAAACATAGTATAAGTGTTTTGTGCTTTGAGGACTCTCCCGGGCCTTCAATCCTCTTGCCCACCCTCCATGCCTTTGTGTGTAAAGGTTTCTCCATCCCCATCATGGACACGAGGCTTGTGACCTCTTTTTCAGCACTGTTGACATCCTTGAGGCCGGTGACCCTCACGTGTAAGGCTAGAGATGAGAGCTAGAGATCGAGGATAGAGCTTGCAGTGATTCTTCTTGCGCTTGCGTATTGAAGGCCCTCTTGTGCCCCTTTAGGTGAAGTTTTACAGGTAAGCCAATGGAAAGGCGGTGAATCAACAGCAGACACATGATTGAACTTGAAAATTGAGAATGCATGAACTTAAAAGAGCACTGGAAACGAGATACAGAGTGGTGGAGTTCCACTCCTAGATGCAATGGCCCCTAGGTGAGGCGCCTCACATGGTACCTTTCTTTATATTGATAACTCTTGGAGTACAACTGCCACGGAGTCACTCTGCATGTGTGTAACGATACATTGTTCTACCAGAAATGACCCCTCGACCTTCTTTTATAGGCACATAGGGCCAAAAGCAAGAACTCTCATGATTGATTCCCAAAAGCTGCAGCGTCCCAAAAGTCAATTATTGTCAATAACTAAAGCTGCCATGGTGTCATGCCCAAACAACCTACCACGTGTTCCCGGTTTTTACTCACAATTCACCACGTGGATCCCGTTGGAATTCCGACCACGATTTTTTCGCGCCAAAACTCAGACTTGGGTCATTTGGTTCGGCTTGTTGGCACCCCCTTGGCTCATCATCTTCTCTTCTGTCTTGTATGGTAATACCATGTCATCACTTTGCGACATACCCCCCCTTAAGAGGAGTAATTTCCCTCGATTATACCTGCAAAACAGATAATAAACGGTAAACAAGCTTAATAGACACCGATTTCATGCATACATGCATTTGACCACTCAAACTATGCACTAGCACAAAGAACACCCACTAAACAATTAGGAATCACATTCACATTATTATCCTCGTCGAGATCTCACACACGAATTGTGATCAATATGACTTGTGTATAACACCATAGAGGAAGAGAAGATGTGGCATGTACGGCGCCTCAACATATGTTGGAGAGGGGGAATAGCATACACACCCAGAACACACCTAATATGCCTCTCCATAGACCATGGCCTACTCTTCACCGCAACCCACATTTACACACACTCACAATCTACAAATCTTTACTCGGGCGCTCAGATTCAGAAAACTCCAACCTGGCAACACACCATGTACACCCACACCCGATTATGCGCACAATTCTTGTATTTGCAATATCCTCCGTGCTCACACAATCTCTCTCCCTCTCTCTCGGCATACACGCACAATCTGTGGCGTCTCCTACCATGGATGACAAGCACAAGATGAGAAACAGACAAAGATAAAGGTCGAGCCGACACAAGCAATAATAGACGGAATTTGCATTATAAAAAAAAAACTTGGGTACAATGATGGTGTTGATGATTTGTGCGCCTCAGGCTGCCTCGAGCTCCCTCTCTTCAATGCTATGAAAACCCACTTCAAGCAAAAAGATACTATGGTCCTTTTCAAATCTTGAAGCCAATCAATGACATGGCTTATCAACTCATGGCTACTTAAGCCCTACAAAGGAGAGCCACCAAGAGAACCAATTATTGAAGACCCGCCAGAGATCGAACACCAAGAAAAGGCGCTACAACTCGAAGTTGTCCTTTGGCATGAAGACAAGATGCTATG
The DNA here is from genome assembly GCF_014529385.1 of Adiantum capillus-veneris. Classification (NCBI taxonomy): domain Eukaryota; kingdom Viridiplantae; phylum Streptophyta; class Polypodiopsida; order Polypodiales; family Pteridaceae; genus Adiantum; species Adiantum capillus-veneris. Next base: position 95,759,256 of record NC_140934.1, read on the forward strand.
GCATGGTAAGATTATCAGACGATATCTTATTGAGTTAAAAGATTATCCTTTTGAAGATGCTAGATGGATGCAAGGAATGTAGCTTAAGGATAGAATGAACCTTGTCAATGCTTGCAATGCTACCTTAGAGTAAGCAAATGTAAATGTTTCTTTTAAATGATTAATGGTTTTGTCTTATAAGACCAATTCTCTTTTTCTTGTGCACAAATCTAAGTAGTATGCATGCTTACAATCATGTTTGTGATGATGACGTCTCTCAAACACCAAGTAGAATTTGTCACTCTACTTTGGGAGAATGAAATGGACTCAAGAGCAGACATGCTTGCGGCAGCTAAGTCTCCCAAGTCCCAAATGGATTAGTCATCCATCTTGGAATGATGTTGTAGGGTAAAAAAGGATCCTCTACCCGCTAAGAAACATCGATTAATGACTAAGGATTTATCTCTTCTACCTCATAGTCGTCCTCATAGTCGAGGACTACTATGATTTCAAGAGAGTGGTAAATCTAATATTTAACCAATCCAAATGATTTTCTCATATTAAACTGATCATTTAATGTGGGAGAATAAACGGGAACAAGGGTTAGGATATAGATATGTGCTTATGGATCTATCTCAACACGGGGCCAAGGTTAAAGGGTCCATATGAGAGATGGTCTGTCAAAGAGCAATACTACCGAATGGAGTTTAAATACCTTAGGTTTAGCTTCATTAAAGACCTCCAAAGGTTAGTGAAAGTCCTTAGACTGTAGGCAAGCTAGGGTTGTGCTTGAGGTGGGAGCCCGACCCAAGCTTGAGGTGCTTGTCGTGCTTGCTGACTAAGGTGCTAAGGTGCTCCATGACTAAGGTGCTTGAGGGGCTTAAGGTGTTCCCAAAGTCAACCACAAATCTCTACTCATGGGGGGGCGAGCCCTTATTGTAGGGGCATGAGAGAGAACACACACACCCTCACACAAGTCAAGCCATTTCTAAAGAAGCAGCAAGGACACATGTCAAGTTCCTCTTCGTGTTGCCCTCATAAGGTGCCTAAAGCCTATTGGTTGGCCTCTCAAGGAATCAAATGATAATTTAGCTAATTTAATTAATTGTTTATGCATTTATCAAGTCCTCTCTCTCAAAGGGGAAAGGGGGACACTTGTTCCAAGGCTAGCATGGTTGCTTGATATGCACTATGCATGTGATCTCTCTCTCTCTCTCTCCCCCCCCCCCGCCCCACACACACACACACATACTCTCTCTCTCTCTCTCTCTCTCTCTCTCTCTCTCTCTCTCTCTCTCTCTCTCTCTCTCTCTCTCTCTCTCTCTCATAGTCAAGATTCAGAAGAATGTGGTTTGGTGTGTTGTGCTAGAGTGACAAGTCCGCACCCCCCTGAGATGATGCTTGGACCAATCCTCACTGTACTTGATCTCTGAAAACCATTAAAAGTACATTGTCTCACAGAGGAAAAACACCAACGACACTTACAGACCGTGTTTGAAGAATCGCAGCAACATAAACTTCAAGTTAATGCTAAGAAGAGTGAATTTTTCTTAACAGAGATTCACTACCTGGGATACATAGTCTCCCACAATCAAGTACACATGGACCCAGCAAAAGTTCAAGCTAATTCAAATTGGTCTCAGCCTGCTTCGGTCCATGATGTCTGAAGTTTCCTTTGCCTCTATTCCCTACTACATACTTTTTTTTCGCCATTTCGCCCATGTACCTGCACCTCTCCATGATCTCACAAAGAAAAAGATATCCTTTCTGTGGGGGGCTAAGCAGAAGGAATCTTTTGAAAAGCTTAAGTACCTTCTCACCCATGGACCAATGCTCATCGTACTTGATCTCTGAAAACCATTTGAAGTACATTGTGATGCTTCAGGCAATTGCTTGGTCAATTCTTAATCAAGAAGGCCACGCAATAGCTTATGAAAGTAGACGACTTTGCGATGCGGAGCTTCATGCTTCCATCTATGAGAGGGACCTCATTGCAGTCATTCATGCTCTCTTAGTTTGGAAACATTACCTTTTGGGAGCCGATTTTACAATAAAGAAAGACTGTCAAAGTATTCCGTATTTTCTCTCTCGATGTAAGTTGTCTGAGAAACAGATGAGGTGGCCAATTTCCTCTCCATGTTTCACTTTCAACTACTACACACATTTCAAATCAAGAATGTGGTGGCAGATGCTCTCTCCCGACGGCCCCAAGTAAATGCTATAACGAGCATACATCATCAAGAGTTGGAATCTCTACCTGAGATGTATCTTGACGACTCCGACTTCGGTGAAATCTAGCAACAGTTACAAACTGGTAAAGACATCTTTCCCTATTCTATTAAGGATGGTTATCTTTATTTTCATTAGGTTCTTTTGTGTGGCACGGCCACTTAGAAAAAAAGGTGATAGATGAAGCACATGCTTCTTCTTACGCAGGACACAGAGGCATAATGTCCACAACACAAGCCTTAGAAAGATTTTTTTATCGGCCAACACTACGAACTGACATAGATAAATATGTCAGAGAATGTGTACCATGCCAAAAAGCTAAGTATGATTGCCATAAAACTCCTCGCCTACTTTAGCCCCTACCGGTACCTCAAGTATCCTGGGAAAGTATTGCCATGGATTTTATAATGGATTTGCCACAAACTCCAAATGGAAATGATGCAATTTGGACTATCATAGAAAGATTTAGTAAGCAAACTCATTTCATTCCAGTAGCAAAGACCATTAAAGCTGATGACATGGCAAAGATCTTTTTGCCCTAGATTTTTAATTATCATGGTATACCCAAAACAATTATCAGTGATCGCGACCCACAAATGACTAGTAATGTCTAGTGAGCACTTTTTACGAACTTAGGAACTAAGTTGAATTTTCCTTCAGCTTATTCCTAAACATTTTAAAGTGCTATGTCTCAAATAATCAACAGAATGGGAGAAGTATCTACCTCTTGCAGAATTTTCCTATAAGAACAATGTACATTCCTCTACATGAAAAAGCTCCTTTCGAGGCTACTTACGGAAAACCACATCTTTCTCTAATCCTTCTCACCAAGGATAAGATATTTGCAGCAGCTGATAAATTTGTTCTAAACATGGATACTGCCTACATGCACGTGAAACACGCTATCCTTAGATCTCAAGAAAAGCATAAGATAAGAAATCGGTAGATAGATATCGTCGTGTTCTCAAGCTAACTGAAGGACAATTTGTTCTTCTCATGTGTGATAAAGCGCGACTTAAGAAACTGGCCAATTAGAAAGGGAAAGCTGTAAAATTTTCCAATAGATAATATGGTCTGTTTAAGATTAGAGAATAGATAATTGACGTTGCATTTAGATTGGATCTTCCAAAGACTTGGAAAATCCATAATGCTTTTTACATGAGCCTTCTACGACCTTTCGTTGGCGAACCTCCTGCAGAACCAGCTAGAGAAGATCCCCCTGAAGTAGATGAAACTGAAGAAATACTTCTTCTAGAACAGATTATACACCATCAGGAGCGTCAACTAAAGTCTGGAAGAACTCATTATAAGTACTTAGTAAAGTTCAAGAATCACTCTGCTCTAGATGCTCAGTGGATGACGAAATCAAAATTACAAGATTTTCCTGACTCCTGCATACGTATTATGAAGCCCTACAATTGAGGACAATTGTTTAGAAGCCAGAGGGATGTAATATTTTTAGCTACGACTACAAATAAATGAATATGATTTTTGTGCACAAAGAATGAATTTATGAATTTATTTATACCAATTAATTATGAACGGGTAAATTTTCCAGTGCAATGTGTCATATGGAAATTTATCCATGTTCGGATAGTATGATAAGCAGAACAATAGTCGGATGCAATGTTGATTAGTTCAGAAGAAGTGCTTGAATAAGATGGTGTCTCTAGTTCGCGGAAAAAAACTATAATCAAATACTTTTGCAGTGGCCGTCCAAAAAAGTGGCCGACCGGACACAATGGAAATAGGACCTTGTTGACGAGAGCCGACATATTGAGTTGGGAGAGACATGAAATCAAGCGAGTTACTAATGCTCCAGATTGATCAGAAAACCGGGTAACGCCTTTTGAAGTGTACAATTTAAAAATCTTTTAAAGTCAGTGGCCCGCCAATCTGAAAGGGGCCTAATTTAATAAACATTAAAAAACTCTACATATAGCGTGAGAAAAAAGCAGAACCAGCGTAGAAGTTTTTGGGAGCTCTCTCTCTCTCTCTCTCTCTCTCTCTCTCCCCCCATGCAGCGCCAGATGGCAAAGTTCCACTGCAAGGCCAGAAGAAAGGGGTAGCGCTACCAGTTTTGGGTGCTCTGCAGTAGTTTCCACACGCACACATAGCCTCCTCTCACATCTCTCAATCCAGCCTACACTCTCTCTCCTCTACGATTTCGTGCTCTGGTGTTCGTGAAGGGTGCACTGAGACCATGAAGTGCATGGCGAAGGTGTAGGACAGCCCATAGCGCTTGTGTGCGTCCTTGCGTCAAAGTTAGGAAGCAGTTTTCAGACGAGAAGTACTCTGTGTGGGTACTTCCTTCGCGAGCTGATAACAATAGAAGCTTCTCTTGCACATGGAATTCCAGTACGAAGCAGACAGAGCCGTTTCAACTACAGATATGATGAATTTCAACCAATAGGCTCACGAACCATGCATTTCAATGCATGAGAAAAGTGAATGGGACATGAACAATGAATACAGTTTCGGGTTCTTGTGCTTGTAATAGTTCAGAAAAAAAACCAAATCTCCTTTGCGCGGGGGGGGGGGGGGGGGGCAGCCCATCTCCTCGTCCCTAGTGCTATGTCAATTTTCTGCATGGTTTTTCTTAATTTTAAGTCGTGTTCCATGTGAAATAGTAAAATTAGCTTTGATGTATTTAGTGCACGCTTCTGTTTCTGTGACACATTAATTGAACAAATGAATCAAAATGGCTTACCAATGGCGAAGCAACCACATCTTTGATGCTCGAAATCATCTTTGGCTTCATAGTATCCTCATCGTTGAGCCATCGCCAAGTAGACTACTTCAGCATAGTCTTTCACACCACTGAGCTTGACCTTCTCTTTTATTCTCGGATACAGACAGGCTAGAAACTGCTCTCTTTTAAACAAATCTCCATTCTGTATGCATGTCGTAGCAGCTCTTTGCTCCCAAATGGATTCAAACTTATTAAAAAACAAACCAAAATCTTCACTTACATCCTGTTTCAAGACACTCAAGGTTGCATCCCAACCCGATGGAGAAATCTGCTTTTGAAAAGCTTCAATCAACATCTTCGGAACTTCCTATAGCGACCGCTGATTTGCAGACTTCAATCCCTCAAACCATCTTATGGATTTTCTCGTAGAACTAGCGGAAGCGCCTTCAAATTTTCTCCATCTTCTTAAATTCCCATCTTGAACAAGTAGAGCTCCAGATTGGAGAACCAGTCTGCAGCTGCTTCATCCCCAACAAGCATCATCTCCATGTTGAGCATCATAGAATACTACCGCGGAGCAATCGGTGTGCTCCTCAGTGGGGGCAACAAGAGATGGAGAGGGGGAATATCACACACACCTAGAACACACCCAATATGCCTCTTTATAGCCCAAGGCATACTCTGCAGCCTAACCCACTTGTACACACACACAATCTACAAATCTTCCCTCAGGTACTCACATTTAGACACCTCCAGCTCGGAAACACACCTTCACACCCGATGATGCACATAATTCCCAAATGTGTAATCTCACACCCTTCCTGCTGACACAATCTCTCTCCCCCTCTCTCTCGACGCGCACACACAATCTAGAGCCTCTGCTACCACGGATGACAAGCAGACGAAGATAAACTGACACAAGTGATCATAGATAGATGGAATTTGCATTAAAAAAAACTTGAGTACAACAATGGTGTTGATGATGTGTGTGCCTCGAGCTCCCTCTCTTCAGCGCTATGCAAACCCCACTTCCAGCGCTCCCTTTCCTGTGCACACGCGGCCTTGCGGATCCTCCTTGCACACCCCAAGCGGTTGCCTCATGCCTTCCTTCTTCCCTGCGCTATGAGAGCTTCTTTCAAGCCCTGGTGGTCTCTTCCTTTAATGCTATCATCAGCCCCACCTCCTCCTTGGTGTGCTTGCCACTTCAGCCTGCTCTCTCTGCAGCATGGGCTGCCCTCCTCTTGCATGAATATCCCCCCCTTTTGCGCTATCTACCCCCCCCCCCCCCCCCCCCCCCCCCCCCCTTCAAGCCTTGGGGGATTCCTTGGTGCAAACGCTCTCGAGCTTCTCCTCTTCACCACCCCGTCCACCTCTTCTGTAGTGTCATCATCAGCTCTCCCTCCTCATCCTTGGTGGCCCTTCACGAGCATGATGAGCCTCTCTCTCGTGTGCTATGGGCCTCCCTCTTCATACGTTGGTTTTTTGCTTCATATCGCTCCCTCCTCACCTTTTAGCCTTGGTTGCTTTCGGCATGGTGTGCCCTCGGTTTTTTGCTTCATATCGCTCCCTCCTCACTTTTTAGCCTTGGTTGCTTTTGGCATGGTGTGCCCTCCTTCCCCATGTCAAAAAATGTTTTTTTTTTCTCCTCCCGCTAGTCCATTGGTGGCATGCAAATTTCGTCTTCAACTTTGGGTGGTCGATCCATGAGTGGTGGCAAATGTCTAGACATATCGAGGGCGGCCTCACATGTGAGAGTACAACTAACAGCCCCTTTACTATCTATACCATGGTTGTCACGTGCAACGGAATTGAAATGGTGATGAGATCTAGACTTTACACTTCCAAAATTATTTACTTCTTTCCTTGCTTGAATGGATGCTACTTAGCACAAATGATGGTTCCTTTTATTTCCTTGTAGAGAGAGAGAGAGAGAGAGAGAGAGAGAGAGAGAGAGAGAGAGACCCGATGGGATCCCAACCAACCCTCTCAAGGCCCCCCACACCGTTGCCGATGTGGTATTTGCTTTTGATTTCGTAAATGGAATGTAGACACATGCAATACCTCAAATGAAGACTCTACTGACTCAAATGGGGAATGTTGCCGTGGTAACTCTTCAAAATGAATCACCTTCGTTGCTGATTTGATGAAGCTTTGGATCTGTCTCGATGAGGGGTTGCTAATGTGCCATCAAGGGATAGATTTGTGGCTGATTTGCACTCCTTATGTGAGAGGAAACAAGGGTTGAAAGCAGGCCTCAAAAACACAGCCAAGGGGATCCCAACCAACCCTCTCAAGAGCCCTCCGCACCGTTTTTTTTTTTTTTTTTTTCGAGAAAAAGATCCTTCTATTAGTTAATGAAACTGCCCATAGGGCTACAACCACCTCTTCAAGAGAGGGCTACAACAACCATGATGGGGAGACTCTCCCAATGAAAGAACAACATATGTACAATGAGGCTAAATCAAGAGATGGGAGGAGGGAAAAGCCACATAGGTGGTCGGTAGTGCCATCGGAGTACACCCTGGACCATGGTGTAGAAAGGCCCAGGACGCTAGAGTCGAAGGAAAGCCTCTCTGCGCTCCTGCATGCGGTCGGAGCTGCCCTGTAGTCTCTCGAGCTGTCCTCTGAGAGTGTGGATCAGCTCTAGCCAAAGATCGCGAATAGTCTCTGCTGGTGGCACAGGGCGAGCCTCAAAGATGCGGAAGCAATGGGCCCGCCAGATGAACCAGAGTGTCAGGCCACTGATGAGCTCCCAACACTCCTCTCTCTCACTGCACCACTCCTGTGGAGTAAGATCTGTGGAAGGCTGGAGTGTAGGTCGCCCCCCCTGCATCACTATCATCCTGCTGGTGGAAGATAGCTCAAACTGAAGTGCCGGGCCCGTGAGGGTGGACCAAGCCGCTGCTCCCTAAGTGTACTGTCGAGCCGTGGAGAGAGTAGGCATCAGTCGAAGAACACGAAGCCACACATGCTGTGCCAAAGGACAATCCCAAAGACGGTGACACTGACTCTCCACAAGATGGTCACAAGCTGCACATGCGGCCGAGAGACCACTTTGCACTAGCCAGCTCTCCCAACTGCTGTAGCTCTGTGTGCGACCAGCCACTGAAACAAGGTGACTCGCCTCGACTGTCTGGAGTCCCACAACCTCTCCCAAAAGGCTGCCAAGAACTCAGCTATGAGATTCTCCTCCTGCCAATGAGGTGCTGCAGCCGGGCGAGCCTCTCTCTGTGCTGCTAGTATGTGACGTCCCAGTCGAACAGTGTACTGAAAGAACGAGACACCTGGGTGGTGTGCAGAAGAGAAAGGGTCCCTCCAAAGCCACTCTCCAGGATCCCACTGTACTCGTGCCAGTGGACAGCACTCCCAAGACCATAGTCTCCAGTGTCCAGTCTCAAGAGCTACTGGGTCAGGATCGATGACACTAGTCCTCCCACAGATGCCCACCACTCGGATCCTCTGAAAACAACACTCTGCCAACTGCGGGGCCTCTACTGCAACTCGCTGTAAGCGTCCCTCACCCTGTAACTCGAAAAAAAGGGATGGAACAGTCTCTGAGCAGGCTGGGACTGAGATGAGAACCTCCAGTCGTGTGACGGCTCCCATCCACCTGGGTGCTACTGGCTCGAGAGGTGTGAGCCACTCAGCTGGAACTGCCTCTAAGATGTCCTGGCACATGCTCTACACCCCTCTCATGCCCTGTCTGGAAACCTTGCAACTCCTCTGACAAGCCTGAAAACTCTAACCAGTCACCTAAAGAGCGCGCTGAACCCGTTTCCATGGGACCCGAGGAAACATGAGGCCGATTACCAACCAAGTGGCCTTCTCTGAGTGCTAACCATGGGGTTCCAAACAAGGGGCTGTCATAGGCGCTCCTCCGTGCAAGTAGGCTGTCGCTGCTCCAGGCCTCACCTCAAGTGCTCCCAAGATCGAAGCAAACTCACAGCGAAGTGGTCCTCCAATCTCTTGCTCAAACCAACTCTGCGCATCTCTGTGAAGATCCATCTGGTTGAAGGTCGCCAGGGGCCTCCAGCCTGAGGCACCCTAGCACGAAGCTGCTGTAGCAAGAACTCCTTCCAGGGCTCCTCACGTGGAAGAAGTCCTCTGACTATGAACTTCCCAAGAAGGGCTCTGTTCTGCTGTGCTGGGTCAATGATCCCAAGCCCTCCCTGTGAACAAGGAAGAGTTATGACCTACCAAGCCACTTTGACTCGGGCTATCTGAGTGTCACGTCCTGACCAAAGGAAGTTCTTGATCAACCTCTCTACCTGGCTGATACAAGAACTCGAGAAGATCCAGCAAGAAGTGATGTACCACATAGTCGCCACAACACCTGGTTGGCCACTACTACTCTGCCAGCCAAAGAAAGTCGTGCTGAGCTCCAGTGTAACAACTTCCTCCTGATAGCAGGAGGAGGGGAGCAATCTGCTGCTCGGGAGACAAGTCTAGACCAACCTGACAACCCAAGTACCGAACTGCATTCCCTGGGGGAATCCACCTAAAACCCTCTCCTAGCATCCAATCGGGCACAGGAGCACTACCAATTGAGAAAGCCATTGTCTTTCTCCAGTTGATCAGTGCGCCAGATGCACAACCGAAGGTCTTAAGAGCCTGCTCACACCTGTGAAGGTTGGCCTCCTGGCCATCCAAATACAAGGCTGAGTCGTCAGCAAACTCAGCGTCCAGAAGCTCATCTTCCCGAATAGGAAGCGCTAAGCCCCGCAAACCAACCTACTGCGACACCAAGAACCTGCTCATTGCCTTAGCATAGAACAGAAAGAGGAAGGGGGCAAGAGGGCAGCCCTGTCTGACTGAACGTGTGAGCATGAAACGATGGCCTCTACCTCCTGACAAAAGTACCTGACTGTGTGCTCGTCTGTACAAAGCTGACACCCCTCTGATCCAAGCATCTGAGAAGCCCATCCTTCGTAGAGTGCCCTCCAGAAAGTCCCAGTCAACTCTGTCGTAGGCCTTCTCAAAATCGAGAAGAAGAATCACCAGATCCTCACCACGAAGCCTCGAAGAAAGTACCAGTCACTCTGTCACCCACCTGCGTCCACTGAGATGCATGTCGGTGAAAAGCAAACTCATGGCGCCGCTCCTCTGTGCTACCAAGCTCTTGGCGAGCCTGCTGTAACTGCTCCTCCAACCAAGGACTGTTTGGATGCTGTTCCTGCATCCTCTGTAAGGAAGCAACGCCCCGTCTGAGACGCTGCTCCTCCTCTATCGTTGCAGTCAGGTGAGTCAAAGACTGCTGGAGAAAGAAACGACTAAGCTGAGCTAGTCCTGAGGCCACTCTGTCAGCAGGAGAATCGTGCATGTCCAAGCTCTCTGTCCAAAGAGCCTCTGCTCGCTCTCTGAGTGCAGAGTCCAGCAAGACCCTCTCAGGGATGCGTAGCATCGTGCTTCCGCGCCTCTGCCTATCTGTGACTGTGAGGATCACTGGTGCATGGTCCGAGAAGGAAGTCCCTGTCAGGATGCCAACTGTCCCACCCGAGTCACAGAAAAAGTCACCAGTGTAGAAGCGATCTATCTGCTATAGATTCACTCCTCCCACTCTGCGGTCCGAACGAGAGAAGGCCAGGTTGTCTGGGGGGCCTCACAAAGCTAGAGTGCCGCCACACATCCGAAACCCTTAGAGTCATACAAAACTTCTCCCAAGCTGCCAGCTCAACTCCCTGCACAGTAGCGTGGCTACCACCAATCCTATAAGAAGGGTCCTCCAACATGTTGAAGTCACCCCCAATGCACCACTGCTCTGCTTGCAGCAGAGACTCAACAATCTGTGACCAAAACTCTGCTCGTGCACTCACCACATTGGGCGCATATATGTTCAGGAAGCCCACAAGGCAACCCTGAACCTGCATAGTGATCCACTGAGCCCTGCCTGGCACAATAATCCCTCTGCCCACAATGGCCTGCTGTAGATACTCCGCAATAGTCATACATACCCCACCCTGGATGCCTCCAGGTCCAAAAGCAGCTGACCAAAAAGTCTCATAGCGACCACGCAAAATCTGACCACAACGCCGAATGCGGCTCTCACAAAGATAATTCTCCTGCAACGTAAGAATGTCAATCTTACCACCCACAAGGCATCTCTGCAGCTCCTGACGCAGCCGACCCCTTTGTCGCTAAAACTGGGGCCCTCCTAATCCTTGCACATTCCATGAGATGATCCTCATGGAGTCATTGAGAGAAAATAGATGCTGCAACAACAGCCAACCTCGCTATCTTGAGGCCGGTTTGGATGGGGAGTAATCCGCATCCGAACGACCTCTAGACAAGCGTGCAAGAAGTGACCGTCCCGCCCAGGCCCAAGCCAAGCGTGCAGCCCGAAGAGCTACATCCTCTGTCCAAGAATCCTCATGCACAAAAATTAACACGGAGGGCACTGAGTGTCAGAAAACAAGTGTACCACAATGTGCCTGCAACTTGCTGCATCTGAAGGTGTCACGCTGAACTTGGCAAGAGGCCAAAGTGTCTGCACCATATCTGTCACTGCTAAGTCCCCTGTGTGATGTGAGAACTCAATAGCCTGTGTCTGGATCCAGTCCAGGACCGTGTGCTGGGTCCACTCCGTGGTATCCCTACCACACAACGGAAAGGAGAAACCCACCGTTGTGTCCAAGGCCTCAGTGCCTCTAGCTGCAAGAAAGAGGACGTGGACTCGAAAGTTGGCCTCCTCCAAGTCGGAAGAGGAATCACCCAAAAACCGAGTGAAGTTGAAATCGAAGAAATCCCAGCGTCTGCGAATGTCGAAGCTGGTAAGACCTCTAGGGATCGCTGCAAAGGGAGAAGTGAGCACTAAAAAAGGCAGCCTCAAGTGGGGCTGTCCCTCTCGAGCCACACGGCTCGTAGCGAAAGCACTACCAAGAGAACGCCTCGCAGCAGAAGCGTGGCTAGTACCCTGCGTCTGAGGAGGAGTGGCAGAGGGGTCCGGAGACGAGGCTGTGGGCCCCATCGAGGAGAGGGGAGGAGCGGGGGGCGAAGGTGGAGGTGGGGGGGGGGGGGGAGGCGGGGGGGGCAGCGGCTGAGGGAGGAGGAGGCGGTGGTGGAGGAACAGAAGTGGACGGGGCCTTCTCAGGCAGGTCTTGCCGAAAGGGGTCGAAATAGTTCCCAGTCAGAACCCAGTGCTGCTGAGCTGTAGTAGGAGGTCGGCCACCAGGAGGAGCAATGGGATGAGCTCTCCCCTGATGGCGGCGGCCAGGCACCTGCTGCCAACCATCAGCTGGCTGGTCACTAGTCTCTGTCGAAGTACCAGCCTGTGTATCCTGTGTCCCTGGCTGCTTGGCATGCTCAGCCTTGGGCGGCTGCGCATGCACTGTGGTCGAGGTCTCCTGAGAGGACAGGCCTTTGCCATATGGCCCATCTGTCTGCAAATGAAACATTGGTTCGTGAGACCCGAATACTCCACACTCTGTTTAATCCATCCCCCACTCACCCTAGGCAGCAGTACCACCTTGGGGAGGGAGTGTGTGTCACGAACAAGAACCCGCACAGTAGGCAGACCTGCGGCCTTGGCCACAACTGAAGCTGCCGTCCGTGGAGACTCCAAAACTGTCCCGAACATGGAACCAATCCTGGGTAGGAGGGGATGGTACTCTCGCCTCAGGCATGGAAAGCAAACCGAAATCGGCAAGTCTGCCTCCTCCTCGAGCACATCTGTAGTAGGGTCGAAACCGTGATGCCAACGTCGGAAGTAAGCTCGAGCTGCTCTGATGCCGAGTGGGCTCATTGAAATCACTTTGGTCGCCATATCTGCAAACTCGAACTCGACCTGGTAGTACCCTCTCCCGAGGATTTGGACATCTGTAATCTTGCCCACATCAGAGAGAAGACGGGCCTGCAATAAATCCCAAACTTCGCCCCGATTGGGCCGAGTGCCAATGATTTTACAGATAACTGAAGTGGCCTGCAAGCGCTCCACTTCGACCATCAAGCTCGCTTACTCTTATGGCGAAAGAGCAAGTTGAAGGGTCGGCTCCGCGGTGTCGGCGAGGGGGCTTCTGTGGAGTCCCTCTGAGGTGGAGCAGAGGCTGCCATTGTGTGTCTGCTGCTGAGAGGATATGGTGGCGAGGCGAATGCGAGCAAGCTGAAAAAACAGCCTACAGGCACGAAGAAGGCGAAAAAGGGATCGAAAAAGGGGGCGGGGGGGGTAAGAGGGCCAAGGCCAGGGGGCGAGAGGTTGAAACGACGGCAAATGGGGGCGCAGGGGCTGGCTGTACCAGCGCAGGAGCGCGCTGGCGGGCAGGACAGCGGGCAGAGGAGGGAGCGCGCAGCGCGAGGGAGGAGGGGGGAGGTGGGAGCAATGGCGAGGGAGCTGCGTGCGTAGTAGGGGGGGGGGGGGGCAGCAGCGAGCTGGTACCTCGAGAATCCTGACTGTTGCCAGCCCCCCGCACCGTTGGCGATGTGATTTTTGCTTTTGATTGCGTAAATGGAATGTACACACATCCAATACCTCAAATGAAAATACTACTGACTCGAATGGGGAATGTCGTTGTGGTACTCTTCAAAATGAAGCACCTCCAGGGCTGATTTGATGTAGCTTTGGATCCGTCTCAAAGAGGGGTTGCTGATGTCCACCAAGGGGTAGATATGGGGCTGATTTGGGCTCTCGATGTGAGAGGAAACAAGGGCTGAAAGCTGGCTGCAAAAATGTAGCTGATCCGTTACACAAAGCACGGCTGAAAACACAAATGATGATGGAGCCGACAATGGACAGCAATGGGAGTACTCGATGCGGCAAGGGAATAGCCGAGAAGAGGTTCAATGGGCTGTCGAAGTACTGGGATGCAGTAGGGAGGATAGCGTTTGTAGATCCAAGCAATCTCCGACGAGGAAGAGGGCTAAAAACTGAAAATGCTGGTCTTCTACTATAGAAAACGTTGGGCTGATATGCGATGTGGAGCTATAAAACACTAGGCATGCAGATGCAAAAACGCTAGGCTGATCTGGCGCTCCCAAACTTATGCAAAAACGTTGGCCAATGTGCTCCTTTTTTATTGACGTTTGATTGCCAGGTCAAGAATTTTAGGTCAAGTCGAGAAAAATGTGCAAATGTGCACATACTGGAGTTTTTTGGCGATAACTCACTAATCCATGACCCATTTGATGAATAGACTAGACCAACACGTTCCTCTAACGTAGACCTACATGCACGTCATGTTAGATGCCCACCAAAGTGTAATATCATTTTTCAAAACACTTGTACAATCCATTTATGTAAGAGGGTTCCAAAATTGGAAAACCTAATCCAATGGACTCGTTCGGACATGAAGGTCCTGCAAGTGTTGGTCCTCCTAGGATTCTAGACACTCATATTTAGGGATATGTATAGAATTGGCTCTGGAAGTCGATGAAGCATGTCCACGTGGCACACAGAGTCATGTGCACATGACGTCCCCTACTGCTTAAGGTGAGGTACGGGTATCAAGTTGTATTGCCTCCATGTATGAGGCTAGCAGATCTAGATAGTCGATGAAAAATTCCTCGTTTACCCAAGTAGCTTCATGAGTCCCTCGATCCTTGAATTTGAGAAAATGTTGCTTTGCCTTCTTCTTATTGACAAACTAGAATTGAAGCAATCAAATATGCTTCAACTTGATAACTCTGACTAAAACAATGATCTTTGGTGGTTCTTCTTTTGTATTGCTCCTTGGAAGTCCACTCTTGTGGCGGCAACTCTTCAGGCCCACTTTAAAAACTCCTTGTGCCTCTTGTAGATGCTCCGAACGACAATGCAAGATATGGCTTCCAGAATTTGACCATCTGAGTGTCTTGATATCCACACAAAAATGAAATTAGTTTGGTTTCTTACGAACAAATAGAACTGGTATCCAAAAAGACCTTACATTGGGAGGGTGGAGCCCTAAGCAAGAACTCACATGGTTTTGGCTTCCTTTTATTCCGTTTATGGAAATGAACGAAAATTTTACCTACGTGTTCTGCATCGTGCAATTGGTCGGAGACAATGACCATAGGTCGATGGGGATGGTGTGTAGGGAAATGATGACCCTAAGCAAGCATGGAATTGATCTTGAGAAATAGTTCATTATATGTGTAAGGAATACCCCGGGTCGATGTCGCATTGACTTGGATGACCAAGTCCGGTACTCCATTGCATGGTTGCTTGCTAGTGTGGACATGAGAGATGAGAGGACCGTATTGGATGCATGAATCCATTATGATGGTAACGGGCTGGGAAACATTCCTTGATGTGAAGAGAGGAGTTATCCCAATCAATGCGTGGCTTCAACCTGCTAAACCACTTAATGCCCAAAATAACATCACATCCACTTAATTGAGCAACTACAAATTGACGAGTAAATTGAACTTGTTGAATGTCAAGATCTACATTGTATGCAAGAGAGAAAGAAGAATTCATGCCCTTCGAGAATCCCATCACTGAGTCGGTGGGAATAGGAGTAGATGGGGGGAGACGGGCATGTGTCATCACGGCCTCACTAATAATGTCCTACGTGCTGCTAGAATCAAATAACACGACGACTTCTTGACCTTTAACATGACCATAGAATTTTATGAGTTCCTCATTATCAAAGTCCCCTCCTGCTTAGCTTCTTGCTCTACCAGGCTCATAGCATTCACTTGAGCGGTAGGACTAGAAGTTGAAGCAGTAGTAGGTTCATTGTTAGATTCTTTCTTAGGACAATCCTTTTTCATATGTGACCTACTGTGTGACAATGAAAGCACCTACGTTCCTTTGCATACAAGGCATGTTCTTCTTTACTTAATTGACCACCTATGATTCCTTGAGCAACTTTCTCATCAAGTGTGAGTTGAGGTTTATCAGATTTTCCTTTATTCTTATCCTTAGCTTTGTCACTCTTAGATTGAGATGTAGATGGAGAATTCGATTGAGAATATCAAGAGTTCTTTTTATGGTTACCATTCCCATTAGATTTTTTCTCCTTGTCTTTAGAGGAGTAAGGAGAGGAAGAGTTACCATTACTGTAGGCCATCTTGAGCTTACCCTTTTTGTGCTTCATCTCTTGGATTTGAGCCCAGCATATCGCCTCTTGTATCACCGGCCTCTATGTCAAACTTGATAGAGTGGTCCAATCCAAAGAGAAAGGTCTCCAACCTTTCCTCCAATTTCCTCAATTGTCCACATAACTCGGACACACGGTTAGCATACGACATCACATGTTTACCTTGTTGAAACAAAGCCCAATATTCTCCTTCAATCGCTTTAGGTACTGTGGAAGCAAGAAGTGAGTCTTTAGATCCTCCTCGAACTCCTCCTGACTAAGCTCGAGAGGGGGAATGAGGAGAGACTCGGCATGGACGGTGTCCTTTTCCATCCACTCATCCTTTTAGGTGATAGCATCACTTGTGAGATGCATGGAAGCCAAGAGAACTTTGTTATTTAACAACCGCAAAATAACATGTAAATTGATGCAACCAAGAATAGATGACAATAGCACCCATCTTACCGTCATACTGACTGAACGTAATCTTCTCGGGAATTTGTTTGTTGTTGATTCGTGTATCATTGGGCGCCTTCGCAATGGTCTTGAAAATCTTTTCATAATCTAGCTTCGAAGATGGGGTATCGGATCGAAATGCCAGAGATGTAATGAGATCATGCATGGTTGTCCTCTCTTGCCTACGAGCCTCGGCTTCGGTCGCCAATCAATGTTCCTCTCGCTCCGCCGCTTTCACACGCTCTTGTTGGCGTGCCTCTTCTTGCCGCATCATCATCCACATCCTGGAATCCATGGAATTGGGTGGCATGGATGGAGGGGTAGGAGGAGGACTACTTGGAGGATCTGAAGGGGGAACTTGCTCGCCTTTTGAATTTGTGGTGGAGTTTTCCATACTGCTACGAGTCTTGAACATGCAATAATTCCTACTCTTGGTTCAAGGAAGGTTGCAGACTTATCTTTGGGATACTATCTACACATGCAACACCCGGTATACAATTGATTGCTATTTTTCGATGCTCAAGGCACACGATCCCATGTGCTATGGCAGGCCTGCTTTTCCAAGAGTGGAAGGAGTGTCATTGAAACACTGCACAACACAACCTTAAACACAAGAGAGGAAAAAAACTTTTTGGGGATTAGCGGATTAGTGCAAATCTTCAAAGCGTTGATACCAATGCCGGGTGCAACATAATTGAAATGGTGATGAGATCTACATTTTACACCTCCACAAATCTTTACTTCTTTCCTTGCTTGAATTGGTGCTACTTAGCAGGAATGATGGTTCCTTTTTTCTCCTTGGAGAGAGAGAGAGAGAGAGAGAGAGAGAGAGAGAGAGAGAGAGTGACACCCAACTAACCCTCTCAAGGGCCCCCCCACACTATTGCGGATGTGGTATTTGCTTTTAATTGCGTTAATGGAATGTACACACATGCAATACCTCAAATGCATACTCTATTGATTCGAATGGGGAATGTCATTGTGGTAACTCTTCAAAATGAAGTACCTTAGGGGCTGATTTGATGCAGCTTTGGATTTGTCTCGATGAGGGGTTGTTGATGGCCACCAAGGGGTAGATTTGGGGCTGCTCCTGATGTGAGAGGAAACAAGGGCTGAAAGCTGGCTGCAAAAACGCTGATCTTGCTGCAAAAATGCAGCCGATCCATCGCGCAAAGCAGGGTTGAAAACACAGATGATGATGGATCCGATAATGGCTGTACAGCAATGGGAGCACTCGATGCGGCGAGGGAATGGCCAAGAAGAGGCTCAATGGGCTACCAAGTACCGGGCTGCAGTAGGGAGGATAGCATCTCCAGATCCAAGTAATGTTTGGCGAGGAAGAGGGCTGAAAACTGAAAACGTTGGGCTGATCTACTGCTGTAGAAAATGCCTAGGCTGATCTGCAATGTGGAGCAAGCCTGATCTTGACCACCTTCGGCATTGCCAAAACACTAACCACAAAAGCTACAAATCCGACAAAGAAACCTTATACCTTCATCTCGACATATCTTATCGCCTCGAGCTTCGATTGACGAGTTGTAAAGCCAGACATAGAGAGCACATTTGAGACCACTAAATCCTGCACATGAGAGCTGAAAATGATCATCTTCGGATGCATTCCAAAGCTGGTCCAGAGGCAATAGAATCGGCCCTTGCCAAATCTTCAACTGCACATAACTTACACAAATGATCTCCAAACAAGAAGCTGTAAAGACGAGCCAAGAGAGCATGTCGAGGACCACCTAATGCATTGAAAAACCAGAATTTTTTCACTTTCCGTACATCCCGACCAACAAGCATTAAATCCTCCCTTTTGGCAAAAATTGTCCGATTTGGCATACACATTGAAGAGACACCTGTTCAAACGTGTATCCAACACCACTATCCTGCATATACAGATATCTACTTTTGGCCTTCCCTTGAGTTGACATGGTTTAGGTGCACCAATGTGTGACCGACATTGAAGAGAAAGGATTCCTCTCTTCAAATGGATGGAAAGGGGTTATGCCTAAAATTCTGTTACAAAGAGAAAGAGCCTCTCCCCTTTGCCAAGGTTTGGAGAGCCTGCAAAGAACTCACTAAGAAGATGGATCTAATACTACAATTTTCCATCAATGAGGCTCGAACCACCTTCATCCACAAGCACATGGTTCTACGAGGGCTCACGGGTCCCCCTATCTACCTTGATGATGACCTTACCAAGATGAAAATTGAGCATAGGCGGGCATGTATTCCTAAAATAGACCTAGCACGTAAAGAGGGAAAAAAGGCCTTCTATACAGATGGATGGGCCATCATTGATGGCCGCCCCATGGAGTAGCGGTTTGGGGCCTTCGGGACTTAGACTAGCCCACCTATAGAGATACATATTGCAGTTTGGAACTACAATGGGTCATTGCGGACACAACTTGGATGGCAGGAGCAACTTGGATGGTAGGAGCACGTGTTGGAGTGGAGGGACATTCTACTATTGACAGAGACACACCAAAGCCCAGAGAGAGGACTACCGTGAGTGGAGGGCTACCTGTGGGAGTCTGCAAATAGGACTATGCATTAGGGCACTTCAAGAGGATCTTGTGGAGGGGCAATACTCTTTCGGAGAGAGCTCCATGGATGCATTAGAGTAATGGCTTGGGACCGAGAGGCTAGATACATATGGATTAGTAATATAGCTCACACAGGATAGCACCTCATATATTAACCCCACACACTACCTTATACCTCACACATGACATGGACGACATATACACTAGTAGAGTAGAGGATGGGACCGATTAGCACCTATGGACACTATCATCACACAGTTTACCTCATTGCTACCTACAAATGCAATGTAGAGCTTTCACCATCATCAAGACCATTCTGAGAAGTCTGTCAGATCTAAGACTATGACCCAAAACAGTCTGAACAGATGGTATGACAATGAGTATAGAGCCCTATACTCATGCCTCCACATACAAAGAGCTTTGGGGACTATCACAAAATGAGAGAAAGGCCAAGAGAGAGATGGAGAGACTCACCTGCCATAAAGAACAAACCTTTTTTTTTTTTTGAGAAAAAGATCCTTCCACTAGTGTAGCAGGCTACAGTGTCACTTTCACAGGACAGTTAGTACAATTGGTCTTTGGTCTAGTCTGGTTCACACTGGACGGACTCGCTGGACAGTGACACGTGGCAAGGATACGGTGGTCTAGTGGACATCGTGGCCAGGTCACCACCACCACTCACTTAGTGGAGATAGACTTAGATGCTGACATTTATGAGCCGTTGGTGGCTCTTTATGGTTGTACATATGAGTAGTAGAGGTTGGGTCATGACCGATTATCTTCTTCACGTCGTCGTCTAGAGTAGCCGAGCTAGTCACACAGCACGTTTGCACATCCCTGCACATTTGAGCCTCGACACCCCCATTGTACCTGTGAGTCCTTGGCTGGAGCTGAGTGTGCTGCCACGCTTGAGTCTGTATCGGTTTCTTGAGATAGTCGAGTCCTATGTTCTGGTCTGCTGTTGTGATCAATTGTTATCTATTGTTCCTTTGTTTTCAGTCTGTTTGAGTGAGATGTCACGCACATTGCACTGAGGAGCACCCACTGTAGAGAGCACAACACACTATCCACGCTACAGGTGCTCTCATTTTTGGCGATCACGGTGGGACCTCAACTGAAGTCTCACTCTCTGTTGAGGTGCAAATCGAGGAGCTAGTTGGGTTTCCACCCTAGACAGCTTACTCTACTCGCCCTTTGGTCTGGTCCTCTCTCGCCTTCGTCCAACCAAGTCCTTGTCCCTGGTCTAGCCTTCCTCGTCCCTGGTCCTCTCTCGCCTTCGTCCAACCAAGTCCTCATCCTTGGTCCAGCTAGGCGGTCTAGTCACTTTCCCTAGTCCTGGACCAGGTGGTCTAGTCACTTGTCTTGGTCTAGAGCTGTGTTCATTTAGCCACAATTAAAGGTCTTCTTGCTCAAAGTTTGGTTGGGTTTGTGGTCATGCATGACACATACAAGGCGGTCATTTGAGCGTCAAAGCGCACTACTAAGTCCTCTGAAGTGCTACAACAGGAGTCAAACCTTGGTGCCTGGTAGAAGTCCACCAACCTCATCACCCATACCTCCACATACAGCCTCATCCATTCCTCCATCCGGTTCTACATCTTCAAGGTCACCTTCCCCAGTGAAGCTCTCCCCCGTTTTGTTACAGCAAGCTATTGAGCAGCAGACTCCTGAGCAAGAGGCCATGGAGGCGTTGACCAGTGTGTTGGCCAAGGTAACCATCAAGTTTCCCACCTTCAAGGAAGATGCAGACGACCATGCAAGGAGGTTTGTATCTCTCTGTAGAGGTCGTGGTCTTAACAGGGAAGATGCTTATTTGGTACTGTTTCCATCCACTTTAGATAGTTTAGCAGACAAGTGGTACAGTCAGTTTGTAGAGAACCATTTTGCAACTTGGGCGGCTTTAAGACAACAGTTCTGTGCAGCGCTCAGGCCAGGCAACTACTAGGAAAAGGTTTTGGATGAGTTGGCCAACATGGTGCTCCAGCCAGAGGAGACTTTAGCAGAACTCATGACTAAAACCAAGTCTCTGGTTGCAAAGCTTCCTCAGCAACCGGGTGAATTTATGGTTAAGAAGTGGGTGGAGAAGGCTCTTCCCAAAACTTCTCAGCAAAAACTTCGAGAGAGTCTCCGACCTGACGCCACTCTGGAGGAGTTTGTTGCGGCTGCTACTAGAGTCTAGGATAGAGGGAGCAAGGAAACTGTTCACCAACTCCCGGCAGGTAGAGACCCCCTCAGTGTTTTCGAAAAGTCCTTCTGATCCATTGACTTCTTTACGTAGGGAACTTGAAGCCCTAAAACTACAACACGCTCTTCAAGAGGAGAAATCAATCTCTTTTAGACAAGAGAAGTCCCCACATCATGAGGCTTTGGATCAAATCAAGAGAGAGCTAGAAGAGCTTCGGTCTCAACCTGAGACTAAAGCTATGGTATGGTGCAGCTCGTGTCGCTCCAGGACACCCTCCACAGGACTGTCCCCTTCGGGCTTATTGCCACTTCTTCGAAAAGTCGGGGCATGAAGACAAGGATTGCTACTATATCAAGGGACTGCGGCAAATACAACAAAGTCTAGGTCCTTCTCTCCAACAAGGGCTAGCACCAACATCTAATATGGTCTCCCCCTATGGCCATCAAAATTACATGCCACCTTTGCTCAATACCCCTACTGTCCAAGGTATGTCAAGTATGTTTCCACCTCAAAATTTTTATACCCAGGCTACTTAAGCTCCTCAGAGCTTCTACACCTCAGCCTCCAACTCCATGCAGCAACAACCTAAGCCTCCAACAAGAGGAGCAACCACCTCGTCCCCTGTTTCGTCCGTCTAATCGGCCCATCTTATGCTACAGATGTGGTGAATATGGGCATTACCAAAGTAAGTGTCCTTTACCTGAAGGGTCTCCTCCTTGCAGACATTGTCCGGAGTCTAAGGACCACTACAGTAAGGATTGTCCCAAGCAAAGGACATCCTCATCTTCAGGCCCAACTCAGAACCAACAAGAATTCACATTCCCGAAGATCAATCTAATCACAGTGAACACCACCCCTCAGCCATCACCTGCTACTCATACAGTTCGGCCACAACAAGTGGCGGAGCCCGCAGGCATACTCACTCGAGCAGCTCTGGGTCTCAGCTTGCCAACATGTCCATCTCTTCCATCACTTCCGCAACCTGACCAAAATGACGAACCTTTAATTGGTGAAAGGAGTAGGCCGGTCTCTATGCTTTCGGACATTGTTGGAGCCTTCCTGGAAGCAGTGGCTGACTTGCAACATGTCAAAGTTCCCGAAAAAGCCCGGATTGTAGAAGCTAAGCCCACAGCGGAAGCAATCTTGAAGAACACCTTTCAACAAGTGTCCCTTTATGAGATGCTCCGGCTAGATGCAACCCTTAGAAGTGACACCCTCTCAGTCATTCAGTCTCTGTACCCGGGTACGGGGCCTAGTGGCGGGCATCTTCCCGTGCAGCCTTGAGAGTCTTACATGATTTCTTATCCAGCTGCTCCCCTCACCGACTACAAAAGTCCTCGTCTCACTGTGTCTATTCTTGCGCATCAATTCTCAGGCGTCATAGTGGATGGTGGATCTGGGATAAATCTGATGCCAGAGTTTACTATGTTGGCCTTAGGTCTGTAGCCTATCCGCCCTCCTCCATTCACTGTTACATTGGCGGACCAAAGGACAGTCTATCCAGTGGGCATAGTAGATCTAGTGCCTCTGAAGGTACAAGACTTCACATTTAGCTTGGATTTTGTGGTGGTCAGTCTTCCCCAGGTGGAGGGAGGATTTCCTCTGCTTATTGGTAGACCATGGTTGCGGCATACTAAGGCACTTCATGATTCAGGAAATGACGCCATGTGGATACATACGCCTAGCTCCTCCATGCAACCAATTCCACTCGAAGGAGGTATGGATCCAATGGTTAATCACAGCTCATTGTGAGTACAGTCCAACCCCGACCCCAAGCAGCCCATCCCACCTGACGGGTCTGACGAAGACCTGCTGTAGTAGTTGGAAGCTACCACATCGATCCCGTGCTATGTGGTCTCTATTCAGGCCTCACCTATGCCTGTAACACTCTCTCTCCCAGCTCCTCAGGCCGACACCAGTGTCCCAAGCCCTACAGCAGAAAGTGTGTAGTCAAAGAAGCGAGTGTGTTTGTCCCTGATGACCATGATTCAAGTGTTCCTCTATTGGAAGCCGTCGGCCTTGGTGAACCTATAACACATCACCGAAGGGGGAAGAAATCTCCTCTGCATGAGCTCGCAAATGTTCCACCTCTTCCTCTAACATCTCCCAAGTCTGACGCCCCGCCCACTCAAAAGAACTCTGCTATGTCTGTGTCCGAAGACTTACCCTTTGAGGAGCTTCCACCAGGATGGCTACAAGAGGAATATGTAGAGTTTCCAATCAATCAAACACTAGCCCATGATATCTCGAAGCTCCAAGAGACAGCTCACTTTTCATCTTCTGAAGCACTCTCTCCAGCTACACCTCCTGACCCGGTCAAAGAAGTCAACTTGGGAGATCCCGACAACCCTCAGCACGTACTCTTAGCAGCTTGGTTATGGGAGCATCCCGCGTTACTCAATCAGGTAGTCTCTTTTATATACTCTTTTAAAGATGTTTTTGCTTGGTCCTACAAGGATTTGGAAGGGATCCCACCAGAATTGGGTGTCCACACTATCCCTCTAGTTGAAGGGGCTAAGCCTGTCAGAGGCCGAGCTTAGAAGCTCAACCCAAAGTATGCTGAGGCTGTCAAGTCAGAGCTAGAAAAAATGCAAGAGGCAGGGATCATTGTACCTGTGGAGCACTCTAAGTGGTTATCACCCATGGTGATAGCGCCTAAGAAGAAGTCCAATAAAATCCGTGTGTGCGTGGATTACCGCGCTCTGAACAAGGTAACTACCCCAGATGGTTTTCCCACACCTTCCACTGAGCGTGTGCCAGAAGATGTAGCAGGGCATGTATTGTACAGTTTCATGGATGGGTTCAGTGAATACAATCAGCTGTGCATCCAATTTGGTGATCAAATTAAACGGTTTTCGTGACTCCCTGGGGTATTTTTATCTATAGTAGAATGTTGTTTGGGTTGAAAAACGCTCCATCTTCCTTCAATCGGGCAGTATATCTCATCTTTTGTCCTTTACTTACGGATCATCTTCGCATCTTCATGGACGATTTTTCAACCTTTTCAGGTGCTCAATGTTTAACCCTAGTGGAAAATCCAGAGGAGCACCTCACTCAGCTCTCTGCTGTCTTCCTTAAGTGCAGAGGCACGCCTAAAGCTCAATCCTAACAAATGTCATTTTTTGGTCACTGAGGGTACACTTCTAGGCCATGTAGTGTCTGCTAAAGGTTTAGCGCCTGACCCAGAGAAGATCGTGGAAATCTTGAAGTTACCGCCTCCCATCAACCCAAAAGGTGTGCACAGCTTTGTAGGCCACACAGGCTATCATCGCAGGTTTATAGGCATGTATGCACAGGTGGCTCAACCACTGACCCGACTCACCAGTGCTTCTGTCCCTTTTCAATGGTCCAATGTTGAGGCTGAAGCATTTGCATATCTCAAAAAACTCCTCACTGAAGCACCTATTCTAGTGGCTCCAGATTGGTCTCTACCTTTTCATGTGCATACTGATACCAGTCAAGTGGCTGTGGGTGCTGTGCTGACTCAGCCTAGTAAGGAGTACAACCTGGATCGCCATGTTCACTATGCAAGTCGTCTACTCACCAAAGCAGAACACAACTATAGCACCACATAAAGAGAAGGTTTGGCTATTGTATATGCTCTACAAAAAATTTGCCATTATTTATTAGGGGTCCACTTCACAGTTATTACTGATCACCATGCCCTACACTATCTGCTTAATAAGCCGCAAGTTGCAGGTCGAGCATGGTGATGGCTACTCTTATTTCAAGAGTTTGATTTCGAGA
The DNA here is from genome assembly GCF_014529385.1 of Adiantum capillus-veneris. Lineage (NCBI taxonomy): Eukaryota > Viridiplantae > Streptophyta > Polypodiopsida > Polypodiales > Pteridaceae > Adiantum > Adiantum capillus-veneris. The sequence continues at coordinate 95,784,081 of NC_140934.1, forward strand.
GTATGGCAATGGCTACTCTTATTTCAAGAGTTTGATTTCGAAGTAGTACTCAGGCCCAACAAACATCATGTCCTCGCCGACCACCTCTCTCGCATTCACACAGATGAAGAAGCAACAGGGGTTGTAGACGATTTTCCAGATAGCAGTCTCTTTAAGGTGGATACCACTCCGGAATGGTACGGCAATGCTTTGCATTTGCTATCTACGGGCTTGTACCCAAAGAACGCGTCTCCACTGCAGAAGAGACGACTATTGTTGAAATCTAGGCCATTCACTCTGATTGGAGGTCAGCTCTACAAGTCAGGGCTGGATGGCGTTTTGAGGCGGTGTGTCTCTCCTCATGAAGTTGAGTTTATTTTGGAGGATGCCCACAGTGGTCTCACTGGTGGCCATTATCCTGGTCATAGAACCGCCCAGAAGATTCTCCAGAGTGGTCTATGATGGCCCTATGTCTTTCGGATGCAATTGCCTATGTGAAAGTATATGATGTGTGTCAGCACTGTGGAACTAAACCAAGCAAGCAGTCCAACCGTCCTCTGCAGGTCTCTATGGCATGGCAGCCCTTTGAGAGATGGGGCATTGGTTTTGTGTGTCCAATTACTCCCCCCGCCCAACCAGGTAATCGGAAGTATCTACTAGTGGCTACAGATTATGCAACCAAGTGGGCAGAGGTACTGGCAACAACTGATTGCACTGGAAATACTGTAGCCAAGTTTCTATACGAAAATATTTTATGCAGGTTTGGATGCCCCCTGGAGATCCCCAATGATAGAGACAGTCACTTTGTGAATGAAATGATTTCAACCTTGCTCACCAACTACAAGATTTTTCACCGAAAGTCTTGTTTCTATTACCCTAGATCAAATGGGCAGGCCGAGAGCACCAACAAGGTTGTGATAGCACTTCTGCGAAAAGCATGTCATCTCCAACCTACGACTTGGGCTCAAGCTATCCACGGCACCCTTTGGGCATACCGGACTTCTTTCAAAGCCACAATCAATCACACCCCATTTAAATTAGCTTTCGGTTTGGAAGCGATAACACCCTTCGAATTCAACTCAGGATCTCCGCGAGTCGGCAGTCTGCGTGCCAATGGAGATTTCACGTCGGCCGAAGTTTGGCTTCTCTGGCTCTGCAAGCAGAGCAGCTTCGGCGCAAAGCATCGCATGATCGCCATCTCAGAAAGCCGAAAATAACGCAAGGAGCACTGGTGTTACTCTATCAAGCGAAATATCTAAAAAAAGCAAAGAAGTTGATTCCAGCCTGGCAAGGACCATACAAGGTGCAGGAGATTCTACCCCAAGGGGCCGTACAATTAGCCACACTAGAGGGAGTTCCGCTGCCTTTAGTCAATGGGTCTAGGATCAAATGTTATCATACTTAAGCTGACGGTCAAGGGTCTAAAATCACGTGTTGATCTTCGCCGATACCTAAACCCTAAACTGGATCTTAATGTTCGCATCCCTATCTCAGACTCACTCTCCCTCTCCTTTTTTGGACCCTCTCATTCTACTGCTTTGGTGGGCATGACTCTGGATTTTGTAATACTCTCTCCTCATTCTCCTTCAGTCACTCTCTGTTAGTATTTCATGTACCCTCTCTTTTCTCTCCTTCACTCTGTGTTAGTATTTCATGTACCCTCTCTTCGCTGCTATGGTGAGCGTGTTTCTAGATTTTGTTGACTCTGTCTTTGTGTTTGTGTATGAAGGGGTATGAAATTCCATCTCCCTTACTGTAAACCTTCTAGCTTTTAATCATCTTTAGCACGACACACTAGACACTAAGTTCTCTTCTTGCTCTTCAATTGGGTATCTTGTGGTGTGCATATTTATATGTTGATTATCAATTTAACTTCGCCGTTTCACATACCATTCTCATTCTCTGTCTTTGCATTACTTTTAATCTTCCCAACCTGCTTCGACGTGCTTGATTTGCTGTTGTGGTGGCCTCGCCTTCGCACATGCTGGCCTTCGTCCTCAATGCGGCCTCGCCCTCGCCCTTACTGAGCTCACCCAGTCTTTTCCTCGCTATGCTGCCCTTCGCCCTCGCCCATGCTTGCCCTCACCATGGTGGCTCGCCACTGCCTGCTGCCCTCGCCTTCGCCCATGCCGGCCCTCGCCTTGCTAGGTTCGCCCTCGCCCTCGCCCTCATCCGTCTCAACCTTTTGGGATGCAAAGCCACGTCAGCTAAAATCAGCCTCAGCGTTTAAAGTCAAGCCCGTTAAAAAAAAAGAAAAAAAAAAAAACATCGCAGCCGCGGCCTTGCCAAGCGTTTTCAGCCCAGGCCGAAAGTAAGCAACTCTGCCATCGCCACCAGCCTCTCTCCCTCCATCGCCATCTGGTGGTCTCTCTGTCTCTCCATCGCCTTCGCCGAATTCCTCTCTACCTAATTTTTGGCCACCCAACGCTTGAAGTAGCAGTTGAACAGAGTTAAGTTCAGACCAGAGTAAATTACAAGCTCGACCTTGCTGCAATGACAGAAACAATAGTAATAGTAATGTACATGTATTTGGTATTTGGGTGTGGTTGAGAAAATGTATCTGGTTATGGTTTAAGGAGCTCTCCTCAGTTGTGAAAATAGTTGTATCTGTATCAGTATCAGGTGCTATCATCAATTGTAGATTTAGTCCAAACAGGTTCTCTGGTATATTTTATTAATATGGTTCGTATTCGAAATCGAGAGCAACACCTCCAGACGAAAGAAGAGTCCTCTGCCTCCTCTGGGAATAGCAATGGCAGTAAATCAGACTATGCCCCTAGTTCAGAGCAACTGTCTGGAGAATCTTTAGAGGAAAATTCACCCCAATCAGTCATTGCTGGCAAGGTCACCACCCTCCAAGTGCCCCGCCCTTCTGGTGCCATCTCGAAGGTACCCTTACTAATGATCTATCATTTACAGGCGCCCAACCCATCGCTCAAAGATGTGTTCTCTTACCAGCAGATGCTACACCTGGGTCTCCAAAATCTGGCTCAGGCAGATTTGTCCTGCACAATTTTCAGTGCCAAGCTGAGTGCCCTCTTACTCACTTTTCCAAAACTAAACGGAATTACTCTTACAGTGAAGGAGGTTGGACATGCGATGGGGATACTGAATGTGTTGGCACCTTTGCCCACCACAAAAACATTCTCCAATCTCTCCCCTGATGACACTGCAAATGCGTGCCAAGAACTGTCGCTGCACTCACATGGGGACTATCACAGGAATCAGCAGCTGTACTCAATTTTACAGTATTATTTTTTACTGCGCGCACCGGAAAGAGCAGTGGTTCCATCCTCTCTAGGAATATGCGATGCATTTTTTTGTCTCTGCCACTGTCTGCCGTATGCGTTTCACCATCTGCTCTTTAAGACGCTACAGGACAGGGCAAAGCGATTTCGGACTCAACGTAAAGGAAAAGCGGAGAGGTTCAATTGCTATGCAGCCCCTATTATGTATTGGGTAGTGCAAATTATGCAGCAAAAAGCAAATGCAACTGTTGTTCTCACTCTGCAAGAGGATGTTAAAGATGATGCCAAAGAACAAGGCCGTTTCAAAATGGCCAAAGGGAAAGGCACTTTACGCAAGAGGGCTAAAGTACAAAAGGATTCGACGGAAGAGCTAGCAACACTACCTTTCTCTGAATCATAGGTTAAAATCTCTGACGTCAATACCGCAAACCCAAGAGTGAGCATGACTACTTCTGTGGCCACCTCTACTTTTACACCACCTCTTGTTAGTAGTGTTGCAGGCACCCAAACACACTCTCCAGTGGTGTCGGCAGTTCCATCTACTACTACTCCTAGTGCAGGGGCACATAGGGGTACTGCAAGGGCATCTAACTCAGGGACACCTAGCTCTGAGCAACCTGACATGTTTGCCAATTTTGCGCCTCAGGCCGACAGACTTCTAGATGCGGACAGAAGAGCAGTTTCAACTATTTTAGATGCAGCCATCTCATTGCAAGGTACTAACGGTTTGCATCGCGCTGTCTATGACAGTATGCAAAGGGAAGTGCGCAACCACCTTCAACGATTGATGGATAGGGATATGTTAATTGCTCAGGCTCAAGATCGCATAAGGATTCTCACTCAATAGGTACAGGACCTCAAACATATAGTCCGCACTCAACAAATACAGTTAAAAGAGGCAAATGATATGGCCGTAGCTCAGGAACTTTCTCCTGTGGTAAATTCAGTGTGTCCCTCATGTGCCAAATATCAATCTATAGCCATTTCACAAACAGCTTCATCTACAGCTACAGCTCCAAGTTCTACGCAAGTTCCGGCTATGGCACTACAGACAGACGTTTCCAAAGCTCATTCAAGGGATTCTCAAGCAGTTGAGAAAACACACTCTAGTATGGAGTCTAAGCTAGCAGGGTCGGCTTCCTCACAGTTTCATGGACCCTCTATGGCCTCCCCCTCCCAGTCCACCTCTTTCCCTCCTCCCTTCTACAAAAGCTTCCCTGGGTTCCCACCAACTGTCCCACCTTCTCAGCCTAGTCAGTCTTTTCCTGGGTTTCCACCTACTCACCCTACTCAGTCTGCTGTTGCTCATGGGGTGGCCACTCCATATCCAATGTACCCTCCTCATGGCCACTACCCTCCACCATACACCTGGCCTCCCCCTCCCATCTGACCACCAGTAGATATCACCTTTTGGAGTTTTCACCAATAGTAGACCTGGTTCTAGATCTCTCAGTTTTTCAGTTTTCCACTCTCCGGGACGGGGAGCGGTCTTGTGGCGGGCAACCTGTAATAGCAGGCTACAGTGTCACTTTCACAGGATAGTTAGTACAATTGGTCTTTGGTCTGGTCTGGTTCACATTGGACGGACTCGCTGGGCAGTGACACGTGGCAAGGATACAATGGTCTAGTGGACATCGTGGCCAGGTCACCACCACCACTCACTCAGTGGAGATAGACTTAGATGCTAACATTTATGAGCCGTTGGTGGCTCTTTATGGTTGGACATATGAGTAATAGCGGTTGGGTCATGACCGATGGGTCATGACCGGGGTCATGACCGATTATCTTCTTCACGTCGTCCTCTAGAGTAGCCAGGCTAGTCACACAACATGTCTGCACATCCCTGCACATCTGAGCCTCGACACACCCCCATTGTACCTGTGAGTCCTGGGCTGGAGCTGAGTGTGCTGCCACGCTAGAGTCTGTATCAGTTTCTTGAGATAGTCGAAACCTGTGTTCTCGTTTGCTGTTGTGTCTCTGTGTGATCAGTTATTATCTATTGTTCCTTTGTTTTCAGTCTGTTTGAGTGAGATGTCACGCACATTGCATTGAGGAGCACCCAATGTAGAGAGCACGACACACTATCCACGCTACAACTAGTTAATAAAACTTCCCATAGGGCTAGAATCCACCTCTACTAGGGAGGGCTGCATCAAAAGCATGGGGAGACTCTCCAAGTGAGTAAACAAGATATGTACAATGAGGCTAAATCACAAAATGGTTTGTTGGGTTAGGATCTGTGACACAGGTCCTCCCACAGATGCCCACCACTTGTATCTTCTGAAAACAACACTTGTCTGGAGCCTCTACTAAGACTCTGTGTAGTCGACCCTCGCCCTAGATCTCGAAGAACATGGGGGGTACGGACTCCGAGCAAAGCACAAAGTACAATGAGGACCTCCAGTCGCATGAAGGCCCCCAGTCATCTGGGAACTGTTGTCTCTAGAGGGGTGAACCACTTAGCTGGTAAAGCCTCTGTAATTTACTGGCACATGCTTTGCACCCCTCTCATGCCCTGTAGTTGGATGCTTTGTACCTCCTTTGGAAAACATGTAAACTAAAGCCAGTCGCCTAGAGTGCGGGCTGGGTCCTCTGCCATGGGACCCCAAGAAACGTGAGGCCTACTACCAACCAAGTGGCCTCTCTGAGTACTAACCATGGGGCTCGAAACAAGGGGCTGTCTCAAGCGCTCCTCCATGCAAGTGGGCTGGTGCTGCTCCAGGCCACTCCGTAGCTTCTCCCAAGAGTGAAGTAGGCTCGCAACAAGTCGATCCTCCAATCTCCTTCTTAGACCAACTGTGCATATCTCTGTAAAGATCCACCTGATGGAAGGGCTTCAAGGGCCTCCTGCATGAGGCACTCGAGCTCTAAGCCGCTGAAGCAACAACTCCTTCCAGGGCTCCTCCTCTGGAAGCGGTCCTCTGACAAACTTCCCAAGAAGGGCTCTGTTGTGTTGTGCTGAGTTTGTGATCCCGAGTCCCCCCCTTGACAACATGGTAGAGTGATGACCTCCCAGGCTACTTTATCCTCGGCTAACTGAGTGTTGCACCCGGACCAAAGAAAGCTCCTGATCAGCCTATCTAACTGGCTAATATAGGAGCTCGAGAAGATCCAGCAAGATGTGATGTTACCACATAGTAGCCAACAGTACCTGGTTGGCCACTACAACTTTGCTTGCCAAAGAGAGCCATGCCGAATTCCAATGTAGCAACTTCCTCTTGATGGACAGGAGGAGGGGAGCAGTTTGTTGCTCAGAGGAAAAGTCTAGGACAACCTAACAACCCAAGTAGCGAACTGCAGTCCCTGGGGGAATCCATCTAAAACCCTCGCCTGGCGACCAATCAGGTGTAGGAGCACTGCCAACCCAGAAAGCAACTGTCTACCTCCAGTTGATCAGTGCGCATAATGCACAACAGAACACCTCAAGAGACTGCTCACACCTATGGAGATTGACCCCTTGGCCCTCCAAGTACAAAGCTGAGTCGTCGGCAAACGCAGCGTCAAGAATCTCATATGCCCTAATAGGGAGCTCAAGACCACGCAGGCCAACCTGCTGAGAAGTCAAAAATCTGCTCATCGCCTTAGCATAGAACCGAAGAGGAAGGGAGAAAGAGGGAACCCTATCTGACCAAACGCATGAGCAAGAAGCGCTTCCCTCTTCCCCCTGCCAAGAGCACCTGGCTGTGCGCACACCTGTAGAGGGCTAACACACCTCTGATCCAAGCATCTGTGAAACCCAACCAATCCTGCGTAGAGTACCCTCCAGGAAGTCCTAGTCAACTCTATCGTAGATCTTCTCAAAATCGAGGAGGAGTATCGCCAAATCCTCTCCTCGGAGATGTGCGAGGACAAACGCCTCCCAAAAAGTGATGATGTTGTCAAGGATACTACGCTCTTTGACAAAACCTGCCTGTGTCCCATGCATAATGCTCTCTAGTAGTGGCTCTATCCTCAAACTCAGAGCATTTGCTAGAATTTTGTGGGATGAGTTGAGGATGGTAATGGGCGCCACTGTTGAATCTCATCCAAGGAGCCTCCCTCCTTGGGAATCAGGTAGATCAAGCCCTCACTCATGCTGTCAACACGCATCTGGCTAGTGTGAAAAACGTATTGGAATGCGCTGCAAAGATCTAAACCAAGCAAGTCCCAGTACTCCAAGAAAAAGCTGGAAGTCAAACCATCCTCCCCTGGACAACTACCACGGGGGAGTGCTCTGAGGGCCTCATGGAGCTCCTCTAGCTGGAGGGAAGCTCAAGTCTTTGTCGCATCTCCTCAGTAACAAGGAAAGGAATCTGTGTACAAACCTGCTCTCTTCATGCATCTTGGTGCTCTCACTGAGGCTCAACTGACAACAGATCGCGGTAGAAGTTAGTAGCAATGCACGCATATTCTCAAGCTCTGAAGAAATTGATCGGTCAGGTCTTCTCAACTGACTAACACTTGTGTGCGCATCGCGTGGCCCCACTTTCTCAAAAAACTCCTCAGTAACTCAGTCACCCACCTGGGTGCACTGAGATGCTTGTCGATGGAAGGCAAACTTATGGCACCGCTCCTCAATGCTAGTCAACTCTTGCCTAGCTTGTTGCATGTGCTCCTCCAACCATGGACTGTCTGGATGCTGCTCTTGCATCTTTTGTAAGGAAACAATGCCCCGTCGAAGACGCTCCTCCTCCTCCCTCGTTGCAACGAAGTGAGCTGTAGACTCTTGAAGGGAGAAGCGACTAAGCTCTGCTAATCCAGAGGCCACTCTACCAGCAGGGGTGTCTTGCGTGTCTAGACTCTCTGTCCAAAGTGCCTCCACTCGCTCTCTAAGCCTTGGATCTAGCAAGATCCTCTCGGGGATGCATAGCATCGCACCCCTGCTCCTTTGTCTATCTGTCATCGTGAGAATCATTGGCACGTGGTTGGAAAAAGTAGTCCCTGCCAGGATGCAAAGAGATCCCCCCATTTCACAAATGTGGTCACTGGTGTAGAAGCGATCTATCCGAGATAGATTTACTCCTCCTACCCTACGGTGAGAGCAAGAGAAAGACAGGCTGCTGTCTGGGGGTCTCACAAAATCTAAGTGCTACCAAACATAAAAAACCCTCATAGTCATACATAGCCGCTCCCAAGCTGCCAACTCAGCCCCATGCACCGTAGCATGGCCACCTCCAATCCTATCAAAGGGGTCCTCCAACATGTTGAAGTCCCCCCCAACACACCACTCCTCTGCATGCGACAAAGCCTCAACAACATGAGACCAAAACTGTGCTCGTGCACTTGCCACATTGGGCGCATATATGTTCAGGAAGCCCACGAGGCACCCCTAAACCTTCATAGTTATTCACTGTGCTCTGCCTGGCACAATAGTACCTGTGCCCACAATGGCCTGTTGCCAAGAATTTGCAATAGTCATGCATACCCCTCCTAGATCCTCCAGGTCCAAATGCAGCTGACCAAAACGTTTCATAGCGACCACACAAAATCTGACCACATCGTCTAATGTGGCTCTCACACAGATGATGCTCTTGTATCATAAGAATATCAATCTCACCACCCACAAGGCATCGCTGAAGCTCCTGACACAACCGAACCCTTTTGACTCTGAATCTGGGACCCTCCTAATCCTTGCACATTCCATGAGACGATCCTCATGGATTCGGTGAGAAAAAACAGATGCTGCATTAGTAGCCAACCTCGCTATCTTCAAGGCCAGTTTGGATGGGGAGTAATCCGCATCCGAGCCACCTCTAGACAAGCGCGTATGAAGTGATTGTCCCACCCAGGCCCAGACCGAGCGTGCAGCCCGTAGGGCTATATCCTCTGTCCAAGAGTCCTCATGTACATATACATAGCAAGGGGAGCTCTAAGTGTCAACAAACAAATGCACCACAATGTGCCTGCAACCTGCTGCAATCGTCGGCATCACACTGAACTTGGTTTAAGGCCAAAGTGTCTATACCAGATTTGTCACCCCTAGGTCCCCTGTGTGCTGTGAGAACTCAGTGGAGTGGACCTGAAGCTAGTCAAGAACAGTGTGTAGGGTCCACTCTGTAGGATCCCTACGGCACAACGGAATAAAGAACAAACTTTTACTGAGACACAGGAGTTGGAGCTGTACCACTTCTTGAGCAGAGATAGCTCCACCTCTCAGAGACACGGACCCCGACACCCATATTGACCCCCATCCTTGGCACACTTATGCTGAGGGATTGTACCATGTTCCCGAGTAGCCACCCATACCACAGCCACAGGAGCCTTGGCCCACCACCGCCAGCTTCTTTATCCACTCGATGTTGAAGGAAGCTACATGCTACCTTCGATATGGACAAGCAATAGACCACATACACTTAAGGGGAGCATCTTAGCTATGTTGTGGACACACTTGCCCCTTTTATTGCACACTTTTTCAACAGGGCACTAGTAGAAGGTTTTCCTATTGAGTGGACAATGTACACCATGGTGCCAATCTACAAAGGAGGTGATATGCTTGATCCAAGAAACTACAGGACAATTATGGGTGGCTGCACCTTGTCCAAACTATATGCTAAGCAGGAGGGCTTGAGATCACTAGGATAGGCAGGTTTCAGGAGAGCTTTCTCTGTCGTTGACCATGTTACTTTGGGGTGTTTGATTGATCAGACCAGAGTGAGGAAGGTAACCGTCTTCATTACACGTGGTGGGGGAGATGGAGCTGACTTGGTAGATACTCTAGTCCATATTATGCTATATGTTGATGAAATTATATTGTGTTTCTATGTTCCATGAGGACTACAGCAGCACTTGCATACATTAGATGACTATTGTACACAGAGAGGCCTCACAGTGAACCTTGGGAAGACCAAGGCCATAATCTTTTACACTCGAGACAGGGTAGGAACCAGGCTACATTCTCTCTTGTAGGTGGTCAGGTGGAGGTGATCACTTCAAATATGTATCTTGGGGTCACCTTTTTGGGGGCTGCCCCACACGAGCTATAGGGCCAAGGCGGGGATATGGTGCTTTGGCTATGTTGGTGAGAGAGTGCCACCAGGACATTTCCAGGATCCTCGAACGAAGGGGTGGATTTTTGACACTCTAGTCATGACCACATTGATGTATCGGAGCTGCGGTATGGTGCCAAGCCTAGCCACGTATTGTAAACACAAATAGAGCGCCCACAAGTACTTGTGATGGTACGTATGGTATGCAGCAAACCTGCAGTAGCTCATGATAATTTTCTAGCCGAGTTTGTTGCACCACTCATGATGGTTGAGGCCCTATTTCAGACCATATGACCTCTAAATAGATTCAAAGGGATGTCACACGACTGCCTGGCACTTGACTACTTATCATGCTGGTTGAGGTAGGGGATAGAGGATCTTCGCCAGGTACATAGTGGTTCTCATAGGAGGGACTGAGATGGACTGCCTCCCATCATTCCAGTATGACAGGGATGCACCACACATCCACCTCTCACAGGGTGAGACAAACAGTCTTGAGACAGGACCTCTGGCAGCTATACAGACGAGAGACATGGATATCACCCAAGGAGCCCCTTCCTCTCGCGATACTGAACTATAGAGAGCCCTTTATTTCAATTTCGGGGGATAGATTCACAGAGAGACCCAGATACATGGAGGACTTCTTACCCATGGGTCCAGGGTGACAATTGGCCATATCAGGGTTTCGTCACATGTTTTGAGATAGGGACTAGTAGAGCATTTTGGATACCTAGAGATGAGAGGACATGCAGACTATGCACAAAGAAAGTGGGTGGTGAGCAGGGGGGAGGTGGAGAATCACTATGTATGTAGTTGCAGAGCCTACACTCCATGAGAGAGAAATACCCCACCCTGTTGAGAGGGCAACACTCCCGCTCCCTCCGCCATCTTTAGCAGTCAGCAAACCAACGCATACAAGGGAGGTTTATATTGGAGATTCAATGACATAGAGGTCTCTTTATAGGTCTAGACGGTACCAGGCTGGGGGCGTCAAACATAGATCACTGTATTCTTTCAGAGATCCACCCCACCTTCGGCACCCACACAACAAGGAGTTACCCTCCAGAGAGGAGAGATACTCATAGGTAACAGGACACAGAGAGCACCTTGATTTGAGACGCCTTGTCTCTAATAATGAGAGATGATAGAGATCTTAAACCAGTTCCAGCGAGAGACTAGAGAGCACTTGGCTCAGCTGGGTGCAGACCGAGGCATATTCTTTAGGGGTGTAGTATGGTATACATGTTTGATGTATACTATACTACACCCCCGTTATAGTACAGGGATGAAGAAGCTAGCTAGAGTACATATCATACTTGTACACCCTTTACATATAGCCTTGCATTCTGTGCCCCTAGAGTTAAAGTTTCATCCTCCCTCCATCCACCATCATGGTCGTCACTCATTGCACACCCTAAATCACCACTTTATCAATTAGCTTTAGCTATAGTCTTTATTTTCAGTTCACCTTTCCTTTTTTGGGATGATAGAGGATATATCACTTATGTACATTGATTTGTCTCATAGATCGAGACTCGAGTTCCGCTTTTCGAAGACGTTAAGAAAATCTCTCTCTCTCTCTCTCTCTCTCTGGCCATGCTTGAGCGACAGTGTCATCAGGAACACTTTCAGGAACCTCGCACAAAGGGGTGGCTTTTTGATACTTTGGTCACACCAGCATTGATGTATGCAGAGGCAGTTTGGGCACATGGGCTCTCTACTTCCTTTTGGACACAGATTGAGAGACAACAGATCTTGATGTTCTCACGGGTGATTCGCAATAAACCTTCAGTACCACATGACATTATCAGAGCAGAGTTTGCTGCCCCGCCCATGCTAGTAGAGGCTCTCTTCCAGGTGGTCTGCTTTATTCACAGAGTACGAGATATGGACCCTGATAGACTATCTCGCAGAGCTTTTGAGGCATCTAGACAGCTAGCGGAGGATGGTGACACAGGATCATGGTATGCACAGATGATACAGTTATTGACTCGATGTGGGTGGGACATAGACCACTTACCACCTCTTCAGTACGATCCAGATGCCCCACATATACAGCTCTCACATAGTGAGAGGAACAAAGTTATGAGACAAGACCTATTACAGCGATACACGACACAGACCTGGATCACACCCCACCAGCCCCTGCCCACGAAGATGCTATACTACAGAGACTCCTTTTTGAGCATCTCCGAGGATGGATTTATCCAGAGGCCCAGATATATGGATGTATACATGCCCCACAGTGCCTGAGTGGCGATTGGCCAGCTCAGAGTATCATCACACCAGCTTGAGATTGAGGTAGGCAGAGCGGCACGGGTCATTAGAGCAGAGAGGATCTGCAGACTATGTCAGGAGGAGGTTGAGAGCGAGGAGCATTACGTATGCAGGTGCAGAGCATACAGTGACATCAGAGACAGATACACTTCCTTGTTCAGTGGACACCCCACACTACGCCAGATCATGGAGTCTACAGACCAGTGCCGATTTGGCCAGTCCTTGACGGAGATACAGCGTCATAGGGAGATGCTACTACAGGATCCTATTACAGGGAGGGAGAGACGGCAGCTCCAGCTCACTGACTTCTTTCAGAGATCTACTACAGTGCATATACCGACACAAGAGGGGGGTTACCCTTCAGCGAGCTGAGGACCTCCGAGCCAGACGGAGACGGAGACGGAGACGGAGACGGAGACCGAGAGCATCTGGTTACCAGACACCTGTACTACGTGAGAGGGAGATTACAGAGATTCGGGCTCGTCATCAGCGCCGTATCCAGGAGCAGATCGCTCATTTACATCTACATCCGGAGATCATGCTACAGGGGATTTTTACTTCGCCATCGCCTATGTATCAAATATTACATCCTCATTATGGGACTGGATGGAGCTAGCTAGTTTGCATTGCATTCTTGTACACCCCTACGCATATATCCTTAGTGTTAGTGCTCCATCTCCCAGCCCACTCCACTCATCACTCCTATCCTACTAGTTCAGTCCTATTTTATTTTATTTCATGTTATATTTTGTCCTTTTTCTGGTCACCCAGAGGGCATTGACAGTTGTACATCAATTTTGTCTCGTAGGTCGAGTTCGGCCTCTAGTAGACGTTAATAAAGCTCTCTCTCTCTCTCTCTCTCTCTCTCTCTCTCTCTCTCTCTCTCTCTCTCTCTCTCTCTCTCTCTCTCTCTCTCTCTCTCTCTCTCTCTCTCTCTTCCCATCGCGTTCTCAGCTGCCATCGCCCTTTTGTTGTCTTCAAGTGCTCTGTTGTGCGCACTACACACGTACGGATGCCGCTACCACGTATGTATAGCTGACACTTACTCTAAGGTTGTATTCAAAATTTCAAACTGCCAATCTGACACCTGCTTTCTAGTATAAAGTGACCATCCTTATTGAACATGTCACAAAATGATGACCTGGCATGACCTCAGGGACAAAATGATTTAATAAGTTGTTCCCATCTTATGGGGTCTCGTCCGATGGGGCCCTAGGGGACACTAGAATTATAAAATAGAAAAAAAGAAGAACCCAAATCGCATGGAGTGCTGACGTGGACAAATGTACAGATGCCTGTAAAACACGTTGGCTGGTTGACGTGGCACGCTGTATGCAAATATGCGATTTGCACTGGCTACTGAGAGCGCTAGCTTTTGGGACCTAATGCTTTTGTGATTGAAGCTTTTCCTGTACTGCTTTTGGGAGGCCATGGGGCCTATAAAATTGTATCAAGGGCCTCTTTGTTTCTCAGTTTTGCCTGAGAGCATTGAACAGAGAGGACCCTCAGACTTTGTATTGTCATATCTATTGAAGTGTGGAAGTTTGTGAAGTAAATTTAAGTGATTTCTCATGTGTCGTGCCAGATTTCCGACTTAGGGTGTCCAAGTTTGTTACCGAACATGTTCACGATAATCCAATACCATCCCGAGTCTTTGAAACTAGCCTGTAGCCTTACGAAAGGGCGGTAAACTTTAGCTTTCACCCAGAACTATGTCGTCTAAATTTCCTTGCACTTTATGACACAAAGAAACTTTACATTTGAACTTGTAACTAAAATTTACCACTTCAAAAAAATCCACGACTTGGTAGCTAGAGCGCTCCCAAGTAGAAAATGATGCCCTATAGGCCCCAAAGATTGGTGCCCCTTTCGGTGTTTCTTTATTCAATTGCAAATAAACGACATGAACACTTACACCAAACTCTCACCAAGCTGTCCAGACCTGTCAAGGACTGAAATTGCAGGTTTTCTACCCAATTTTGATAGCATAACGGTGCCAAAACCTGTGTAGGTCAAAAGTATATGTCTAGGACGGTTTCCCTTGCATTTTAGAAGCTTTCCGGTGAGCTGCAGGTCAATTCCAGTGTGGTGTAATTTGGTCACAGTTGTCCAAAGCCCTGTATAAGCATCGCAAGTCTTCGTTGAGGCTCCCTTGGTGTTATCTTGTAGCTTAGGTGCGAAACCCTAAACTTGAAAATAAACACACCAAGCTGTAATTCTCTATTTTGGATTGTTTTGAGCAGAGCAAACATGTCGACGCATGTCTCAATAGCTCCCGCACAATGGGGTAGTTTCCCTGTGGTTTGAACGAGTTTCACGAGAGAAAACTCTCCATTTTTGCAATTTTCCGTGATGGAACTGTGCGTACCTATGGGGGATTAGCAATTAGCTAATCCGGTTCCTGTCAGAAGGCTCTTGCCTTTGCATTCGTGCATAAAACCCATAGATGCGTACATGGTCATCTAAGTAGCCCAACTAGTAGAGCATTACCATATGTGCAAAGGGGAGAGAGAGATGGACGAGAGCAAATCATTGCGCTACATGAGACATGGGAAGAAGGCAAGCTTCCCATTAAGGCTTCAAACCTAAAAATCCACCCACAAAACTGGAATTCTAAGAGAAGACCTCATAGACGATTTGAAGTAGCAGATTTACCTTTGGGAGAAGGCAAAACAACTTACAGTGTAAAGGAAGACCTGATTGGGAGGAAAGTAGATTGTACTTTTGGACAGTTGATAAATATGGTGCCCAAACTTAAGAGGCAGTGGAAGTCATTAGTGAATCCAGAGAAAGAGTCGAAGCATGGACAAGTCAGAGTGTTGGCTGTGGGAGAGTTACCCCGACATTTGTCCTGTTGGTGAACGCTTGGCACAAAGGTGTGGGCATAGGAGAAGTCTACATTGATGGAGGTGCTCAAAGTTTGTGTGATCACACAGTCATGTGTTGAGAGACTGGGTCTCATTACACGCGAGAGCTCTGGGTTTAGGATTCGACTAGCAAGCCATGCCAAAGTGAAATGTTTGGGGCTGACTAAGAATTTGGAAGTGGAGGTCTTTAACGTGAAGGTTATAGTAAACTTTCATGTTATGCCAGCTGGCCTGGGAACTTTTCCTCTCATTTTGGGACGACCTTGGTTGAGAGCTGTTGGTGTTGTGCAAGATTGGGGCAAGGACACAATCTGTGTGTGGCAAGAAGGGTGAAAAGAGGGTGTTTGATATGACTATCAAGCAACCTTTGGCACTAGAAGATGTGAGTGAAAATGATGAATCCGAGGTTACCAGTGAAGACATTTTTAAAGATTCGGAAAGTAGCACTACTTTTAGTTCCAGTGATGAGGGTGAAGTGTCATTCTTGCTGTTGGACGAGGAACAAAGAGAAATTGGTGAAGTATTGCAAGTGTCGGGGGATATAAATGTTTCGAGCCGTTTAGAGCAACTTGAGGAGTTGATGCAGCCTAAACAAGAATTGCCAGTGAAGGAGTTGATTCAAAATATGCCGAGTACTGATTTGACACCAGGAGAAATAAGGGAGTACTTAACAATGTTGGACAGGTTTCCAAATCTTTTTATCACTTCTTATCAAGAAATAGGGGGTTTTGTCGGAGATCTTGTGAAGATTGAACTAGTTGAAGGGGCAAAACCAATAAGACAAAAATTAAGGAGGATGGGTAAGGAGCAAATGAATGCTTTAAAGGAAGAAGTAAATAAACTTTTGGATGCAAGGTTCATTGAACCAGTTTATAATGCTGAATGGGTGAGCCTTGTAGTGGTCACTCCAAAGAAAGATGGGCATTGGAGAGTTTGCGTTGATTATAAGCCATTAAATGCAGTGATCAAGAAAGATCCTTATCCCTTACCTTTCATTGATAAACTTTTGGTGGATGCCGTGGCTGGCTTTGAAAGACACAGTGTCTGTGATGATTATTCAGGGTATTTCCAACTTATCCTTGCTCCTGAGGATCGGAAAAAGGCTACTTTTATCACTCCATGGGGTTGTTTCCGCTTTTACTGCCTTCCGTTTGGGTTAACAAATGGGCTTGGAGCTTTTGAAAGAAAAGTGGATTGGGTCCTTACCCCGTTCCTTGGGAAGTTTGTCAAAGGATTCATATATGATTTTTGTGTATACAGTTCAAGAAGAGCACGTTCAAAAGTTTGAAATGGCTTTTGCAAGGTATGATGAATGCTGTGACGCCCTCGTTCGGGGCGTCGCGGAAACGGGGCCGCTCCGGCTCACCTGCGATGCAAACGGGACCTGCAGGCAAGCAAACGCACATACAAGAACGCAACTTGAAAACTGAACGCAAGAGGGACACGAGAATGAGGGACGCGAACGAATGATCAATATCATAAGAAAGTGCCGAATACAAGGGACGCGAGTAATCACTTGAAAACGGGGCTGGAAAGTTGGGGGAAGTGGCACATACTTCCCTTATATACTCCCCCGGGTTGAGAGAGCTTGACGCCCACGTCAAGCCGGGGTTTGAGGCGTGCCGATACAAAATTTGTTGGCGAGGTTTGAGGGGTGGATATTTACAAAGATGAGAGTTTGGTGTTGCTCAAAAATGTCTAGCTACCTAGGGTGGTGCTATTTACAAGGGGGGGTGAGGACTATTCTATGTGGTGTCATGTTGATCGATGTCCTCCTCTTCAGTGGGCATGTTGTAGAATCGGAGCACAAGGGGTCGTCCGAGACGGAGCATGATTTCTTCAGGTACCCAAGTGCATTCCGTCATGGGTCGGTTGCGCCACTTGACATAGAATAGTTGTCCCCGGCGCCCAAAGCGCGACTTTAGGATGGCCTCCGGCTCATTTGGCGGGCCATCCTTTACATATTCGGGGACATTCCGACCATAGGTGCTATCCGGTGCAAACCTCTTGAGGAGACTTACATGGAAAGCATTGTGGATGTTGATTTGTGGGGGTAGCTCCAGCTTGTAGGTGATGTCGTTGTAGCTCTTGAGCACCTTGTATGGCCCGTAGAATCGGTGGTTGAACTTCGGGGAGAGGCCTTGAGGGAGGTTGATATTTTGGGAGCTTACCAGTACCAAGTCACCTTCTTGGAACAGCTTGGCCGGTCTTCTCTTTTGGTTGGCGTATTTGGCTATGCGTACCTTGCTTTGCTCGAGACTCTTCTTTGCGCGTTGCATGCGTGTTTGCCATTGCTGCAAAAACTCTTCGCATTCCAGATCCTGGGCATGCACGTCGCCGGTTGCCAGTGCAAGAGGGGTGATGACTTCTTTACCTGTGGAGAGCTCGAAGGGGGTGTAGCCAGTGCTGCTATGGATGGAGTTGTTGTAGTGGAATTCCATGATGTCCATGTATTCGGACCAGTCCTTTTGATCTGCTTTGACGTAGTTGCGGATGTAGTCTTCAATGCCTTGGTTGACTCTTTCTGTTTGGCCATCGGTTTCTGGGTGGTAGGCGGAGGAGAAACGGAGCTGGGTTCCTAGCAGCTTGAAGAGCTCGCGCCAGAGGTCGCTGAGGAAGCGGGTGTCGCGATCAGAAACTATGGCTAAGGGGAGGCCGTGGTATTTGAAGACTTTGGCGAAGAAGTGTTTGGCTACTTGGTAGGCTATGACGGGAGGCTTTGCAGGTATGAAGTGAGCTTGCTTGGTGAAGTAGTCGACGACCACGATGATGGTAGTGTGGCCGTGGGAGGGGGGAAGGTCGACGATGAAGTCCATACTTACCATGTCCCAAGGCCGGGAAGGTGTTGGCATTGGGTGGAGGAGGCCAGCAGGCTTGACTCTTTGAGCTTTGACCAATTGGCAGGTCGGGCAGGTACGCAAGTAGTCGATTACGTCGTCCTTCATTTTTGGCCACATGTAGTGTTGATGGAGTTTGTCATAAGACCTCTTCTGGCCCCCATGTCCAGCTAGCTTGCAGTCATGAGCCTCCCACATGAGGTCTTTCTTTAACTCTGGATCATTGGGGATGTAGATTTTTCCATGTGCGTAGAAGAGGCTATCTTTGACTTCAAAAAGACCCACTGCCGCTCTCCCAGAGATGTGGTCGTTGAGCATGCGGAGGACAGCAGGATCAGCTTTTTGGGCGTCGAGGATCCGTTGGCGTAAAGTGCTGGTTGCTGTGGAGATAGCCGTGAGGGTGGGCATTCGGCTGAGAGCATCTGGCATGACATTTGTAGTACCTGGTTTGTGTATGATGTTGATGTCGTATTCTGCGAGAGTATCTTGCCATCTAGCTTGCTTGGGGGTGAGTTTGGGTTGTGTCTGGAAGTACTTGAGGGAGATGTTGTCAGTGTATACCTTGGTGTGTTTGTCTTGGACATAGTGTCGCCACTTTCGGAGGCAGTGGACGACAGTGAGCATTTCCTTCTCATGGGTGGTCCATCTGGTCTCCACATCTGTGAACTTGTGGGACTCGTAGGCGATGGGTTGATGTTCTTGCATGAGGACACCGCCAATGGCACCATCGGAGGCATCGGTGTGGACTTCAAAGGGTTTGGTGAAGTCGGGTAGTCGAAGGACGGGGGTACTGCACATGGCTATCTTCAGGTTCTCAAAGGCTTCTTCTTCTTTAGAGGTCCACTGAAAGGGTTTGTGGCCTTTGGTTATCTCTGTCAGTGGCGCCGCAATCTTGCTGAAGTCGCGGATGAAGCGGCGGGTGTACTGACAGAAACCCACGAACTCTCGGACTTCTTTGATGGATGTCGGTGGGGCCCACTTGATGACAGCGTCGACTTTCTTGGGGTCCACCATAATCCCTTCGGACGTGACAATGAATCCAAGGAACTCGATCTTCTGGATAGCGAACTCACACTTCTCCAGCTTGGCATAAAGTTGTTGTTCCCGGAGGCGCTGGAGTACTGCGGCGACATGCTTCTGGTGCTCTTCTAAGGTTTTGCTGTAAATGAGCAGATCATCGATGTAAGTGATGAGGTAGTCGTCAATCATGTCGCGGAAACTGTCATGGATGATTCTGCAGAAAGTACCCGGACCGCCGGTGAGACCGAACCCCAGGACCATCCATTCCCAGGAGCCGTAGCGGGTGCGGAAGGCCGTCTTCGGGATGTCTTTAGAGGCGATGCGGACTTGGTGGTAGCCTGAGCGGAGGTCGATGCGAGTGAAGTATTGGGCATCCTGTAGTCTATCCAACAGATCTTCCATGAGGGGGACTGGGTACCTGTTCTTGATAGTGATCTTGTTCAGGGCCCGGTAATCCACGCAGGGTCGCATCGAACCGTCTTTCTTCTTGACGAACAAGACTGGGGCGCCAAAAGGGGAGCTGCTTGGTCGGATGAACCCTTGGTCTTCTAACTCTTGGAGTTGCTTCTTGAGCTCTTTGAGCTCGGTGTCGTTCATGCGGTAGGGGGCCTTTGCCGGGGGTGTGCTTCCTGGGATGAGGTCAATTTCATGTTGAATTTGCCGAGGGGGGGGTAGACTGGGGGGGAGTTCTGGGGGCATGACATCCTTGTACTTCTGGAGGATGGGGTTAAGGGATGTTCGCCCACTTTGGCTTGCTCGATGGTGATGGAGTTGAGCCTTGCTGTGGGTTGCTCCTTTGCTTGCATGATGCAGAGATGAACCTGAGCTCCTTTCTTGAGAGCCCTCTCTGCTTGCTTTGCACTCATGAGGTTGAGTTTGGGGGACGAGTATTCTGGGAGTTTCTGTTTTCCTTTCATCGCTGCTAATTGTGCAGGGTCTTGGCGGTTGATGGGGGGGGCTTTGGTTTGCGTATGCGCCTGACGGGTGAATGCTTGCTGCGTTGTGAGTCTGGCGCCTTGTACTGTCACGGCTTTGCCTTGATTATTCAGCAGTAATTGATCCACCTTCATGCCGAGGAGTGCAATGAGATACTTGTCGTTGAAGGACATACCAATAATGGCCTCAAAGTCGTCCATTGGGACCACTATGAAGTCAAGGCGACATGTGAATTCACCCATCTCGACCCTGACTTGACGTGCTGCCTTTACGTTGCTATCCTTTCCTTGGGCAAACTTGACTATAGTTTCATTGACGGTGGTGAGGCGTAGGCCCAGGCAAGCGGCGCACTGCGGGGATAGAAAATTGTGTGTAGCGCCTGAGTCTACCATGATCCATTGTCGCTGGGTCCCAATCGTTGTCTGGACATACAAGTTCTGAATGTCCGTGATCGCTCCTGCCATGCATTGAGGGTGGAGGGATACCGCGCCAATCCGAAGTTGTTGGTCAGCACTAGTGTCAGCCGTTTCTTCGATTCTTCGTTGGGGGGGGGAGGGTGGTTCTTCGATTTGTATGGTGTTGGCTCTGCTAGATGATGTTGAGGCGTAATTGCGCTTGCGTACACAAGCGTAGTAGGGACCATGATCCTTCTTGCAGTCGTTGCACCAAACGCGGTCAGGGAACAGGTTGTTATTATTGCCGTTGTAGTTCTGGGAGGCAAAACTGTTGGGTGTGGGGTTGTAGAAGTTGCTTGCAAAAACGCTGCGTGGGACTAAGGCGCCATTTCCGCGGCCTAGTCCTGGGTTGGGATTGGGCGGTGGGGGGCGGGTAACATTGCTTCTGTTATTCTGTACAAATCCGCGACCTTGCCCGACGGGTGGGTTAGGCCAGTGGTTGGGTGCAAAATTGTTGGGACGGTTGTTTGGAGGCAAACCTGGTGTGGTGTTTGTGTCACGGAGCTTTTCTGCCATGTTGGCGGCCACTTCCCAGGTGTTGGGACTCTGTTTCTCTACCTCTCGGCGGGCCCAGTGCTTAAGGCCGTACAGGAAACCATGCAGCCTGTCTGCTGTGTGCATCAATGGGAGTTGGAGCATGAGTCGCCGGTACTTGACAATGTAGTCTGATATGTGGCCGTCTTGGTGCAGATCGCGCCACGAATCCCTGACTTTGTTGCCCTCATTTTTTGGGACAAAGTAGTTGAGCATGTCTTTTTGTAGATCCTCCCAGTCCTCCCAGTGCTTTGATTGCTGTTCAGTGAGGAACCAGACATAGGCGTCGTCGGCCAGAAAGGTTTTGGCCACTTACACATATCTGCGTCTGCCTATGCTGTTCCACTGCATGTAGTCTTCTACCTCGCTGAACCACTTGTTGAGTTCCAGTGAGGAGCGGTTGCCTTTGTATTTCTCTGGGGGACTGGGTTTGAATTTTCCCAGTCTGTTTTCGTCTTCTAGATGTCGGTCCGGGCTGTAGTAGCGTCTTTCACTTCGATCATCCTGATCATCTTCGTCTTCGGGTCGTGGTCGTCTTTGGGTGTTACGCCGCGTGTTGACATTGCTCGGACCTGGTTGGTCTTCGTATCGTTGGCCTAGCTGTGTTTGAATCAATTCACCCAGGTTAGCCGACATCAGGTTGATTTGTTGTTCCATGGAGGCCATGATGCGGGCCTCCAGTCTTCTTTCTATTGTGTCTTGTGCATCTTGTCGTGTCTTCGTTTCTTTCTTCTTCTTCTTATTTAGATCAGGCTCGGTTCTGTATCCGTCATCATACTCTTGATCTCCAGTCATTCCTGTACTTTTGTGGCCGAAACCGAAAAGAAAAACTCAAAAATGTCGAAAACTGATAAACGTGCGAAAACGACTTGAAAACGTTGAAAAACTATGAAACAGTGCGAAACTGGGTCCAAAACGGCGAAAACTGCGAAAAACTGCTCAAAAACGGTGAAAACCGGTCCCAAACGGTGTAAGATGGGGCAAAACGAGGTAAAACGCTGAAAAACGGGGCAAAACGGGCCACGAATGCGAAGAACGCGGTGAAAACGGGGCGGAACGCAGGTCAAACGAGGCAAAACGGTGAAAAACTGTGAGAAACGTGGAGAAAACGCGCGGAACGAGGCAAAACGGGGTAATCACGCAAGGAACGTGGTGAAACGGGGCAAAACGGGCCGAAAACGCGGAGCAAACGTGGAAAAACGAGGCAGACGGGCCGAAAACGTGGTGACAACCACGGGCCGTGGGCCGACGTCGGGTCGGCGGGGACTCGAGCCGAAGCTCTGATACCAAGTGTGACGCCCTCGTTCGGGGCGTCGCGGAAACGGGGCCGCGCCGGCTCACCTGCGAAGCAAACGGGACCTGCAGGCAAGCAAACGCACATACAAGAACGCAACTTGAAAACTGAACGCAAGAGGGACACGAGAATGAGGGACGCGAACGAATGATCAATATCATAAGAAAGTGCCGAATACAAGGGACGCGAGTAATCACTTGAAAACGGGGCTGGAAAGTTGGGGGAAGTGGCACATACTTCCCTTATAAATGCGAGGGTCAGTTGAACCCTAAGAAGTGTCATTTAGCACAACCGAGGGTGAAGCTTCTTGGACATGTGATCTTGGAAAATGGGATTGAAGCAGATCCAAAGAAAGTAGAAGCCTTGTTATTGTTGTTATCTCCAAAGGATACAAAACAATTGGCCACTTTCATACAGAAGGTTAAGTTTCTATCTTGATTCATACCTTTGGCATCATAGTTATTGTATCCATTGCAGCAAACAATTAAGAATGATCCGTTGGAGTGGACACATGACTGTGAAGATGTTTTTGACAGAGTCAAAGAAGTTTTGAGTACACTACCCATTATGCAAGCTCCCGATTGGGAAAGGAGTTTTATGTTAACCCATCAGTGGGAGATGATGCCATTGGGGCCATGTTGTTGCAAAGGGGGAAGGAATCTCAGTACATGAAGCTTGTTCATTATGCTAGCAGAGTGAAGACTCCTCGTGAAAGAGATTACTCTGAAATTGAATTGGTGATGACCAGTATGGTTTATGCTTGCAGACGTTTCAGACATTACTTATTGCAAAAGTCGTTCACTTTTCTCACCAGTTATTCATTGCTTCCTCAACTGTTTAATAATTCGAATATATCAAAACAGTGATGAAATGGATTATTGAACTTCATGAGTTCCAGTTCACCTTTTTGGTAGAAGAGAGTACTCGGGCTACCCTGGCGGATTTACTCACTTACAAAGAAACTCCTGTTTTGGTTAAGGAAGAGGCGGTGCGAAAGAAGGAACTCGAGATTCTTGCCATATCTGATGCTTCACTGTTATATTTTGATGGCTCTTATCGAAGAAGTCATGATGCTGCTTCTGGAGGAATTGTCATTTATGATGCACAAGGAAAACTTGTAAGGAAACAAGAGCTAAAACTTGATGCAAAAGGTAACAATGAAGCAAAGTACATGGTTCTTGAAGATGGCTTACGCACATAGCAGCTAAAATACGTGTATTTTATTTAGAATACACGACGTCCCGTATTGAAACCTACAATACGTCTCATAACGTTTTCTATTTTAACGTTTTTTTGCTCAAAACGTATGTCTTTTCCTAGTTGATCAATTGTGTTTTAAAGCTTCATGGTGCTTGTTTATGTAAGCTATGGTTAAATATTGAAGAGTCATTGAGAAGGTCCATGAACCGCTTCATTTGTCCTTATAAAAGTATCATATCTAAAAAAAGTGGATGTATTTTATTTTTGATTCTCAAAAATACGTCTAGTACGCGTATTGTACACCGCGTATAAAACGTCCCGTCCCGTACCGTAGCTGCTATGCTTGCACATCTGATTACAGTTGGGAATTAGATGCCTACAAATCAAAGGAGATGCCTTGCTGGTTGTGAAGCAAGTATTGGGAGTATGGAAGCATAAGAATCCTAAACTGAAAAAATTTATGCTTTAAGGTGCAATCATTACTCAAAAAGTTTGAAGCATTGAGTTTGCAACATATTGAAAGGTCTCAAAATGAAGAAGCTCATGATGCTGCCCAAGAAATGATCACTAGTGTGTTTGTGCTAAAGGCAAATGCCCCTTTATATCATGGGAGGGAAGTATTATCAAGGAGATGGATTTTCTGTTGACAGATGTTTTACTTGAAGATCTATCATCCTCAAAAAAGTATGCTTTTATAAGAAAAGCTAGAAAGTACAAAATGCTCGATGATGTGCTTTACATAAAAGGAAGTGATTTAGTATTGCGTCGTGTGCCCTAGAAAGAGGAAATCTTTAAGATTTTGGGAAAAAATCATGAGGGATCTTGTGGAGGCCATTTTTCCATGAAGATTACATTGCATAAAATTTTGCAAGAGGGCTATGTATGGCCAAGTATTCAGCGGGATGTTAACCATTGGTGCAAGTCTTGTTTGTCTTGTCAGAAAATGAGGAAGAGAATTTTGAAGCCGGAATTACGAAAGACAATTCTAGCTTTTGATGTGTTTGAAAAATGGGGTCTTGATGCTATTGGACCCTTACCCATGACTAGTAAAAGGAATGCTTACATCTTGACAGCATTGGATAATTTATCACATTGGGTAGAAGCCAAAGCTATCAAACGGATTACTAGTAAGGAAATGGGAAAATTTGTATACGAGCATATATGCTGCAAATTTGGTGTGCCACTAGATTTACTTTTTGATAGAGGACCGGGATTTTCCACAATGCAATGGTCTCAATGAGAGGTTCAATGGAGAGTTGGTGAAAATCTTGACAAAGATGACCGAGGCACATTGGAAAACTTGGGATTCATAGTTTCCTTGTGCATTATGGGCCTATAGAACTGCTATCAAAACGAGCACAGGATTTTCTCCTTACCACTTGGTCTATGGTAAGAAAGCATTATTGCCAATTGAAGTGGAGATTCCTACACTCAAATTATTGTCATTGGGAGATGAAGAGCAAAGAGATACTTCGCAGAAAAGGTTGTTGGATTTACAATGTTTGCAATTGGACAGAGTTTTAGCTTTAAGCTACTATGAAATGTCAAAGAAAGCTCAGATAAAGGCTAATGAGTGCGTAAAGGATAAGGAATAGAAAAAGGTGATCTTGTGTTGCGATATAATAGTTAGTTAGACAATACCTTTCAGAAAAAGTTTCAAATCAAATGGGAAGGTGCTTTTACTGTTGCGAACAAGTTTGACAATGGCACATATCAGCTGGCAGATTTGGGTGGTGCACATCATAAGTACCGTGTTAATGGTTATAGATTGAAGAAATATCTGGCACGTTTGATGACAATTGTGACAGGTGAGATGCTATCAATGGAGGAAGATAGTGTGAAGACAACTGAGAATGTGAATGAGGTTCTGGGAATGAAATGAGCTACAACAGTTGTTTACCCTAGAAACCTTTGCTTGTCATGACTAATCAAGCAGGCTAAGGGGTTGGCAAGCTATATCAGGCATTTTTTGGATAAGCATAAAGCCAATAGATTGTGCCAAAAAGCTTGCTAACTAGCCTCATGTATATATGTGTACATAGTGCTGCAAGTCTTGGGAGTGACCATGTAAACATTCCTGTACAAAGGTTTGGTCATGCCTGCGCTTGGTTACGAGTGTTTTGAGTTGTTCAAGTCTCCAAAACATGGTTTTTAATAAGTATTTTCAGCCGTGCTTTATAGCTTGTGAATCGGACTTGTACATCATGAGTTATGCGCGTTCGAAGTGGGTGGTCTTGACTTAGAAAGTGATTTCCGATGCATGCGACAAAGGCAATTGAGCCAACTTGATGATCTAAAATTAGAAATGCTGAAATTTCAAATTTCTGGAGATAGCGAGGTAATGGGATCCAAGCCGTGCTTTACGGCGTCGCATTTGGTGGCCGGAGCAGTGCACTATGCTCCCGGGGAGTTGGTCCTGAGAAGGGGTCAAGCTAGAAATTTTATGTGGGGAGAGAAGGGACTTGGGGAAGAGTGGGAGGAATGTGCCATTTGGCACTAGGATTGAGAAGAGGGAAGGGGAAAGTGGGGGGTATAAGGGGAGCATGGGGTGCCCATTAAGGGTGTATCAAAGGTGAGAGGAGCTCTCTCAAGGCTTGGCTATGGGGGACTCGTGGGATTTATGGGGGAAAGATGGCCATTTTTGTGTTCCCATTGCTTGCCCAGGCGCCTGGCTCCCTTTTTGGCCCCCTGGACACTTGTCACACCCCCCTACCTTGGGTCAAAGGTCACCGACATCTCATATCCTATCCAAATCAGGCCAAAAAATGGACCAATTGAAAGGAGCTTCCAAGGAAAGCCTTCTCGACTGAGAAGAGAGAGAAATTTTTTGGGGATAAAAGATAAGAAAGACCTCCATTATTATAGCTGCAATTCTCTGCAACACCTGCAAACTTTCAAGAGAGCTCATTTTTGAGCAAGGGAGAGTACACTCCCAACTTTGAGTGGCCATAACTCTCTCATCTTTTATCTGTTTTCAGTCTATGGATACTCTACGGTCATCTACTCGAGATGAGCTACGCCATTATGTCCTTGGTTTCTCCTAATTTCAAGTGTACTTCATGATAGAAGGGTTCTTCATAAATCTTCACAGGTGCTTATCACAGGTGGTTTCGACAGTGCAATAGTTCTTCCTTCCGACGGTGTGACTTGTGCAAGGCTATAGAGGCACTCGTTTTCCTTGTCGTTTGCACGCTAGCAATGTCTTTCAACTTTTCCCTTAACTTTTCTTTCTTTGTGTGCCAAATTTACTTAGGTATCAATATCTCATCAAGTTCCTCAACTTCAGGTTGATCTTCATCTGGCATATCTTCCAGCACATCTCCCACAAAAGGTCTTAGAAGACTCACATGAAACGCATCGTGGATCTTCCAATTGTTTGGCGATTTCAGCCTATAGGCAACATCTCTAATCTTCTCGATTACTTGAAAAGGCCCATAGTAGCGCATACTGAGTTTTAGAAACAACCTTTCCTTGCCTTCATCTTCTTTAATCTTGCCTTTTCAAATCGCAAAAGAATCCAATCACGAGGTGAAAACAAGAGTTCACGTCGGTAAAGATCGACAACCCTTTTATGCTTTGTTTGAGTCTTCTCCAAGAAAAGCTTAATTTTCTTATACATTTCGTCCATATTTTCTACATATCGATCTACTTCAAAAATCTTAACATTTGTGTGCAAAATGGGAGGAACCTTTTTTCCACCCTCAATAATTTCAAAGGGTGCCTTGCTTATTGACGAATGCACTGTAGTATTGTATGCATACTCAAGCAAAGGTAAATATTGTTCCTTGCCCTTATTGTGTGACACATAGTATTTAAGCAAGTCTCAGCTAGGAGGATTGGCCTCTTTTGACTGCCCATCAATTTCTGGATGAAATGAGGATGAAAACTTAAGCGTTGTGTCCATGTTTTCAAACAAGCCTCTCCAAAACAAACTTGTCATGGAGGAGCACGATCATTGACAATTGACTATGGCATACCATGGTACTTAAACCACATTGTACACAAACAATCGTGCCATTTGATGAGATTTTATCTTCTTCCTGACATGAATAAAATAGGCTTATTTGCTAAACGTGCAAATAATGCTCCATATACCATCATTCCTTGTTTATAAATACGTTAGCCCTATCGGAGCGCTCGCTGCTGCTATTCTTCCCCCTGCCCTCTGCTCGCCATCGCGCCCCCAGCTCGTCTTCGCCCTCCCTCCCTACCTGCTTATCGCTGCCCTGCCCGCTGCCCTACATATCCGTCACCCACTCGCCTGCCCGCCTGCCCTGCCTGCTACCCACCCGCCAGCCCTGCCGTGCCCGCCCGCCTGCCCTGCCGCTACCTGCTACCTTACCCGCCTTCCTGCCCGCCTGCACATTACCCCTTATCCACCTCCTCGCTCTCTGCTTTCCTGCTTGACTGGTTCGACAACACTTTTGACGTGCTCGGTTCAGCAGGAGGTTTTCGTTCGTCGACGCCTCTTCGCCCCTTCTTTACAGCAGCAGACACAGCTAGAGGCTCAAGCTCCGCCACAGAGGGACTCCATTGAAGTCCCCTCGCCCGACGCCGCTGAGCCCACCATTCGCACCATTCGACTTGCTCTCTCACCAACAGAGAAGCGAGCCTAGCTACAGAGGTGGAACGCCTTCAGGCGACTTCCGTTATCTGCAAGATTCTTGGCACCAAACCCAGCAAAGGAGAGCTGCGTGATCTTTTCCAGGCCCGCCTTCTCGCAGAGGTTGGCAAGATCTTGGATGTTTAGTTCCTCGGACGCGGAATCAGATAGAGTTCGAGACTTCCGAGATGGCGTCCAAGGTCATCGCGATGAGCCCCTTGGCCATCCGAGTAGTTTGTGCCCACTTTCGATAGTGAAGGCATGGTTTTGATCGAGCTACAAATGTTCTGGTAGAGGAGGCAGACCTTCTTGGTTTGAGGAGAGAGTACCTGCCACTTTTGTCGAGGATAGGCTCAAAGATTGAGACTGTCCTAGAGACACCTCGCACGGCAGCCTCAGTAGCTGCCAAGGCGGCCGGCACCCCCTCAGTACGTGTTCTGGTTAGGAACACCCACACTCTCCCAAAGGTCATCCTACTTCCTTGGGTGAGTGGGGGTGGTTTCGACAGAGCGTGGAGTATTCGGGCCTCCCGAATCAGTGTTCCATTTGTCGGCAGATGGGCCATCTTGCGAAGGCCTGTCCACGGAGGAGACCCCGACCTACACCACGGGCCCAGCCCCAGCCCTCAAGGGCTGGCCGACAGCAGCAGACAGAGTCACAGAGTACGCAGGCAGTGCCACCCTCTGAGCCTGGGGTCAAGCGGAGGAGGGATGGCAGCAAGTTCGTGGTCAACGTCGGCAGGGGCCACTGCGCCAGCTTGGCACTCAGAGTGGTCCCCAGGCTCTTGTCCAACAGCAGTGGGGAACCGATTTGACCCTCTTCAGTAGGACGAGGTCCCTGCTCCAGCCTCCACCTCAGCCTCACCCTTGATAGCCCCTCCTTCCCCCTCCTTCCCCCCCTCTTCCCCCCCCCCCCACCTTCTTTCCCTACCTTTACATCTCGCCCTCCTCCCTCTGCGGCTCCCCCTCGTCCCCCTTCTCCCTCGCGTCCCCTTGCTCCCTCATCTCCTCCCGCTCGAGCCCCACAGCCGTCCCAGAGGGCAGGGCCTTCCTCGACTGCTAGGAGATCTCTTGGCAGCGCTTTTGCCACGAGTCGTTTGGGGAGAGAGGGACAATCTTTCTTGCGACCCCCTCTTCTGGTGCACACGTCCCCCTTTGCAGCAGTTCCTCGTGGTCTGACGAGCTTCGACATTCGTCGTCGTTCGGATTTCTTTGCCTATGACTTTACATGCCCTTCACCAGACCTTGAGGCAGCGTGCTTCAGAGTTCATGTTCTGCTCCTTGCAGCTAGGGGGATAGAGGCCTTGGACTCATCAGTTGGCTTCTCCTTTCCCCTATGCGACATGGACTAGGCTGAGTGGTCTCTAGACTCAGTGTTGGAGTGGCTGCAGACACAGGCCCTAGAGTTCTCTCATCACATGGGAGACCTAGGGGTTACAAGCTTGCTTCAGACTCTGTGGCCATTGGCCAAGTTCTCTGTGACACCTCCAAATGCAGCAGGATGTAGACACATTGCGGTTCACTTCTTTGCTGACACGCAGAGCCCGCCATGTTATGTACACATACATGAAGACTCCTGGACAGAGGAGGTTGCTTTGCGCATGGCTCGTTCTACTTGGGCTTGGGCCAGACACTCTTTGCAGTCACGCCTATCTCGGGGACGCTCGGATGCGGATTACTCCCCATCCAAGCCTGCCTCGAAGATAGCACGGTTAGCTGCTGCTGCAGCATCAGTTCTTTCTCGCTCCCCATGAGGATCTCATGGAACGTGCAAGGATTACGTGGGACCCAATTTCAGCGTCAAAGGGGCCGAGTGCGTCAGGAGCTTCAACGATGCCTTGTGGGAGGAGAGATTGACTTTCTACAGGAGTATCATCTGTGTGAGAGCCGCATTAGATGTTGTGGTCAGCTTTTGCATGGACGATATGAGACTTTTTGGTCAGCTGCATTTAGACCTGGAGGCATTCAGAGCGGGGTATGTATGACTATTGCGGATTCTTTGCAGCATGCCATTGTGGGCAGAGGGATTATTGTGTCAAGTAGGGCTCAATGGATCACTATGCAGGTTTAGGGTTGCCTCGTGGGCTTCCTGAACATCTATGCACCCAATGTGGCAAGTGCACATGCAGAGTTTTGGCCTCAGATTGTTCAGTCTCTACCGCAGGCAGAGCAATGGTGCATTGGGGGTGACTTCAACATGTTAGAGGACCCCTCTGACAGGATAGGAGATAGCCATACTACTGTGCATGGAGTTGAGTTTGCAGCTTGGGAGAGGTTTTGTATGACTTTGCGGGTTTCAGATGTGTGGCAGCATTCTAGCTTTGTGAGGCCCCCAGACAACCTGGCCTTCTCTCGTTCGGACCGCAGAGTGGGAGGAGTGAATCTATCTCAGATAGATCGCTTCTACACTAGTGACCACTTCTGTGACTTGGGTGGGACAGTTGGCATTCTGGCTGGGAATTCCTTTTCGGACCATGCACCAGTGATGCTCACAGTGGCAAATAGGCAGAGAGGGGGGAGCACGATGCTTTGCATCCCTAAGAGGGTTTTGTTGGACTCTACGCTCAGAGATCGAGTTGTGGCTCTTTGGACAGAGAGCTTAGACATGCAGGACTCTCCTACTGACAGAGTGGCCTCAGGACTTGCTCAGCTTAGTCGACTCTTCAGGAGTCCTCGGCTTGCCGGGCTGCACCGAGAGAGGAGGAGCAACGTCTCCGAGGGGGCGTGGCTTCCTTGCAGAGGATGCAAGAGCAGCATCCAAATAGTCCTTGGTTGGAGGAGCAGTTGCAGCAGGCTCGCCAGGAGCTTCTCAGCATAGAGGAGAGGCGCCATGAGTTTGCTTTCCATCGACAGGCATCTCAGTGGACCTAGGTGGGTGACAGAGTGACAAGCGCTTTCTTTGAGGCAGTGGGACCTCAGCATACGCATGCCAAGGTCAGTCAGTTGAGGAGGCCCGACGGGTCAGTTGCTTCAGAGCCAGAGGATATGCGTGCAGTTGCTACTGACTTTTATCGTGATCTATTGTCTGCAGAGCCTCAGTAGAGCCTTAGTCAGAGCGTCAAGATGTATGCAAAGAGCAGGTGTGGGCACAGATGCCTTGTCTTGTGACTGAGGAGATGCACCAGACTCTTGAGCTGCCTCTTTAGCTAGAGGAGCTACACCTGGCTCTTAGAGCACTTCCCTGTGGTAGCTGTCCAGGTGAGGATGGTTTGATTCCCAGTTTTTTCTTGGAGTACTGGGACTTTCTTGGCTCAGATCTCTGCAACACTTTTCAGTACATCCTACACACAGGAGAGATGCCTGACAGCATGAGTGAGAACCTGATCTACCTCATTCCCAAGGAGGGTGGCTCCTTGGATGAGATTCGACAGTGGCGACCCATCACCATCCTCAACTCATCCTACAAAATTCTTGCCAAGGCTATGAGTTCGAGGATTCAGCCACTCCTAGAGAGCATTATACATGGGACACAGACAGGTTTTTTCAAGGAGCGTAGTATCCTTGACAACATCTTTACTTTTTGGGAGGCTTCTGCCCTCGCGTGGCTCCGTGGTGAGGATCTGGTGATACTTCTTCTCAATTTTGAGAAGGCCTACGATAGAGTTGACTGGGACTTTTTGGAGGGCACTCTGCGCAAGATGGGCTTCTCAGATGCTTGGATCAGAGGCATGTCAGCTCTATACAGACAGACACACAGTCAAGTACTTTTGTCAGGAGGTAGAGGTGATCGTTTCATGCTCTCACAATTGATCAGACAGGGCTGCCCTCTTGCCCCCTTCCTCTTCCTGTTCTATGCTGAGGTGTTGAGCAGGTTCTAGTTTCACAGCAGGTTGGTTTACATGGCTTAGCGCTCCCTATTCGGGGAGGTGAGCTACTGGATGCTGAGTTTGCAAACGAATCACCCTTGTCCTTAAATGGCCAGGAGGCCAACCTTCACAGGTGTGAGCAGGATCTTGAGACCTTTCGTTGTGCATCAGGCGCACTGATCAACTGGAGAAAGACAATGGCTTTCTCGGTTGGTAGTGCTCCTACGCCGGATTGGATGCCAGGTGCGGGTTTCAGGTGGATTCCCCCAGGGACTACAGTTCGATACTTGGGTTGTTAGGTTGGCTTGGACTTGTCTCCCGAGCAGCAGATTGCTCCCCTCCTCCTGTCCATCAGGAGGAAGTTGTTGCATTGGAGCTCCGCACGACTTTCTTTGGCAGACAGAGTTATAGTGGCCAACGAGGTGCTGTTGGCTACTATGTGGTACATCACTTCTTGTTGGATCTTTTCGAGTTCTTGGATCAGTCAGGTAGAGAGGCTGATCAGGAACTTCCTTTGGTCTGGGCGTGACACTCAGATAGCCCGGGCCAAAGTGGCATGGAAAGGCATAGTTACACGGAACGGGAACGGGGAACGGGAACGGGGGCCTCCGGAACGTTCCTGAAGCGGGGGGGGCCCCGGAACAGCGGAACGGGAACAGTGGCCGGAACGATGAACCTAAAATATGCGGTGGGGGGGGGGGGGCTGTTTTTGACTCTTGAGAGCTTGAGAGTTTGGATTATCCAGGAGAGGATGGGAAGGATACCCACCTTCCCCCCCAATGAAGCTTGCAAGTTGTGCCATATTGATGGCGCTTGAGCTT
Source organism: Adiantum capillus-veneris (assembly GCF_014529385.1). NCBI lineage: Eukaryota > Viridiplantae > Streptophyta > Polypodiopsida > Polypodiales > Pteridaceae > Adiantum > Adiantum capillus-veneris. The sequence continues at coordinate 95,816,922 of NC_140934.1, forward strand.
TGAGCCATATTGATAGCTTTTAAAGAAAAAAGCCCCCCCCCCCCCCCCCCCCCCCCCCCGCTGTAGGTTGGTTTACATGGCTTAGCGCTCCCTATTCGGGGAGATGAGCTACTGGATGCTGAGTTTGTAGACGAATCAGCCTTGTCCTTAAATGGCCAGGAGGCCAACCTTCACAGGTGTGAGGAGGCTCTTGTGTTGGGGTTAAGGCCTATGTGCCTTGACCGGTCGCTCAGGTCATGGGCGCCCGCCCATTGTTACCCTATACTTATAGTGAGTATACTGTATAGGGGGAGCTGCCACTTCACAGTCTCCCCACCCATATCTATGTGTCGTGTGTCTCCTTCTCTCTCTCTCTCTCTCTCTCTCTCTCTCTCTCTCTCTCTCTCTCTCTCTCTCTCTCTCTCTCTCTCTCTCCGTCTGTGGTGCTCCCCGATCCCCTTCAATTGGTATCAGAGCTATGGTGACCGCGGAGAGCACGACGGCTTTGAGAGCTTCGAGGCGATAGCTCGCTCGCTCTCGACGGTAGAGAGATTAAGAAAGCTTGGAAGCTTTGTGAGAATGCAATGGGAGCTTGTGAGCTCAGTTGAGAGTGATGTATGCTCTTGTGGAAGCTCAGCAAGGAGTGTGGAAGATTGTGTGTAAGTGAAGGCGCAGCAGCACTGTTTTCAGATTCATTTTTCTCCTTGTAGAATGCAGATCTGAGAATTCTGTCCATGCTGCCCATCCGCTTCGACGTGGTCTACAACATTGCAGAAGAAGCTTTTTGCAAATTCCTCACCGTTTTGCTGATATTCAGCTCAGACTGGCTGTATACAGAAATTCCAGATTTTCTGTTGTCGCATTGTGTGCGAGTTTGATGCACTTTTGGAAGCACGGGAGATGCTTGAAGTTGAGTGCATAAATTCTGAGCTGAAGATGCAATTGCAGCTTGTGTTAAGCTTGTGGTTTGAGGCTTTTTTGGTAGACTTGGGCAACGAAGTACGGAGGCGTTTACACACCACCGAAGCGGTCTCTTGAGAGACGCAGGTTTTTGGAGCACACAGGTGAATGGATTCATGGTCTTTGCGAATGGTTTGCATATGGTTATGGCGCATAGTTGATGCCCATCATACATGCATTTTGGCGAGCACTTTCAAGTGCCGGTAAGCTCTCTTGAGAGCATTGTTTTCGCATTGATCAAGTTTCTGGATTGCAAATCTTTTGGCGTTTGCTTATGCGCAGTCACTCCGTTGATGTACGTTGAGTGTGGATTGCCATTGTATGTGAAAATGTGGAGCCATTTTGGCATTTCTACTCATTGGCATTGAGTAGTGTTATGGTTTATGGTAGAGATTGTACTTGAGTTTTTTGCTCAGTTTTCAGGGGAAATTCTGTCGGATTTTTCCCAGATTCTCGCCATAGTTTGTGATCGAGTGTTTACTCTCACTTTGACAGGTTTAGTCAGTTTGGACACAGTTTTGTGTTTTTGTATCCACTCTCGCAAGAGTGAGGAGTTGTGTATCTTTCTTTGCTTGAGACAGTGGTTTGCTCTCGGGTGGGAGAGTCTTGTGATCTCGAGCATTGTTTGCCATAGTTTTGCAGAGCTTATGTATGTATGTTGAGTGTAGTTTGATGCGCATTGATTGCTCATTGTATTGAGCTTGCAGGATAATGGTTATTTTGTGTTGATAGCCATTGTGCGTCGAAACTCTGGCGAAATTTTTCCGGGAGTTTTATGCGTATCATTTATGTGATCTAGGTAGAGATTGCGGGTTGCACTCAGCATTTGTGTGCGGTGTTCTCTGCAGGTGGGAGATTTGTGCGTGTGTATGCATCGATACCGCACAGTGTGGGCTTGGTGATTAGCTCATAGATTGCAGTGTGATACTAGAGCATGCGAGGCTTGTATTGACATTGCGGGAGCTCTATTTTGGAGTGTGTCTCACAGGTTTTACATTGTGTTTCTGGCCATATTGGTAGACAGTTTCCAGGTGTTATGGTGAGGTGGTTTTGCTTTCTAGTTTGCTACATTGTGCTCATGGCAGAGACAGGTGATCGATCAGATTGTGACCTCTCACAGATGCGCGTGTTTGATGGGTCAGACTTTGCGGCATGGAGAGAGTGTATGCTTGATGCATTGACACAGCGAGGGTTACATCGACCATTGAGTGGTGATGCAGGTAGACCTTCAAACATGTCTGACGATCAATGGCAGGAGCTAGAGGAGATGGCACTATCTACGCTCTCTTTGCACCTTGCGGAATCTATATATGCTCTTGTTATGTATGAGACTACTTCGAGAGCACTTTGGCGCAGATTACATGATATGTATGATAGATCTGAGTCATCACGGACTCGTGTGAGACATGTACATTCACGAGCACGCCGACAGGTGACATGTTGATATTGTGGTCATTCTGGACACGTTAGACGGCGCTGTTTTCGTCGTATGCGACATCGTAGGAGACATGGCAGTCTCAGAGATGTATGTAGCGATGCCATGGACTCAGTTGCTTTGACAGTTGATGCAGATGTAGTGTCGGAGTATACTAGTGACGGGGATGTCACTTTTACCTCGAGCTATGCACGAGATGCTATACATGTGGATAGTGCTCTCCCTTCGCAGTGGTTGCTAGACGCAGATGCTATGTTTCATGTCACGCCGCATCGTGAATGGTTTTGTAGCTATTCTAGCGGGATGCTTGGCAGTGTACGTTTGACCGATGGATCGGTGCATGCGATAGCAGGTGCAGGAGATGTGAGACTGTCATTACCGAGTGGTGCATCTTACTTGTTACGACATGTGCGCTATGTACCAGATTTGACAGTGAGTCTGATCTCGATTGGTCAGCTTAGAGATTGTGGATGTCAGATTTCGCTACGAGAGCGAGATTTTGTGATGCATTTGGGTTCGCTAGTGATTGCGAGAGGTGCCAGGAGTGGTACACGTTACCCATTGCATGTGGATCACGGGAGAGACGGTGTTGTCTCTGTGATCATGCAGCCAGGTAGAGAGCGAGAGAGCAGGCGAGTCTCTTTTGCTTGTGGGTTGCAGGATGCTTTGCATGGAGTGCAGAGCAATGACCTTGTTGTGCAGGTTGTGTCTACGGATGCACAGGTAGAGCAGGACAGCTCTAGTGAGTCATCAAAGGTGATGACAGAGATGACTCACATGGATGTTGAGATGTCGACTATTGTGGAGTCATTTCTTGATATGCTTATGCCAGATCTTGATGCAGATTCAGGACAGATGGATACTCTTGGTACACATGTGATATGTGGTGGGCACGAGGAGTCACTCCAGAGCTCGGAGTCAGAGTGCCATGGTCTCTATGATAGGGGACAGGATTGCCATGAGTTGAGTTCTGAGTTGGAGGTGGCAGAGGTTGCCAGGGTTGCATCAACATTCGGTGTCCTCATGTACGAGATGCTGATCTCGAGGGCCGACATAGCAGCTGCAGTGGGAGCATTTGCAGCATGGTTGATTAGTTGTTCGATGACTGATCTCGGCATAGAGCATAGGGGAGGTTTGCAGGTATTGGACCGATACTTGCAGGAGTGCATGAGCTCTTGTAGACTATTTGCAGAGCTTGGAGCTAGCTCTGTGTGGCTTCCGCAGCAGGATGTTTGTCTATCAGTAGAGCCGGATGCACTAGCTCATCGAGAGTCAGTGGGCATAGGTTGAGAGAATCTCTCACCTTCTATTAGTTGTACACTAGTAGATCTTGCTTAAAGGCACATTGGCCTTTAAGTGGGAGGTTGTTGGGGTTAAGGCCTATGTGCCTTGACTGGTCGCCCAGGTCATGGGCGCCCGCCCATTGTTACCCTATACTTATAGTGAGTATATTGTATAGGGGGAGCTGCCACTTCACAGTCTCCCCACCCATATCTGTGTGTCGTGTGTCTCCTTCTCTCTCTCTCTCTCTCTCTCTCTCTCTCTCTCTCTCTCTCTCTCTCTCTCTCTCTCTCTCTCTCTCTCTCTCTCTCTCTCTCACTCTCCGTCTGTGGTGCTCCCCGATCCCCTTCATCTTGAGACCTTTCGTTGTGCATCAGGCGCACTGATCAACTGGAGAAAGACAATGGCTTTCTCGGTTGGTAGTGCTCCTACGCCGGATTGGATGCTAGGTGCGGGGTTCAGGTGGATTCCCCCAGGGACTGCAGTTCGATACTTGGGCTGTTAGGTTGGCTTGGACTTGTCTCCCGAGCAGCAGATTGCTCCCCTCCTCCTATCCATCAGGAGGAAGTTGTTGCATTGGAGCTCCACACGACTTTCTTTGGCAGACAGAGTTATAGTGGCCAACGAGGTGCTGTTGGCTACTATGTGGTACATCACTTCTTGTTGGATCTTTTCGAGTTCTTGGATCAGTCAGGTAGAGAGGCTGATCAGGAACTTCCTTTGGTCAGGGCGCGACACTCGGATAGCCCGGGCCAAAGTGGCATGGAAAGGCATAGTTACACGGAACGGGAACGGGGAACGGGAACGGGGGCCTCCGGAACGTTCCTGAAACGGGGGGGGCCCGGAACAGCGGAACGGGAACGGGGGCCGGAACGATGAACCTAAAATATGCGAGGGGGGGGGGCCTGTTTTTGACTCTTGAGAGCTTGAGATTTTGGATTATCCAGGAGAGGATGGGAAGGATACCCACCTTCCCCCCCAATGAAGCTTGCAAGTTGTGCCATATTGATGGCGCTTGAGCTTTGAGCCATATTGATAGCTTTTTTTAAAAAAAGCCCCCCCCCCCCCCCCCCCCCCCCCCCGGCTCCTCCCTGGTGTAAGTCTTGAGCCATATTGATGGTTGGCCGTTCCGCTTGAGCCAAATTGATGGTTGCCCGTTCCGCTTGAGCCATATTGATAGCTTTTAAAGAAAAAAGCCCCCCGCCCCTCCCTTGTGTGAGTCTTGAGAGGTTTGAAATCTCCCCCAAATTGCCATCTCTCTCTCTCTCTCTCTCTCTCTCTCTCTCTCTCTCTCTCTCTCTCTCTCTCTCTCTCTCTCTCTCTCTCTCTCTCTCTCTCTCTCTCTCTCTCTCTATTTTTTTCAATTTTGCTGTCCATTCTGCCAAGCCGTTCCGGATGCCCATTCCGCTGTTACGTTCCGGATCCGGAATATTTTTCCGTTCTCGACACCGTTTCAGTGCACAGAACCAATCGGAACGCCGTTTCAGTATGATTACCCCCCGTTCCGTGTTACTATGATGGCAGGTCATCATGCTTCCTTGTTCATAGGGAGGGTTGGGGATCATAGACCCAGCACAGCAGAGTAGAGCCCTTCTAGGGATGTTTGTCGTCAGAGGACTTCTTCTAAGAGAGGATCCCTGGAAGAATTTCTTGCTTCAGCGGCTTAGTGCTAGAGTGACTCAGGCTGGAGGCCCCTGGCAACCTTCAACCAGATGGATCTTCACACAAATGCGTAGAGTTGGCTTGAGCAGGAGATTGGAGGACCGCTTCGCTGTGAGTCTGCTCCGATCCTGGGAGGAGCGCCAGCCTACTTGCACGGAGGAGCGCCTGAGACAACCCCTGGTTTGGAACCCCATGGTTAGCACTCAGAGAGGCCACTTGGTTTGTAGTAGGCCATATGTTTCTTGGGGTCCCATGGCAGAGGGTCAAGCACGCACTTTAGGTGACTGGCTACAGTTCTCACGCTTGTCAGAGGAGCTTCAGAGCATCCAAGTGCAGGGCATAAGAGGGGTGCAGAGCATGTATTAGGACATCTCAGAGGCAGTACCAGCTCAGTGGCTCGCACCTCTCGAGTCAGCAGCACCCAGATGGATGGGGGCCTTCACGCAACTTGAGGTTCTCATCGCATTTCGAGCTTGCTCAGAGACTGTAGCCTCCCTGTTTTTTGAGCTACAATGTGAGGGTCGTTTACACCGAGTTTCAGCAGAGGCCCCACAGGTGATAGAGTGTTGTTTTCAGAGGATCCTAGTTGTGGGCATCTGCGAGAGGACCTGTGTCATAGATCCCGACCCAGCAGCTCTAGAGAATGGCAACTGGAGACTATGGGCTTGGGAGAGCTGTCTACTGGCACGAGTGCAGTGGGATCCTGGAGAGTGGTTTTGGAGGGACCCTTTCTCCTCAGTAGATCATCCAGGTGTCTCTTTCTTTTAGTACACTGCTGACTGGGACGTCACATACTGGTAGCACGGAGAGAGGCTCGTCCTGCTGCAGCACCTCATTAGCAGGAGGAAGGTCTCAGAGCTGAGTTCTTGTCAGTTTTTTGGGAGAGGTTGTGGGACTCCAGACAGCAGAGGTGAGTCACTTTGTTCCATGGCTGGTTGCACATCGAGCTACAACAGTTGGGAGCTGGCTTGTACATAGTGGTCTCTCGGTAGCATGCGTAGCTTGTGACCATCTTGTGGAGAGTCAACGTCACTGTCTTTGGGACTGTCCTTTGGCATAGCAGGTTTGGCTTCGTGTTCTTCGGCTGATGCCAGCTCTTTCCACAGCTCGGCAATACACTTGGGGGGCAGCTTCTTGGTCCACTCTCACAGGCCGGGCACTTCAGTTTGAGCTATTCTCCACCAGCAGGATGATAGTAATGTAGGGGGGTCGACCTACACTCCAGCCTGCTACAGAGCTTACCCCACAGGAGTGGTGCAGCGAGAGAAGAGTGTTGGGAGCTCATCTGTGGCCTCGCACTTTGGTTCATCTGGCGAGCCTGTTGCTTCCGCATCTTCAAGGCTCACTCTGTACCACCAGCAGAGACTGTTAGGGATCTTTGGCTAGAGCTGATCCATACTCTCAAGAGGACAGTTCGAGAGACTCAGGGGCAGCTCCTACCGCATGCGGGAGTACCGAAAGGAAGGGATCCCATGGTGGTCGGCAGAAGAGAAGGGGTCTCTCCAAAACCACTCTCGAGGGTCCCACTGCACTCGTGACAGTTGGCAGCTCTCCCAAGCCCAAAGCCTCCAATAGCCTGCCTCAAGGTCTGCTGGGTCAGGATCTGTGACACAGGTCCTTCCACAGATGCCCACTACTCGTATGCTCTGAAAACAGCACTCTGCAACGTGTGGGAGTCTCTACTGAGACTATGAAGTTGACCCTCTCCCTGGATCTTGAAGAACATGGGGGGTACGGACTCCAAGCAAGCACGAACTGGGATGAGGACCTCCAGTCACGTGAAGGCCTGGGAGATGCTGTCTCTGGAGGGGTGAGCCCATAAAAACAGGGAACCCGGGGACGGGGGCCTTTACGGCGGGAACGAGACGCGGGACGTAGGGATGGGAGACGCGGGGACGGGAAGTGTAGACGTTGTTGGGAAACAAGCAAACTGGAACACCTCTATAGTGATGTCACCCAAGAGCGTTGAAAGAGAACTACAAGACACAAAAAAAAATTCCAAATCCTTTTGAAACACCACAAGTCCAATAGGAGTAGACCTTTGGGAATTTACTAGCCGTCGCCCACCCAAGAGACTATGTCACATAGGAGCAAAACCCTGTCAAAGCACGGATTTACAGCACACGTCGACCAATGCAGATGAAGACAAGAGCCTCTCCTTTCACAATCAAGCATCACAAACCCATAACAACATCAATTCCACAATTCATAGATACATGCCCTCCGAATCTGTCTACACACAATTTGCCACTAGGCTGCCATAGCCATAACCCTACAGAGAACTAGTCGTAACCTGAAGAGCACAACTCCAATTGGGGCACTTTAAAGCTTGAAAAAAATATTGAAAAATGACTGGCGAGAAAGCTGAAGATGACCAAAATTGATTCCATACCCCGCCATGAGCAAAATTGACGCGAATAGAAAGTTGTCCCAGTACGACTACACGTGGAGAAGGCTAGTCGGGGTAAAACCGGCATCCAAAAGCACCAAGGAGACACAACGAGCTAGAACCTGCAAATTTCTGATGTTTGGCTGAACTTTTTTAAGTTTGTACATGAGTTTTAGTTATATACAATGCTCACTTCAAAAAACTCACTCACGAGCACTTACAGTAGCCCGACAGCTGTCACTAGACTAGCGACTTGCAGTGCATGTACATGTGCTTGCTAAAGCAAGCTAAAAACCCCACAAAAAGAAAGCCCACATACACTTTTGACATCGGGCCTCGTGTCCGTATGTACAAATTTACAAAAAACGGGGTTCTCAAAATGCACGCAACATAGTTTGCTACACCCCAGCCTGCTAGATCATTCATGATTAGCAGCACAAAAGAGATCCTGTAAACCACATGAGGGAGTCTTCACTTCATCTTCATCATTAGAAACATGATCAGAAAATTCTTCAAAAGCAGGCTCATCCTCAATCACAGTCATTAACCTTGCAATATATTTCTTCAACCTGTAGCCATTCACACGTGCTTTATGTGGGGTACCATCCTAGTCAGCAAGCTGATATGTGCCATTTGGAAACCTGTTTAAGACCAAGAAAGGACCTTGCCACTTGATTTGAAATTTCTTTTGAAAAGTGCTATCAAGCTTACTATTGTAACGAAGCACCATGTCACCCTTCTTGATGTCCTTGTTCTTTACCTTCTCATTTTCCTTTGCTTGATTCTTCTTCAAGACCTGCTCATAATGCTCAAAAGCTAACACCCTATCCAATTGTACACATTGCAAATATAAAAGTCTTTCCTTGAATGCATCTTTGGGCTCTTCTTCAAGCTTTATCATCATCTTCAAGGCTGGTATCTCCACCTCAATAAGAAGTAAAGCCTCTTTGCCAAAAACTAGATGGAAGGGAGAAAAACCAGTACCTGATTCGATGGCAGTCCTATACGCCCATAGAGCACAAGGTAGCTCTAAATCCCAAGTCTTCACATTGTTTCTTGTCATCTTTGTAAGCATCCTTATGAGCTCTCCATTAAACCTTTCATTCATGCCATTGCATTGGGGATAGTATGGAGTAGTAAACCTGCGATGCACATGAAGCTTTTCACATAGATAATCCACCAACTCTCCCCTGAAACCTGGACCCTTGTCAGAAAGTAACTCCAATGGCATGTCAAATTTGCAGCAAATATCTTCATATATAAATAAGGAAACATCTTTACTCGTGATGTGCTTAACAGCTTTGGCTTCGGCCCACCTGGATAGATAGTCAACAGCAGTAAGTATGTAACATTTGCCTCTAGCTGTCATAGGTAGAGGACCTATTGCATCAATACCCCACTTCTCAAACACATCATAAGCCACAATGGTGCCTCTAATTTCTGATTTGAGAACCCTATTTGCCATGCTTTGACACTCTTTACAAGACTTGCACCAATGATGAACATCACGTTGAACACTTGGCCACACATAACCCTCCTGCAAGACTTTATGCAAAGTGATCTTTGAAGCAAAGTGACCACCACAAGAACCCTCATGATTCTCCTCTAAAATTTTGTAAATTTCCTCTTTCCGAGGCACTTTTCTCATCACAAGATCAGCCCCCTTCATATACAAGGCATCACCAAGTAGCACATACCGTTTGGCACGACGTAGGAAGACGTACTTTTTTGGCTTCTCCAACTCTGATGGAAGCATACCTGTTTGTAGAAACTCTTCCTCCCTCTCTAAAGCTTCCCTTCCCAAATAAAGAGGAGAATCAGCCCTTATCACATACAATTGCCCAATTGAAGCTTGCGCTGCACCATGTGCTTCTTCATTTTGAGACTTGTCCATGTGCCTTAAACTCCAAGCTTCAAAATGCTTAAGCAGATTCTTCACTTGAAAACACATATTTTTCAGCCTTGGATTCTTACTTTGTCACACCCCAAGTACTTGCTTAACCACCAAAAGAGCATCACCTCTTACCCTCACACGACGGATGCCAAGCTCAAGGCAAAGGTTGAGACCTTTCTCCAAAGTAGCATACTCAGCTTCATTGTTGCTTTGTGCGGTAAGCTTCAAACTCCTTTTAGTTACCAAAGCACCTTGAGGATCATAAACTACCACACCTCCTGAAGCTTCACCATGCGCTTTTCTGTAAGAGCCATCAAAAAACAATAGATAGGCATTGTCTATGTGAGGAGCTTCCATGTGTTTCTTCTTCACTGCATCCTCCCTAAGAAGAAGAGGGCTTTTCTTATAGGTAAGCAAATCAGCCAATGTAGCCCTTGTACTCTCCTCAACAAGAAAAGAGAATTGGAATTCCTGTAGCTCCACAATCCACTTCATGAGCCTCTTTGACAAAGTAGGGCTATTCACCAATTGAGGTAGAAGAGTGTAGCTAGTGAGGAATGTGAATGGTTTAGGGAGAAGGTAGTTCCTAAACCTTCTACATGCATAAATCACGCTTACCATAATGAGCTCCACCTCAGTATAGCCTCTTTCCACCTCTAGCTTCACCCTGCTAGCACAATAGATAGGCTTCATGTAGTGAGAATTGTTACCTCGTTGAAGAAGCATAGCTCCAATAGCATCCTCACCTACTGATGGATTCACATAAAACTCCTTATCCCAATTAGGAGCTTGCATAGCAGGAAGAGAACCAAGAACCTCTTTGATACCTTGAAAAACCTCTTCACATTCATTTGTCCATTGTAGAGGATAAAGAAGTTGAGAGGACAAAGGAATGAACCTTGCCATATAATTCACCTTTTGAATAAAAGTAGAAAGTTGCTTTGTATCTTTAGGTGATGGGAGGAGCACCAAAGCCTTCACTTTGTCAGGATCCGCTTCAATCCCATTCTCTGAGATCATATGCCCCAAAAACTTCACTCTTGGTTGAGCAAGATGACACTTCTTTGGGTTGAGTTGACCTCCACTTTCATCATATTGCTTCAATGCCATCCCAAGCTTTGCACAATGATCCTTTCTAGAGCTATAAACACAAAAGTCATCAATAAGATCCTTCACAAACTTGCCAAGAAAGGGAGAGAACACCTTGTTGACGAGCTTTTGATACCACGCACAGCCATTCATAAGACCAAAAGGAAGCACACAATAACAAAAGCATTCCCATGGTGTGATAAATGTGGTCTTCTTTCGATCTTCTAAAGCCAAGGTGAGCTGAAAATATCCAGAGAATCCATCACATACGCTATACCTCTCATGCCCTGCAATAGAATCAAGTATGTCATCTATAAAAGGAAGAGGGTATGGATCCCTCTTCATGGCTGCGTTTAGAGGCTTAAAATCAACACATATCCTCCACTTTCCATCCTTCTTGGGTGTGACAACAACAGGACTCACCCATTCTGCAGTATTCACAGGACATATGAAACCTGCTTCAAGAAGCTTGTCTACCTCTTCCTTTAAAGCATTAAGTTGTACCTGTCCCATTCTCCTTAGCTTTTGGCGTACGGGCTGATCTCCTTCCTTGATTGGAATGTGGATTTCCTCTCCCTTAAAGCCTCTAATTTCCTCATAAGAAGTGATGAATAAATGGGGAAATTGTTGTATTATATGTAGGTACTCACCCTTCTCATGACTAGTCAAGTCGGGAGACAACATACCTTGTATCAGCTCATGTTTGACATTAGGTTGAACTTTGGGTTGCATCAGCTCTTCAATTTGCTCATAAGGACCAGAGATATCCTCATTCTCCATAAGGCAAAGAAATCTTTGTTTCTCATCATGCTCTTCTTCAAGAAACGAGGAAACATCTAGATCACTATCACTACTATCTTCCACTTCACTGCCATCATCCCCATTGTCTTCTTCTTCACTTGAGGACTCTTCTTCATCACTTTTCTCATCAAAATCAGCATCCAAAGAGAGAGTGATGGTACCATGTCCCCAATCGTGTATAGCTTTGGTTGCCTATAACCATGGTCTTCCAAGGATGAGAGGGAAAGCACCAATACCCGCGGGCATAACATGGCAATTGACCAGGACTTTAACATCAAATATATCCACCTCCAAATCCTTTACAACTCCCAAGCACCTCACCCTTGATTGGTTTGCAAGATTTATGCGAAAACCTGAATTTTTCACCATGTTGAGTCCCAACTTTGATACACAAGCTTGAGTAATAACACATACCTGTGCACCTCCATCAATATAAGCCTCTCCAATGCACTTCCTCTTATGCCATGCATCCATAGTAGGGCATATATTAGGTAGCTCATTCAAAGATAGGACTCTCACTGACCCCCTTGTAGACTCCTTCATGGGGTTGACTACGTGCTTCCATTGCCTCTTTAACTTGGGACACATCTCCATGAGTTTCCCAAAGATAACATCAGCCTTTCTACCCACCAAATCAGCCCTTAAACTATAATTTGGTTGCCCTTCTCCCAAAGGAAAGTCGGATGCATTGTAATGTTTCCTGGGCTTTCTCTTCTTCTTCTCTTTACCTGTACCTGTTTCAACCTGTTTCCCTCTTTTATGGCTGGGACTTGCATCAATCATGTCATGATCTCTTGTAACCCTCTTACCTATAGGCATGACCATAGCTCCCAAATCATCCTCTTTCTTCTCCAAACGAATTATGCTTACCACTTTTGTTTTGCCCTTTTCTTCTGCTGTCAATCCACTTGGTCCTGCTTCCCCTTTAATCTCAATACCATAATCTTGAGCTCGAGAAGGAATTTGTAGAGGAAGAGGAAACATGTCGCCAACCATTCTCTTTGGCTTGTCACATTGAGGGCTTTTATGACTCCATTCACCACAATTGTAGCATTGAAACATATCCCCTCCTCCAGCCATGCCTCTTCCTCTACCACCTGTATAACCCTCATTGCTTCCATAACCACGTCCATATCCATAACTTTGACCTCTTCCACCTCCCATCATATGCACACTAAGATTCTTCATAAGACCTACAACCTCTTGCATCTCCTTGCGAAAGGCATTCACATCATGAGAAGCTTGTTGATCATAACCTGGCTCCCTGATGAGGACCCTTGGTTGCTCTACCGCTTTCACTTCAAGCTTTGGCTCGACATTGATTCCAAGTTGATGAAGACGCTCTGCTTTCCACTCTTTATTCTTTGCAATTTCAACTGCCTCCTCAAAGGTCCTTGGTTGCTTAAGCTCTACCTTCAAGCGTAGGTTACTCCTCAAGCTTGCAAGAAAACTGTCCTTTTTCAACATGGCTGGAGAAATTTCAGTCCCCAAAGATGTACACCACTTTGTCCACAATGCATTGAACGCCTTCACAAAGTCTTCTATGGTTTGGCCTTCATCCTAGACCAAGCCTTGAATAGACTGCCATACCTTTTGTGGGTCTTCCACTTGTTGAAAGTGTGTAAGAAAAGCATGCCTTACCATTTCATAAGTCATAACTTGAGGAGGTTGGGCTGATTGTAGCTCCTTTTCGTAGCCTTCCAACCATTCCCTAGCATCTCCCTTCAAACAGAAATAGAAGATTCGCAGCACCAACGCTGGGTCTTGCTTGTCAGCAAGAAGACAAGCAAACTCCATTCTCTCAATGAAAGCTTTGGAACTTCATGATTTCCCACTAAACTCCGGAAAATTAAACGCCATGTCTTCAAAACCTATAAACTGAAGGTAACTTGAAGCGATTCCTCGGTGGCGGGCACCAAAACACTGTTGGGAAACAAGCAAACCGGAACACCTCTATAGTGATGTCACCCAAGAGCGTTGAAAGAGAACTACAAGACACAAAAAACTTTGCCAAATCCTTTTGAAACACCACAAGTCCAATAGGAGTAGACCCTTTGGAATTTACTAGCCGTCGCCCACCCAAGAGACTATGTCACATAGGAGCAAAACCCTGTCAAAGTACGGATTTACAGCACACGCCGACCAATGCAGATGAAGACAAGAGCCTCTCCTTTCACAATCAAGCATCACAAACCCATAACTTCAACATCAATTCCACAATTCATAGATACATACCCTCCGAATCTGTCTACACACAATTTGCCACTAGTTGCCATAGCCATAACCCTGCAGAGAACTAGTCGTAACCTGAAGAGCACAACTCCAATTGGGGCACTTTAAAGCTTGAAAAAAATATTGAAAAATGCTGAAGATGACCAAAATTGATTCCATACGCCGCCATGAGCAAAATTGACGTGAACAGAAAGCTGTCCCAGCACGACTACACGTAGAGAAGGCTAGTCGGGGCAAAAACCTGCATCCAAAAGCACCAAGGAGACACAACGAGCTAGAACCTGTAAATTTCTGATGTTTCGCTGAACTTTTTTAAGTTTGTACATGAGTTTTAGTTATATACAAAGCTCACTTCAAAAAACTCACTCACGGGCACTTACAGTAGCCCGACAGCTGTCACTAGACTAGCGACTTGCAGTGCATGTACATGTGCTTACTAAAGCAAGCTAAAAACCCCACAAAAAGAAAGCCCACACACACTTTTGACATCGGGCCTCGTGTCCGTATGTACAAATTTACAAAAAACGGGGTTCTCAAAATGCGCGCAACAACGTCTCACACGGGTGCGCAGGCGGAACGTCCCGAGATGCGCGTCTTGGGTAACGGGTGCGGATGGGACGCAAGCAGGAGGCGCCTGGGCGGGATTTTTCAAATTTTAAATTTCAAAATTAGGGCCGTTTTGTGGCTGTTTGACCTTGGGGGGGGGGCGGTTTCTATATAAGAGGCCCAAGGAGGAGCCACTTTTAAGCTAACTTGCTGAGAACCTAAGGCCCCATACTACATAACATATAGTACATACTAAGCCTCAAGGGCTTCCAGGCTTCAAGCTTGACTCTTGAGCCTTGAGGCTTGCCGCTTGAGCCTTGAGAATTGCCCTCCCCTCTTGAGTCTCTCCTTCCCCTCTCTCTTTCCCGTCCCCTGGCCCGTCCCTCGTCCCCTGTTTTGCCATGTTCCCGTCCCTGGGACCCGTCACGTCCCCATGTGACTATGTGTGAGCCACACAACTGGTAGAACCTCTGTAATGTCCTGGCATATGCTTTGCACCCCTCTCATGCCTCGTAGCTGGGTGCTTTTGTATCTCCTCTAGCAAACGTGAAAACTAAAGCCAGTCACCTAGAGTGGCTAGGCCCTCTACCATGGGACCCCAAGAAACATGAGGCCTACTACCAACCAAGTGGCCTCTCTAAGTGCTAACCATGGGGTTCCAAATAAGCGGCTGTCTCAAGCGCTCCTCCGTACAAGTGGGCTGGTGCTGCTCAGGCCACTCCATAGCTGCTCCCAAGAGCGAAGCAGGCTCGCAGAAAATCTATCTCCCAATCTCCAGCTTAGACCAACTCTACGCATCTCTGTAAAGATCCACCTGATGGAAGGGCTCCAAAGGCCTCCTGCATGAGGCTCCTTGAGCTCTAAGCCATTGAAGCAACAACTCCTTCCAGGGCTCCTCCCCTGGAAGCAGTTCTCTAACAACAAAATTCCCAAGAAGGGCTCTTCTTTGCTATGCTGGGTCTATGATCCCCAGCCCCCGCTGAGAACATGGAAGAGTGATGACCTGCCAGGCTACTTTGGCTCGGGCTAACTGAGTGTCGCACCCTAACCAAAAAACATTCCTGATCAGCCTCTCTAACTGACTGATACAGGAGCTCGAGAAGATCCAACAAGATGTGATGTACCACATAGTAGCCAACAGTACCTGGTTGGCCACTACAACTTTGCTTGCCAAAGAGATCCATGCCGAACTCCAATGTAGCAACTTCCTCGTGATGGACAGGAGGAGGGGAGCAATCAACTGCTCAGGGGACAAGTCCAAGCCAACCTGACAACCCAAGTAGCGAATTGCAGTCCATGGGGGAATCCATATGAAACCCTCGCTTGGCGACCAATCAGGTGTAGGAGCACTGCCAACCCAGAAAGAAATTGTCTCCCTCCAATTGATTAGTGCACCTAATGCACAACAGAACACCTCAAGAGCCTGCTCACACCTATGCAGATTGACCCCTTGGCCCTCCAAGTACAAAGCTGAGTCGTCGGCAAACTCAGCGTCAAGAATCTCATCTTCCCTAATAGGGAGCTCAAGACCACACAAGCCAACCTACTGAGAAGTCAAAAATCTGCTCATCGCCTCAACATAGAACAAAAGAGGAAGGGAGAAAGAGGGTAACCCTATCCAACCGAACACATGAGCAAGAAGCGCTCCCCTCCCCTCTTCCCCCTACCAAGAGCACCCGACTGTGCGCATGCCTATAGAGAGCTGACACACCTGTGATCCAAGCATCTGTAAAACCCATCTTGTGTAGAGTGCCCTCCAGGAAGTCCTAGTCAACTTTGTTGTAGGCCTTCTCAAAATCGAGGAGTATCATCAAATCCTCTCCTCGGAGATGCACGAGGATAGACGCCTCCCAAAAAGTGAAGATGTTGTCAAGGTTACTACGGTCCTTGACAAAACCTGTCTAGGTCCCATATATAATACTCTCTAGTAGTGGCTGGTCCTGAAGCTCAAAGCCTTTGCTAGAATTTTGTAGGATGAGTTGAGGATGGTAATGGGTTGCCACTAACGAATCTTATCCAAGGAGCCACCCTCCTTGGAAATGAGGTAGATCAACACCTCACTCATGCTGTCAGGCATCTCGCCAGCGTGCAAAACGTACTGGAATGCGCTGCAAATATCTGAACCAAGCAAGTCCCTGTACTCCAAGAAGAAGCTGGAAGTCAAACCGTCCTCCCTTGGACAACTACCTCGGGGGAGTGCTCTGAGGGCCTCATGGAGCTCCTTTAGCTGGAGGGGAAGCCCAAGTCTCTGTTGCATCTCCTCGGTAACAAGGCAAGGCATCTGTGCCCGAACTTGCTCTCTACATGCATCCTGGCGCTCTGACTGAGGCTCAGCTGACAATAGATCCTCAGGCTCTGAAGCAATGGATCCGCTAGGTCTCCTCAACTGACTAACGCTGGTGTGCGCATGGCGTGCACTGTCTCAAAAAACTCCCTAGTAACTCTGTCACCCACTTGGGTCCATTGAGATGCCTGTTGATGGAAGGCAAACTCGTGACGCCGCTCCTCAATGCTAGTCAACTCCTGCCTGGCATGCTGCATCTGCTCTTTCAACTAGGGATTATCTGGATGCTGCTCCTGCATCCTCTGTAAAGAAACAATGCCTCGTTGAAGACGCTTCTCCTCCTCCCTAGCTACAGCCAAGCGAGCTGCAGACTCCTCAAGGAAGAAGCGACTAAGGTCTGCTTGTCCAGAGGCCAATCTACCAGCAGGGGTATCCTGCATGTCCAGACTCTGTCCAAAGTGCCTCCACTCGCTCTCTAAGCTCTCGATCCAGCAAGATCCTCTCGACCCCCCCTCCTGTGTCTGTCTGTCACATTGAGAATCACTGGTGCGTGGTCGGAAAAAATAGTTCCTGCCAAGATGCAAACAGACCCTGCCATGTCGCAAATGTGGTCACTCGCGTAGAAGTGATCTACCCGAGATAGATTCACTCCTCCTACCTTGCAGTCGGAGGGAGAGAAAGACAGGCTGTCAGGGGGTCTCTCAAAACTTGAGTGCTGATAAACATCAGAAACTGTCATAGTCATACATAGCCTCTCCCAAGCTGCCAAATCATCCCTGTGCACGGTAGCATGGCCACCTCCCTTTGTATCAGAGGGGTCCTCCAACATGTTGAAGCCCCCCAACACACCATTGCTCTGCATGCGGTAAAGACTCAACAACATGAGACCAAACTCTTCTCGTGCACTTGCCACATTGGGTGCATATATGTTCAGGAAACCCATGAGGCACCCCTGAACCTGCATAGTAATCCACTGAGCTCTATCGGGCATAACAATACCTCTGCCCACAATGGCTTGCTGCGAAGAATCCGCAATAGTCATACATACCCCTCCCTGGATACCTCCAAGTCCAAATGCAGCTGACCAAAACGTCTTATAGCGACCACGCAAAATCTAAACACGTCGTCTAATGTGGCTCTCACTCAGATGATGCTCGTATAGCATAAGAATATCAATCTCACCACCCACAAGGCATCGTTGAAGCTCTTGACGCAACCGACCCCTCTGACACTGAAACTAGGGCCCTCCTAATCCTTCCATGAGACGATCCTCATGGAGTCAGTGAGAAAAAACAGATGCGACTCGTAGCGAAAGCACCACCAAGAGATCGTCTCGCTGCAGATGTGTGTCCAGTCCCCTGCGTCTGAGGAGGAGTGTGGGATGGGTCGGGAGATGAGGCTAAGGGCCCGACCCACCGGGGAGAGAGGAGGAGCGGGAGGTGGGGGTGAGGGTGGAGGAGGGGGAGGCAATGGGGGCGGCGGAGCTAAGGTGGAGGGAGCCTCCTTAGGGGGGTCCTGCTCAAGGGGGTCAAAACGGTTCCGTGTCGGAACCCAATGCTGCTGAGATGTGTGGTGAGCCCGTTCCTGTCGACGGCGGCCAGGCATCTGCTGCCAACCATCAGTTGGCTGATCGCTCGTCTCTATCGAGGCACCAGCCTGTGGGTTGAGATCTCTTGTGAGGACAGGCCTTTGTTAAGTGGCCCATCTGTCTGCAAATGAAACAATGGTTTGGGAGACCTGAATACTCCACACTCTATCTGATCCAATCTCCACTCACCCGAGGTAACAGTATCATCTTCGGGAGGGAGTGTGTGTCTCGAACAAGAACCCGCATAGTAGGCAAACCTACGGCCTTGGCCACAACTAAAGATGCAGTGCGTGGTGACTCCAGAACTGTCCTGAACATGGAACCAATCCTAGGAAGTAAAGGGAGATATTCTCTCCTCAGGCCTGCCCGGGAAGCAAACCAAAATAGGCAAGTCAGCCTCCTCCTCAATCACATCTATAGTAGGGTCGAAACCATGATGCCATCGTCTGAAGTAAGCTCGAGTTACTCGGATGCCGAGCGGGCTCATCGATATCACCTTGGCCATCATCTTTGGAGACTCGAACTATATCTGGTAATACCCTCTCCCGAGGATCTGGACATCGGTGATCTTGCCCACATCAGAGAGGAGTCGGACTTGAAGTAAATCCCGAATCTCGGCTCGGCTGGGTCGAGTACCAATGATCTTGCAGATAGCCGAGGTTGCTCACAAAAACTCCACCTCGGCTATCAAGCTCGCTTGCTCTTCTAGCGAAAGAGCAAGTCGAAGGGTCGGCTCTGCGGTGTCAGGCGAGGGGGCTTCTGTGGAGTCTCTCTGAGGTGGAGCAGAGTCCGCCATTCTGTGTCTACTGCTGTAAAGAAGAGGGCGTTGGTGTCAAGGCGTTTACGCGGAGGCGGAAAAAACAGCCTACAAGTAGGTGGAGAAGCGTAACAGGAAGGGGAGTGAGGCGAGGGGTTTTGGGGGGGGGGGGGGGGAGCACGTGAATTTAGGGATTTTTGGGGGTTATGAAGCGATGGCGGGCGAGCAAGCAGGGATGCCAAGGGGCGGGTGGACAATGGCACAAGAGGCAGGCAGAAGCGGACATGCAGGCTACAGCGCTAAGGGAGGTTCGCACAGGGCCGGGCAGAGTCAGCGCGCAGGAGAAAGGGATACGCGAGGGCAAGAGGGGGCAGTTTCAAGGGATGATAGGGGGGAGCGAGAAGCAACAGCGAGCTCCCCAAACCTCAAAGCTAACTTTAAGCCTCTTTCTCATAGACTTGCAGTCTTTTTTGGCCCTTGCAAGATTCTGCTTTCAACTATTTCCGGCATATACTACTGATTCCAGGCGCATAACCAACCATGCTTTGAAACACAAATCCACCATTAAAATACTCGGGATGCATCGTAGGTGGTGGAAATACCTGATCCCTAACCCGGAAGGTAGTTCCTTGTCCATTCAGACCAACATTTGGATGCTCAAAGGTGGCTGGCTGAACTGATATAGCCCGAGGAATTGGAGTCCTCGCCACCCTTTCATGGAGAGAAAGGGTTTGCCTTGGAGCCTCTTGTGACTCCACAACATGAGAATGTTTTCTCTCTTGACGGGACACATTTGGGACCTACCCATGAGCCTCAATAGGCTCTACTCGATGAGAATGTTGCCTTTCCTACTGTAACACTGGTGGAACTTGCAGAAACTCCATTAACCTAGGATTTTACATCACCCGGGTAAGCACATTCACAGTAGCTACCAATTGTGTCTTGAACTCGTCCTCATTATCCCTTGAATTTGTGGCGCATTCACATTAATAAAAGTTATAGATAGTGGTGGGCATGAACTTTCGCAAACCTCATAAACTTTAGGAATAGCCTGTCTGTCCTGTTAAGAGGAACCCTCTTCTCTAGTGTCATCCGTCCTGTCAGCCATAGAGGAATTCCAAGTACCTATACTTTGTGTCTTCGTCCCCGAAACAAACCAAAGCTCACTTCTTGAGGAAAAAGTGATGTTGTGCTGGCAACAGAACCATGAAACCAGCTTGTAGCCTTACTAAAGGGCGGTAAACTTTAGCTTCTACCCGTAACTATGTCGTCTAAATTTCCCTGCACTTTATGACACAAAGAAACTTCACAATTGAACCTGTAACTGGAATTCACCACTTCAAAACAATCCATGCCTTGGTTGCTAGAGCGCTCCCAAGTAGACAATGACACCCTGTAGGCCGTAAAGACTGGTTCCCCTTTCGATATTTCTTTATTCAATTGCAAATAAACCGAAACCCTAAACTTGCAAATAAACACAGCAAGATGTAATTCTTTGTTTTAAATTGTTTTGAGCGGAGCAAACACGCCTCCACGTGTCTTAGGAGCTCCCACACACAATGGGACAGTTCCCCTATGGTTTGGGCGAGTTTTCACGCGATAAAACTCTCCGTTTTTGCAATTTGTCGAGATGGAACTGTGCGTACTTGTAGGGGATTAGCAATTAGCTAATGCGGCTCCTGTTGAGAAGGCTCTTGCCTTGGCAAACGCACATAAAACCCACAGACCTGCACATGGTCATCTAGTAGCCCAACTAGTGTGGCATTACCATACGTGCAAAGGGGAGAGAGAGATGCACAAGAGCAAACCATCGAGCTACATGAGACAAGGGAAGAAGGCAAGCTTTCAATTAAAGCTTTAATCCCGAAAATCCACTCACAAAATTGAAATTCAACCCCCCTTCTCATATTTGGGACCCCCCTCTTGGGATGAGAGCTTCTAAAAGTTGAGTTGGCCTGCAGGTTGCTCTCCTACTGCCATGTGTCTAGTTTGCACATTTGGTTTAATTTCCTAGTATCCACCAACTTATAAAGTCCTTCCTAGGGGCCTAAGAGACTTTACTGAGCCTATCCACTTCTTTACTAGTCAGATTCCAGTGCTGATTGGCCCAACCGTCTCGTCGCTGCCTGGCCTTGACTCTTGCGGGTGAAACTCTTGGCCAACGGCCATTTGACACTGGCCATGCAATGTCCGGGCATTTGTGATTTCAAAAAAAAAGTCCCAAAAATTAAATAAAACCAAGGAAAGGAAACCAATTAATCAAGTTAGTATTTGTCACAGTCTTGTGACATTCTTTGGGAAGTTGGATATGAAATTCATAGCTTTACTCTCCCATGATCAATCTAGAATAGGCTTTTTGCACCAATTAACCATCCTTGAGAGAATATCCTACAATTATCTCCCCACTATATACTCTGTCGAAGGTCTCACCAAAATCTTGATTAAAAACATACTGCAACCTCATATCATCAAAGTCATGATGAAACACCGCTTGTGAGATAGGGCAAGTGCAACCACAGTCTTCTTGCACTTCAAATGCACTATTTGAAAATGAAATTGAGACATGATATTTGCCCATCCCATCTGTTTCTGTGATGACTTTTTCTTGGGCAAGAAATACGTCATGCACACTAGAAAGTCTGCAACGTGCGAATAATGCTTCCACTGACTCTAGCATTCTTTCCTTTGATCACCACTATGTGTTCCCTCACTGCTACGAACACTCGTGGCAACCGCTCTCTATGCTTTGCTTGGGACTTGGAGAAAAACAAAGATGTCAATGTCATCAAAGAATGTGCCCACATACTGCAAAATCTGGTCCGGCATCCTATTGAGCGTTGTAGGAGCATTAATGAGCTCAAATGGAATCATCAAAAACTCATGGAATCGGAGGATTTCTTGAATGCAGTCTTGTAAACATTGCAAGGAGTGGTCCTGATATGATGGTATCCACTCTTGAGATTGATCCTACTAGCCTAAGTAGAACTTTGTAATCTCTCGAGTATATCTTTGATCCCATGTATTGGAAACGTGTTCTTGATGGTGGTTTTATTAAGAGCCCTGTAATCAATGCACATTCCCCAAGATCTACCTTTCTTCTGCACGAGTTTTTGGCTGCAGTTATTTGGATTTGGTGGTTCACTCATCGGGATGGTCAGTGGTCTTATGGTGGGCAACTTGTAGTTGGCCACAATGTCGCATTAGGGTTCACACTTGGGTAAACTCTTGATTGATGGACCAGGGTTTAGCAGACTAGAGGCGCTTGGCACGCCACAGAGGAGTGTTAGTGAGTGGACATTGTGGACAGCCGACCACCTCCTACTCCAGTCCCTATATGTGTGGCTCTCTTAGAAATATTTCCTAGTAGTCTTGAGTGATATGCATTTGTTGTATATATATGGTCAGTTTTGCAGGGGTCTGGGATATGAGTCTTTGGTCTAGAGTCTAATCATACACACAACACTCTCCCTGCAATGTTTCGGCCTCAACACCCCCATTGTACCTTGCGAGCACTTGGTCTGAATTTGTGTGTGCTGCCAACTAGTCTGAAGATGATACATTGAAAGTTGTTGGGTTCAGTCTGAGTTTGGATTCTATCTTGTCATGTTTACTTCTAGTTCATTTCTTTGTTGAATGTGATTTCAATTATGCCCATACGAATTTTAGTTATCTTGTTTAGTGGCATGGAATGAGATTTTTGTGTATACTGTAATGAGCAGCACCCACATCACAGAGCACGACATAGTTTTCTTGCTACACAGATACTTTGTCTCACAAGCCACAAATATCTGCTATTACATTAGTGCATCATCAAGACTTTGATGAGATGCGATAGCAGTATGCTGCAGACTTGGATTTTGGTGAGAAATTCACCAAACAGGCTCACTTTGTATGAGTGAACAAGATAGTGAAGGATGATCATTTGACAAAGGTGTTTGTCTCACACATCTTTCAGTCACATGGGATGCCTAAGTCTATTGTATCAGATAGAGACCCTAGATTTATGAGCTTGTTTTGGAAAGCAATGCGTGAGAATGTGGGTATTTTACGGGTCTAATGAGCCAGGCACTTTGTAGTCTCTCAGTGGAACTGGTCTTTGATCTCTATGATCTCTTGCTCTGGTAGAGGCGAGGCATCCGAAAACTAGGTGCTCTTTTATCTCGTGCTGGCCTTGAATGTCTCTGCTCTCTGAAGATTGACTCCTTACTGTGTGGGGCTCGGAGGTGGAGTGGATCTCTGAAAGAATGTGGTGATCAGTGTCTGATGCCCCCTTGCCTACTGATGTCTAGGCGTATAAAGAGAGCTCTGTATCGTTGAATGTCCAATATAAACCTCCTCACTATGCGCGCTGCTGACTCTAGAAGCACATGGACGGAGTCTCTTTGAATAGGATGGGTATCTATCCATGATAGCCATGTAGATCTTGCAGTCGCAAACATAATGCTCCTTATTCTCCACCTCCCCCTGTCCCTCACCATCCACCTCCTTCCACAAAATTCACATACTCTCTTGTATCTAGAATCCGAGCTTCTCTACCAGTCTCTGTCTTAAGGACATGTGATGAATCCTTGAGATGGCCAATTGCCACCCTAGAACCATGTGGTAAGAAGCGTTCCATGTATCTGGGCTCTATCTGGGTCTTTCTATGAAACAATCCTTTGGAATGCTTATGAAGTGCTCTCTGTAGCATAGCATCTTGGGAGGTAGGGCCCGCCTAGGTGATATCCACGTTTCTCATACATATACTTACCAAAGGTCTTGCCTCAAGGCTATGTTATCTCATTATGTGAGAGTTGGATGTGTGGTGTGTCTCTGTCATACTCGAATGGTGGCATCTTGAGTCCCCGCTGTGAGAACCATTTTGTGACCTGGGCATACCATGATCCTTTGTCCCCTATCTCAACCAACATCTAGAAGGCTCGAAAGCCTTGTGTGATAATCAGTCATGTGGCATCTTTCTTAATTTGTCTAGAAGGCATATGGTATGAAATATGGCCTCCACCATGAAGGCTGGTGTAACAGGCTCAACTCTACCATACCATGAGGTATGGTGGGTTTACTATGTATAATGTGTACCATCATGAGTACCTGTGTTTGCTTTACTAGTGGACGGCTAGGGTTGGCACCATACCGTGGCTCCACACATCATGTTGGTGTAACTAGTGCATCAAAAAGCCACCCTTCATGTGGGGCTCTTAGAAGTGTGCCTGATGGGACTCTCTCTCTCTCTAGCATAGCCAAAGCAGCTAGAGGAATAGTGCTAATCTGGCCCTAGCAGCTGATACCATATTGAATCAAGTGAATTGACTAACGGATAAGGAGACCCAAAGGTATACATATGTCGTGACCACCTTCACCTGACCTTCTGCAAGAATCAACGTAGCCTGGCTCCTTCCTTGTGTGGAGGTGTGAAAGATCATGATCTTGGTCTTCCCAAGGTTTACTAGAGGCCTCTCTCTATACAAAAATCATCTAATGCTTCATGTGCTGATGTAGACCTCCTGAAGACTAGAAACCAACATAACATGATCAACATAGACATAATATGGATTGGAGTACTTGCTAATTCGACTCCGTCTCCACCACCACATGTAAATTGTCATGAATTCAACTACCTCATCTAAGTTCATAGTCCAAATGATGTAGAGGCGTGGGCATTCTTGCTTCACACGAATGGTGCTAGCAATGTTCTCTGATAAACCTCCTAGGCATCAGACTCGTGCAAATACCTGCTCATACAAAGCATAGATACCAATTGTCATGTCCCATGGGACAGCAAGTGATGTAGGTGCTGGTAAAGTCTGTCCCTTGGCACTGTGTCAAAGGTTTTATGATAGTCCACAAAGCAGCGATATAACTTTCTCTTCCTCACCCTTGCCTCATCAATCAAACACTTAAAGTGAATACATGATCAATAGTAGAGAAACGTCTCGTTTGTCCTGATGCTTGTAACGCTCAGCATAGGAACTCAAATCCTGCTCAAGCAATGCTCCATAAAGTTGACCAAGACATGGCTAACCATGATCATCCTGTAATTGCTTCGATGGAGCATAACTCTTGCTTTTTGGATCGACATGACGGTGTGCATCCTCCACTCGGCTGGTAAGACCTAAGCTAGTGCCCTTTTGAGCATGTGTCAATAGTCAATCCACTACAGATATGAGAGCTCACCCTGTAAGACCATGTGTGCTATGTTGGGGATCTTATGGCTGTGGTATAGGCGGTATAAGTCCCTACATATGTATGCCAGTGTCCGTGGCTCTCGCTATGCCCTAGGGTTTACTCTGCTCCGAAGAAGTGGAAGATCTCCATCTCTTGTGCCTCTGCAAAAGCTCTCCTTTACAGCTTACGGCAGGTGAGTCTCCCCATCTCTTTCTTGGCCTCCTAGTGCCTATTGCTCTCTGGGTACATAGGTGTGAGTATAAAGCTTTGCACCATCATCAAATCCTCTATTCTGGGGCTGCAAACTCTCCTTGGTATAGTCGATCAGAGACGCTCTGAAATCTATTGCATGTGTGAGGCTAGCTTGGTGGTGATTGTGTTTATAAGTGCCAGGGGGTCCATGCTTAGTAGCCCATCATGAACTCTGCTACATGTCTGCCATATCGTGAGTGAGGTAGATCATAGTGTGTGGTGTCTGTGTGATAGGGGTTCGTATCACTAAAGCTTCTGCCAGGGATAAGCATCGATGGGGGTGTGATGGTATAGAGAATGAGGTGTGGAAGGCCTCCAATGATCCCATAACGTAATCCACAATAGTGGAGTCTCGACATTTCCTTTGTGTGGAGAGCATGTCAAGCTTCTTGATCTTGGCCATAGAGCCACCCCGTTGTAAATTATTGGATGGTGATAGTAATGGTTCCCATAGTGGCCTCTATGGTCCCATGTCCTCCGATGTGCAAGCTACCCCGCCTTCTTGGCCTCCATTGCATGTAGTATTTCTAAGTTCCCATACTCGTATGTATCGCACTACCGACTGTGTCTGCTCTGTGTATGTACATTGAGTTCCCTCTCCTTGAGTGGAATAGTGCATATCTCCTTTGATAGGCAAGTATAGAATGATGCCTCTGTCTCCTCTTGCTCTTGTGGTCTTTGTGCTATGATGGCATAAGATGATTCTGGTGGTGAGAAGTAGCATTGTGCAATGCAGATGAGTCTATCTCATGAGAGCTGGAGGCTAATGCATATGTTCTTAGCCTCAGTGTCGTGGGCTACTACTTTGATCCGCCCATGTAACTCTCATCTAAATAGGAATGTTACTCCTCCTTAGCCTCTAGGTGGTCCTCCTACAATGATGACGCAATTGTCTCTGTAGAAAGTTTCTTGGCATTTTCTCCTCGTCTATAAGACCTACATGTTGGAAACACAGCTCGAGGAATGTACGCGAAGATGGAGAAGATGAAGGAGAAGTTCAAGAGCACACAACAAAGTCAGTAATATGAATGAGTGTGCCAATACAAAGATAAATCTTGCCCTATATACAAGCCATGAGAAAAAAACCTCCTAAGAGGGAAAAAGGGCCCCAGCGGTCCTAAATACATTCACACACATCACTACCATACTATATTAGCAAATCTCTCATAAGAGTGATGCGGTGTAGGGAAGTGTTAAGACTCTATGTGATCAATCCACAAAGGGGAGTAAGCCCAAAGCAGCTTCAAACCTCTCACGAGGTTAAGCTTTTATGAAAAGACCAACAGGTTTGTCAAGCGTGGGCACATGAGCCAAGCCGACCTCTCTTGCAGAGAGTCTCTCTCTGACATAATGATAATGTGCCTTGTGCGAGCATGGAACATTGGGTTCCTCGCAACTGTCAATGCACTCTTAACTATCAATGTAAATCATGGTGGCACCAACATCCATGTCAATCAAAAGGCCTCTGAGCCAAATGCGCTCACATAGCTATGAAAACTACCATGTGCTCAGCCTCACAACTAGAAGTGGCCACTGTAAGTTGTTTCTTGCTCAACCAAGAGCTGTTGAGCATGAAACAAAAACCACTAGTGGACACTCGTGTGTCATTGCACCCAACCCAATCCAAGTATGAAAAAACATATAAATTTGGTGGTAGTGCTCCCCTCCTTAAGATGAAACAACCCAAGACGTATATTCCCACTCAAGTAGCGAAAGATCTACTTAACTACAAGTACATTCCAAGTGTAGACCCTGTGTTATGCATAAATGTGCTCAGTTATGCATAAATGTGCTCACTAGTGAGACTGTATAATGAACATGTAGCCTTGTAATGCATACATGAATGAAGCAACCAAGAGCTTACTGATAGAGTGTGACACTAAAGTAATATCCATCATCATGAAGACTAAGGTTCAATTGTGTCTCCATAGGAGGAGCAATAGGTTTGCAATCTTAAACGTTGAGATAAAAGTGCACCCAATTTACTGTCATGCAAGGTTTGCACCAACCATATTGGCAAACCTCAAGCTTACTCCTTTTCAACGCTATCCTCATCAATTACATCGTGTAAAGCTCCATTTAAAAATGGTTGATCTATAACCTCATTTGAAACCTGCCACTTTCGCTCCCACTATTCAATATGGTGGTGAATACCATTCTTCCACTCGTGCAAAGTTACAGACCCATCTATAAATGATTCCCAAAAGAAGGGGTGTGCATCTGACCACAAACATCACTGTGCACAAGCTACAATTTACAAGCAGTCCGCACAAAATGATCCTTTGGAAACTTAGAATGCTCCATGTTGCCCAAACTACAACCTTCAAAAACATGTTTCAATGGTGCCTCAAGAGGGGACAACAAAGCAACCATATCATAATTTTGCAAATGTAGCAGACTTGAAAAATTCTAATGATCAAGACAAGCATGTCAAAGTTTTGCATTGAAATAGCCTTTGAATTGAAAATTGTGCAGGATGAATCTTCCACACATTTTTTTATGTGCACTGAGCTTATACAACCCACAAACAAAGTACCACATGCCACAATAGTATCATCAAAATTGAGATCATGTACAATAATGTGTCATTCACAAACTTGACGACTACAAGACCAAGTTTTGGAAGTGTATACACAAACAAAGGATTCTTCTTGATCCTAGGTATATACAAAGCATCCACACACAAATACATGTGTCATTAAGTGTAAGTGTGTGTGGAATGATGGAGGGGGTTGTGTGGGAGAGAATGTGTGTGTGTGTGTGTGTGTGTGTGTGTGTGTGTGTGTTCTCTCTCTCTCTCTCTCTCTCTCTCTCTCTCTCTCTCTCTCTCTCTCTCTCTCTCTCTCTCTCTCTCTCTCTATTCTTTTATATATGATGTGTGAGTGTGTGTGTGTGTGTGTGCGCGCGCGCGCGCGTGTGTGTGTGTGTGTGTGTGTGTGTGTGTGTGTGTGTGTGTGTGTGTGTGTGTGTGTGTGTGTGTGTGTGTGTGTGTGTGGAGAGAGAGAGAGGAGAGGGACAGTCTTGTCATTATATGGCATGGGGTCCCCTTTAGAGGGGATCAAGGGCCCAAATTGAGGGAGGGAACACAACTTTGATCTCCTCTTTTCAGTCGCCATGGTAAAACTAGGGGTGAAAATAGTGCCCCAAGTTCACCCCCCTTCCAATCCATCGACCTCACAGGGCGTGGGTCAAACCAAAGATTCCTTGCTACACAAAAGCTCTACCACCATGCCAATGCATGACCATGTTGGTATGACAAGTGTACACTATCATAGTTCCCACCCTGAGTTCACTCCAAGTTTACCCCCCCCCCCCCCCCCCCCCCCCCCCCCCCCCCTCCCCCCCAGTTCACCCTAATTCACTCCTAGTTCACCATGGCAATTGGACGACGGAGATCACAGCTGCCCCACGCCCCCAAGTTTGGGTCTCAGATCCCCTATGGGCTCCATTAGAGAGAGAGAGAGAGAGAGAGAGAGAGAGAGAGAGAGAGAGAGAGAGAGAGAGATTCCATGATAATCCTCAAGTTCAAATATGACTTATGGGACCAATAGAAACATATCATGTGTTGTGTATGGAGCTAATAAGTAATATTCAATGACCAAGGATTATGGAAATGAGTGTCCCAATTGAGAGTCTACATCACAAGTGGGAGAGAAATGTGTGTAGGGAGAGCTCATGGGCTAAAAATTGGGGGAAGGAAATCTCTCTATGTGATCAAATGATGAGCACTCAAGTGGGGTGTGATACTCAAACCTACGAACTTGTTGGGGGCTTAAAGTGCATAGTCGATGCCCCACTGCTTTATCTTGTATCATAGAGAATGGGTTTTGAGCCGGATGGAAGAGATAGTGTGGATTACACTCAAGGGGATAGGATCAAGCATATAAAGGTGGGTACAGTTTCCTCGTTCAAAGAAGAAGTTGGGGACAACATTTATGGTTTCATGTATCTCAAGCCATGATGCAGTGGTGCTATAATAAATCCTCATTGAATGTGGATTCTATCAAGGAATCATCATCTTTTAGACTTTTTAACTTGCTTCCTGTGCAATTCTTCAAAGAGACGTAAAGGGTTTTGCTACATCTTGAGAATGTACTCCACAACTCTCTTCATATTCATAACCACAATGGAAAGTGATATGGACTGAGGTGTCTATGTCTTGACTTGGAGAAATCTTGTAAGAGCACACTTTTGGACATTCCCAAACTCTTTTTAAGTAGACTTGGAGACGCTACCACCCTATATGTCAACTACGTAAAGAAGCACGGATGTGAGCACGCTATCAAAAAGTTATTTGTTGAGAACCAAATATTTATTGTCTCATGCATTGCACATGTTCTCAAATGTATAGTAGACACTCTTCTTGGCTTCCAAGCATCATGTAGTGCAATGATTCCATTTATGATTGGTCCAAACGTCCAAACCTTAAGGCCAAGGTACTTAAATCTCTCTACTACTTCAACTTGCTCTTTATTATACACCAATGCATGGCTTCTCCTTGTTGATAGTTTTCACAAGCATAGCCTTTGTTTTGGAGCCATACACAATTAGAACACTATGCAATGAGAAGTTATTTGAGAGAATTATAAGTTTTTGTGCATCTTTTAAAGTGTGCACCTAAATCACTATCTTATGTGTATATGATCCCAACATTCCCAATCATAGCCTCTTCAATGCCTTCTTGTTGCATAAAATCGTGAACCATGTGTTCCAATTCATTGATGAGCATAGCCGAGTTGGTCAAAGTGGGCATCCTTGCTTGACACCAATAGTAGTTGTGAAAATTTCCTAAAATTCTTTCTCCCTTACGCACCTTTTCATAGATATAAAGGATAGCATGCATATATCCACTTGGCACTTGGAGTTCCTCCATGATTGTCCAAGATTCTCACAAGGAATCATATAAAACGTTTTCTTGAAGTCGACAAAGCAACAATACAAATCCTTTACCCTTCAGCCAACTTTATTTTATCCAAGAGAACTCAAAAGTGACAATGTGATCAATAATGCCATGATGTTTTGGCAATCTTGCTTGCCCATATGTAGGTTATTCATTCTTTTGAGCACGTTTACTTATCTTTATTTCCATGAAAAATACAAGTTTTTTTTAAACAAGAGAACCAAACATTATACTATGGTAGTTGTTCACAATATTCACCTCTCCCTTGTTTCCCTACCTTGTGCATTGTAAGGGCATTTTTTGCTAGCACTTGTAGTTCATTGGTGCTATCCCATAGATAAATAAATGTGGAGCATGGGGTGCTACCAAGTATTTAAGGTATTTCAAGTTTTCCATTCTTCTCAGCTCATGTGAAGAGGGTACCAAAGCCGATGTGAGTGGGATTGCATGGAGGGGTTATTGGGAGCGATGTCGGAGTGGGTTAGATATTGGACTCACTGTGCCCATGTGAGGCTTGGTGTCGTCAACTCGATGTTGAGGAGTTCTCAAAAAAGAAGTCACTAGGTAATAGAATGTAAGGGAAGGAGGTGATGAAATTGGGGAGGGTGATACCAAGTAGATTACTATGGGCAATGGCACTAGAATTCATTGAGTACATGTTTCAGTGATGGCTAGGAGAAGAAAATGGGGCCTCCTCTGAGTCAGATTATTTGGGAGCAAGAACTTTGCCCTCATTTGTCTCTTCTATATCACCATATTTTGACTCTTGAGATCAGGTTTGGTTATGTGCCACTCATTTTTGCTCTTGCCAATGGGCATGCTTGGCCATGCATTTGGATCATGAGCACAAAGACCTCATGGGTTAGTCATTAATTGAAAATCATGGTTGCCAAAATGATAATTGATCAATTATTGCTAGAGAGGCAAAGCAACCTTACCACATATGTCTTGAGGGGTAGTGAAGTTGTTCTAGACTACTCTCTATAAAGGGGTATTCTTTGTGTCCGTAGAGAAGCAAATAGATAGGTGGACTAGTTGTATCCCACCCTAATCTAATGCTTCTGTTTGTTTCATGTCATGAGATTCTTAGGTATAAATCTTGTGCCACATTAATGGAAGCTTAGTGTCTCATTTTATGATATCGGGTCTAATATCTATTAATGGAAGCTTAGTGTCTCATTTTATGATATCGAGTCTAATATCTATTATTAATAGAAGCTTAGTGTCTCATTTTATGATATATGGTTCAAAATCCACTATTTCTTTGTGAAAATAGAATGTGATTGAGATACTATGACATCGAGTCTAATATCTATTATTAATAGAAGCTTAGTGTCTCATTTTATGATATATGGTTCAAAATCCACTATTTCTTCAAAAGAATTGTAAAAATAGAATGTGATTGAGATACTATGACACCAAGGACCATTTTAACTTAGCTTCCTCCCGTGCTTGAACTTTTTGTTGTCGTTCTTTAGCTAAATGTATTTTCTCTAGCATTTTCGCAGTGAGAGGTTGATGAGACTTCTTCAATTTGCATCCATTTATCTAGTTAGACATTACCTCTCCCTCCAATGTCACAAGTTGAACGACACCACTTTGTGATATGTCATTTGATAAAAAATGGACCGTTACCTTGCTTTTTGAGTTTCTTGGAATGTTGCTTAAGGGTGCAGACTAAAACTTAGTTTCTCTTTTGAAATTTCTTGTTTATAACATATTGGTCATGGAACTGTCTCATTTGTCATTTTTGCGCATACATAGCTACAACCAATTTGAGTCTTATTTCATTCAAATGTATTAGTGTCCAATCTATCAGACAACTCATGCCCCATCCATCCCAAGTCCTGTGCTATGTGTAGTGTAGGAATTAAGAACTCTACAAGCAACATGGCATTTATCTTGAACACTAAATTGAAAAGTGTTATGTTTTGTGGTGTTTTGTATGCTACCCGACATGCCCATAGAGCTTAATGTAGTTTCTGATCCCAATCCTTTCTAGGTTCATTGACAATTCTTGTGAGCATTGTGCATAATATTTTGTTGGTGCTCTCGGCTTGCCCGTTTTCTTGAGGGTGGTATGGGGCTGATTTAGAAAGACATGCCATAAATTCATGCAATAGATAATCAATCATGTCATTGAGGAAATGAGTTTCTCGACCATTCACGATCTCGATCGGAAGGCCATATCTTGTGAAAATGTTCTTATACAAGAACTACGCTAGTGTTCTGGCATCGTTCTTTTGTGTTGCCTTGGCCTCCACCTTTTGGTCAAATAATCTGTGGCCACTATATTGTATTGATATGTCGATGGTGAGATAGGTCCAACAAAGTGTATTCCCCATTTGGCAAAGGCTCGTGCTCCTAGCATTGGTCTTAGAGGCATTTCATCATGCTGCATTGGTGTACTTTAATGCATTGGAAAGCATCACATCATTTGATATAGTGCTTTGCATCCATTAGTAGAGTAGGCCACCAGATTTCTGCAAGTAGTATTGCTTTTGCGGTTTTGTCATCCGAAAAGTGTCCTCTTGCTAGATCGACGTGCGCTTGTTGACGTATCAAAAGATACTCGTGCTTTGTTGTGCAAATTCTCAAATTGTCATCTATCCCTCTTCGATAAAAGTGATTTTTGACAATGACATAGTTTTTTGCTTCTTGTTGGATCGAGTGTAGTCTGGCTCTCCAAATATTCCACAATCTACTTTTCCCACTTGGGTGCTTCTGCTATCCTGAATAGTGTAGCATGCTCGATTGGCTCCCGGATTGCACAAGCATCACATGAACTAACATAGTCATGAACGCTTTTCTGCATGTGTGGCCAATACATCCCAAGTAGCATCAGTCTCTGGTAAGTTTGTGTTTTGGCATTGTGAATACCCGTAGTTTATACATGAGCTTGTTTCAGATACATTTCTTTTTCAGATGGCTCGATGCATAACCTAAGGATGCCATCATTTCCTTGCTTATATAACCGTTCGGCTATCAGCACTAAGGAGCGAGATTGCTCAATGATTAATGGTTGTCGTTCAATTTGGAGAGAACCAATGGTGAGTAGTGGTATAGCATACCATCTAGATGTTGAAGAGATAAGCATCGGGAAAATCATCCTCAACTTCTAATGGTGCTTCCCCATGTATCATTCATGATAAATTGTATGCCCTCTGATGTGTAGTCCTTTTCTTGACCACTATAGTGAAATCAAAATCTAGCAATATTAAGAACCATCAAACTATGTATCCCGTATTACATGGTTTGATCACTAAGTATAATAACGCATGATCATCGACAAAAGAATATTAACTTGTTTGCTAAAGGTAATGTCTAAACTTTTTCACAAAATAGATCATTCCCAAGTCCTCTTTTTTTGTGGTCGTGTAATTTTGTTCCACATTGTTGAGTGGTCTACTGGATTAATAGATTGGAAATCCATTTTGTTTTCTCCAGGTTGAGCCAAGATGCATCCAATAACGTAAGCCGATGCATCTTGTTCTAATCGAGAGCTTTCAAAATCGAAGCAACTGCTCTTCTTCTTCGATGAGATCCGTGGCTATGAAATTTGGTCTCGGTTCTTCCCCTAGTTCTACCAGATCAATTCTCTTTGCATTTTCTGGTCCATCATATGATGTTCCCGGTTCTTTAAGCTCTCGCATTGGTTGCTCCACCATAATACGTTTTTCTTGAATTTTGTATTTTTTGTAATGAGATGGTATATCAAATTTTTTCAAGTTAGAGTCCCCCTCACTTCCAATTTCTATTGTCCAAATCTCCTTTGTCCATTGTAGCTTTTGATATTCACTTTTACGTTCAGTTCTTGACATTTTCATTAGTGTCTCGGTCTTGTCTTTAATTTGTTTTCTCCTTCGTTTCTTTGACTTTACTCAAAAACTTGTCAATTTCAAGGGTTTTCTGTTAATTTTGTCTCGGACACAGTCGTTGTTGAGGCCGAGCAACAATTTCTACGTGTTTTAAGATGTACACTTTGGAAAGAAACAATCAAGTTATTCCATCCTTAAATTTTCTATCTAGCATCACTTTTTGATGCCCGACGGGCAATGTAAATTCTCAAGCCATCTTTTTGTAAAATCTACTTTGTGATGAATCCACGGACATGAATGAGTAAATAATGATATTGGATTCACTACCAGCTCATACTTTTGTAAAATCTCATAGTTTTTATCCTCATCCCATCCCTCATTTTCGAAAGGTCAAAGACATTTGAAGTGTTACCATATACATGTGGTAGTGATGTGTGTGAACACACTTAGGACCGCCGGAGCATTTTTTCCCTCACTAGGAAGTTTTTTGCCCCGCGCATTGTATATACGCCCATCACTCTAGGGTTAACTCATCTTTCCATTGCACACTAAGTAATACACTCTATGTTGTGTGCCTTGAGCTTCCTTTGTCTTCTCCAAGCTGTGTGTGTTTTCCTGCAACCCTAATTTCAACAATTGGTATCAGAACAAATTGCGTCCTCCCAGGCTTAGTCGCTAACAGCTCCAACACACGCCTGCTCACTTTCTCCAATTTCCATGAGCTCTGACGAGTGTTCGCATGTCAAAAATATTTTGGGCTTATTTCGGCATGCGCTTCCATTACAGACAGTACTACGCAGGCTATTTTGTCATTTTCTGCAAAAATTTTGTTAGTGTTGTTTTTTGCATAACATGTCCCGTACAGTCTTCTACGGTTTGTGCTATATAGCACGTGTTGTTCCCACTCTGTTTCTCCTCTTTTCGGGCAATTTTCACATCAGGTGGAGCATTCGCCATGACTGACCAACAACACAAATGTGTTCAAGATGTTTGTTGCTGAGGATAGGTTAGATGGAGACAATTACCATATGTGGTCTTACATGATGCAACATGTCCTTGTGTCAAAGGGCATTTGGAACATTGATGTACATCATGGTTCTGAGGATGTAGGCGATGTTGAGGATGTTGCAGTTTTGGTGGCAGGGTTGCTGGTGCAATAGATATTTTGTCTACAGCTGAGCAAGCTCGTTGGGATGTAAAATATGTGCAAGCGCATATACCAATTCCATTCTCTGTGAAGCGCACTATTACTCCTTACATTCGTTCTAAGAAATATGAAAAACAGGCTAGGGATATTCTAGCTGGACTTTATGGAAGTCACAATGAGGTAAAAATTGCATTGCTGCATAAAGAGCTAGAGTCAAAGATTATGCACGAGGAAGATGACATGGAAACTTTCCTTACTGGTGTCAAGGATATTAATGAGCAACTTATTTATGGAGGTGAAGTCATTTCAGACAATTCCCTTGTGCAGACTATTCTTGATGCCTTGCCAGATTCTTACCAGACCTTTGCTACTAGTTGGAGACTTATGACCCAAGGAAATCCTGAAGTTGTCAAGTTTCACTACAAAAGGTACTTCACATTAGCGACTATCGCAGCGTGACGCTCAAAAGCGAAAATCCACGGCGTTGCTATGAGCGTCTCTATGGGTGTCATTATTTTCTTTGTTAATAGTGACGCTCATAGCGACGCCGACAGGGGTAAAAATTAAACCGAGAGTGCCAAAAACTCAGATCTCAGATCTGAGTTTCGACACTCAAGCGAAAGAGGTAAACCCGCTCTCTCTCTCTCTCTCTCTCTCTCTCTCTCTCTCTCTCTCACTCTCTCTCACACACACACACACACACACAGACGAGGAGAGGAAGAAGAGCCAGGTATGCTCCTTCCCTCTCCTCTCTCTCATGTTCCCTTCCCCTCTTTCTCTCTCTCTCCTTCTCACACACACACACACACATTGTGTCTTAGAGAGAGAGAGAGAGAGAGAGAGAGAACACACATGCATAAACAAAAAACACATAACACACACATGCATAAACAAAGAATGCATATACACACACATTGAGAGAGGAAGAGAGAGAGAGAGAGAGAGAGAGAGAGAGAGAGAGAACACACATGCATAAACAAAAAACACATAACACACACATGCATAAACAAAGAATGCATATACACACACATTGAGAGAGGAAGAGAGAGAGAGAGAGAGAGAGAGAGAGAGAGAGAGAGAGAGAGAACACACATGCATAAACAAAAAACACATAACACACACATGCATAAACAAAGAATGCATGTACACACACATTGAGAGAGAGAGAGAGAGAGAGAGAGAGAGAGAGAGAGGGAGAGAGAGAGAGAAAAGCCAAAGAGAAAGAGAGGGAGAGAAGACGGAAAGAGAGAGATAAGGGGAGAAAACAAAGAGAGAGAGAGAGAGAGAGAGAGAGATACATAAAAAAGTAGAGAAAATATGAAATGAAATGTTATATTAAGATTTAGGGCTAAGTTAGATTTAAAATTATATTTAATTAAAATTAGGTTAGATTAAGATCTAAGATTAAGTTAGATTACATTTAACATATATTAAAAATTTATGATAAATTAAAACTAGGTTAAGATTTAAATTAGATTTAAGATTAGACTAAATTACATTTAGGTTTAGGTAGATTTATGTTTATGTTGAGTTTAAGATTAAGTTAAATTTAGATTTATGTTAGATTTAAAATTAGGGCAAGATTTAAGATTAGCTAGGTTAGATTTAAGTTAGATTACATTTAGGTTTAGGATTTAAGATTGGGTTAAATTTAGGTTTATGTTGAGTTTAATATTAAATTAGATTTAGATTTAGGTTTATATTGAGTTTAAGATCGATTAGATTAGATCTAGATTTATATTAGATTTAAGGTAAGATTACATTTAGGTTAGATTTTAGGGCATGTCAATGAAAGCTTTACCCAAAGACAAAACACTAGTTACACAACAATATGTATATTCCCATCAGAATCTGACACCTATTAGCTCACCCACTAACCATGCTCAATTAGCTCAGAAGCACCATATGTTCAATTAGGTTAGATTTTGGATTTAGTTTTTATATTAAAGTCTACCTTCGGGGTTACGGAAAAAAATTAGAGTTAGGCGAACAGTGATCCCTCTCTTCCTCTCTACGGATGCGACCTTAAGTTGGAAAGATTCAACAACATGATACTCAGATTGGAGGCCGACATGTAATGTGCGAAGTAATCCCTCAAACAAGGATCTGCTGTGAAGAGATGCTAAGATGCTATGAATTGCTACAGCTAGAGAAAAGACAAAGGGGTTTTGTCCACTACATACACTATCATGTAGACGTGGGTGTGTAGATTTCTCGTACCCACAAATATAGGCATTGACCAATAAAGACGAGATTATAGCCCGGTGGTTCTGATCTCCGTGCACCTCTAGACCGAGGTGTATGGGGATCAGACATGACTAGAGAATGTGAAGTAGTTTACAGTGTGAACAAAGAGAGAGAGAGAGAGAGAGAGAGAGAGAGAGAGAAGACGGAAGATGCCAATAGAAGATTAAATTTATATCCAGGTTATAAGGTTTTTACATTCGTTATGAGTAGTGACGAGCACGTGGGGCCGTCCAACTGAAACACCTATCTCTCAACAAGGATCTTATGTCCTTGTAATCAATGCAAGCATGCTGTGCGACGGACAAGACGCGTTTCTTTGCAGCACGTTCACGAATTTGGCGAGTGTGATCTATCTATTATAGATCGTCTTGCTGCCAATTATACCTTGTCGGACTCTGATGCTGGCCAACATGCAGCAATCTTGCCACCCAATAGACGTGTTCGTAGGCGCTTTGGTCAAGCAGCATACGTAAGGCCACAAGATGTAGCCTCTGAAGCTCGAAGGATGATCATGCAGACCACATTCCCAACGAGACAATGTTTGAGCCCGAGATCGATGAAATGATCGAGGCGATAATGGATTCAGAAAGGCTTATCTATGATGATATGAAAAGTGAATCCGATACACCATTGTATGATGGAGCATGTGTGTCTAGATTGAAGGCGCTCCTGTTTCTTTTCAACATGCAGACAAAGTTTGGATGGAGTGACACTAGCATCACAGCGCTTTTTAGGTGATCTTTTACAATGTGTTTACTTCAATAAAAAACTCTAGATGTATAATGATCTGATACATTACTTACACAAGTGTACCGTATTTTTTTTGCTGTGTAGATTGCTCAAAGAGCACATACTGCTAGCTGATAATGTGATGCCATATTCCAGAGAGGAAGCAAGAAAGATCTTGCAAAACTCGAGGATGGATTTCAATTCGATTCACGCTTGTCCTAACGACTGCATTCTTTTCAGAGGGGAATACATAGACATGGAGAAATGTCCGAAATGTGATTCCGAGAGATATCGAGTAGATCTCCACGGAACAAAAATTCCACAAAGGGTTTGCGACATTTTCCTCTCCTTCCTCGCATCAAGCATTTCTTCGAATGTGAGTCCATGGCTGGCCTAGCATCATGGCACGAGGAGAATAGATCTTTGGATGGTCTGTTATACGAATTCCTGCAGATTGCGCAGCCTGAAAACATATAGTCGATACATGGCCGGATTTTGCAAGGGAAGCTTGAAATTTGCGCATAGGTCTGGCTATGGATGGCGTAAATCCATTTGGTCGGAGATCAACATCTTACAGTGTATGTCCCGTTGTCATCGTCAACTACAACATTCCCCCTGGTTGACTACCAAGAAGGGGCACATGTGGCTAAGCTTGATTGTGTCAGGGTGGTATAAAGTGAAGAATATGGATGTGTATCTTTGTCCACTATTTGAAGAGCTATAACAATTGTGGATTGGCATAGAAGTGGGGGATATGAGCCGACACACAGGTCAATGGAATGCTTTGATCAGAGTCATTCTAATGTGGACCATGCATTACTATCCCGGATTAACAGAATGCTCAGGTGATTTACACTCAACACAAACACTGTAAGTCTTGGTTTTTCTTAAGCTTATCTATTTTCATGTGTATATATGCAGAGATTCAAACAAGCGGATACAAAGCATGTGTCACATGTGGACCTAGACTTAATGCACGTCGAACACCCTCATTGAAGAAGCAAATCTACAAAGGTCATCAAGCGTATCTTCTGGAGAATCATGACTTACGCGTCGGCTTTTTGGGAAGAGAGCCACCGAGGATGTTTGCACAAGCATGGTTAGACGAGAAGGAGATGTGTGATGAAGGTTTGCCCCCAGGGATGAAGAGACTCTCTCTATGGTACGAGTTACCATATTGGCCCAGACTCATGATCAATTACTTGCTCGATGCAATGTGCATATTCAAGAATGTGGGTAATCTGTTGTGGGACCATCGTACCGACAAGAAAGATACTTTGGGAGCCAGGGTTGACCTTAGAAATGTGGATCGTACGGAGCAATATTGATCGCAGACAGCATCCGATGGATCGATAAAACTCCCTAAAGCACCATGGATTTTGACAGGAGCCCAAGAAAGCAAAGTAAAAGAGACCATTCGATCTGTGCGGACCCCCACTGGCGTA
Source organism: Adiantum capillus-veneris (assembly GCF_014529385.1). Classification (NCBI taxonomy): domain Eukaryota; kingdom Viridiplantae; phylum Streptophyta; class Polypodiopsida; order Polypodiales; family Pteridaceae; genus Adiantum; species Adiantum capillus-veneris. The sequence goes on from NC_140934.1 coordinate 95,856,519, forward strand.
ATGCACTCGCTTCCAACGTGTTTCACTAAAGAAGGGAAGTTACCGGTTTGAAGTTACACGACTGGCATCAAATGTGTCAGATATGTTTGAAGTGGAACATATCATAGTGAGAATTGTGTAACAAATTCGTGTGTGGACTTTAATATCATTGCTAGACGTGTTTTGCAGTTTATTTTACCGGTGGCCATTGAGGGATGTTTGTCTCCTGACGTCTGTAACACAATCTACAAACTTGCGAAGTTGATGCAATGGATCTCACAAAAGGAGATCAATGTAGACTCCATACCATTCGCCAAACTAAACGTTGTGGAGGTTGTGTGCATTTTGCTCCGTTTTATAATATATATTGTATTCACATGGCTTTTTGTCCATTCCTGTCTATATGCTATACTTGAGAAATTTAAATTGTGTTTAATTGTCATTGCTACCACTCCAGGTATGCTCCAGGTATGTTCTCACAAGCAGGGACACTCCTCGGTGTGTCGTGAAAGTCTAATACGCCGACACAGCACTGTGCTCCGACTACGATGGAGACTGAGCAGCATCTATGAGCGGGGACGGATCACCTCCTTCGCGATTGCAGCCTCAATCTCCATCACAGTACGAGTTTCATCCTTTTACAAGATACGTAGAATGCACACAGGAGACAAATTCACAAGAAGTTCACAGTAATCTCTCTACACAGGAATCAGTATAGATTATAATTTGTCCATGTTTTCTTCTCCATTCAATATTAAGATTAAATGTTCGTGTGTTTAATGCAGGTATGGATGATGATGAGTTTCTTTCTTCTTTGTCACCCTAGCAGAGGAGGTGGTACGAGGACCGTCATCGCTCTGGAGCACCATCACGTCGTTCCACTCCTTAAGCGTCTCCCTCTGTATTGGAGCATTCAGCGCACTCCGAATCTTCAGTGTCTACAAGACGATCTTCAAACTCGTCTAGGCAACGGCGCTCTAGTGGTGGCGGCGGCGGTTGCTGTGGGGATGCCGCCGCTAATGCCTCAACACCGCCTCGTGTTCGAAGAAGCTCCTTACATTCCCCTTCTTTGCCCGTCCCCACACTAATCACGGCATCGCCATCTACACCAGGTTTTGCATGGCTATTGGCTATTCTTGGCTACACACCACTAGCTACTCTTCCGGGAGTCACCCCAATTGATACTCCTCGCTTTGGGGCCCAGACTCCAGTGGAGACACCTGACGTCCATACCCCCATCGAACGCCGCTAGAGACCCCTGCCGAGACACCCAGGTTTACGCGTCATAGGCGAGAGGGCTTGCCGTACTCGATCGACATCAGCAGCGGCATCATCTTGGATGACAAAGGCAAAAAGGTGATCTCGCGCATGCGCGGTCTTTGCTCTCAGGTGTTTAAACACTACATACTAAAGACGTTGTGAGTGGGATGAAAACACACACAACGCCTCTATAACGGCCCGACACACACTCTTGGAAAGATACACACACACACTATGGGGCACCACTCGGCTTACACAACACACCTGACCGAGACAGGGAACACACCTCTGGAGTGAGAGGAGAGAGACTATCCACTTGTCCACTCCACACAGAGACACACACACACACACACCCAAAAAACTCAGCTCAAAAGAGGAGAAATTCTGATAATTAGATACAAATGAGCTTGGGCCAACACCAATGGGGCAAACAGCTCACACAATATGGGTAAAAGATACCAGACACAATCACAAATTGGAGCGGAAGCTTCGCTCATAGGAGAAAATTACACAGCAAAAACAGCAAAAAAAAAGTGAGAAATTTGGCAAAATGAATAGCGCCATCGCCTTCGGAACAGCCCAAAACCCCAGTCTACAATGTCAAAGTGCTCAAATCCGACCTCGGATGAGCAGTTTACGGCCAAAACAGGCTCCAAAATGAGCAAAAACACACATGCGGCTGTTCCTCCTCTCTTCTCCACGTTTTTTCTGGTCTTCTCTCTGTTTTTTTAGTTCCCACACTTAGTTTTATTAGTTGGGCACCCTTGGCCTTTTAGATGGCCTCAAACGGACCCCGAACAGGCCAAAAACTGACCTCGCAGTGCATAGTTGTCACCTTTTTGCATCATCCGCACACCTAGCACTCATTTCTTTTCAATAATGCGTCTCGCAATCATGTGAAGTGGCCCCAAAAAGTGATTCTAATGATGACCTTTCTGCATAACTCTCACAAGAAAACACCCACATTGTGTCTATACTTATCCACGTGCAAGTACTGACCCCGTTCGGCCTCCTGACGCCACTCGATGCCATCTGACGCACCTGCTTACCTCATGTCGTCAGCACGCGGATAGCTTCCTCGAGAATTTTTACGCGCTACCAACTCCTCCTTATTGTAGAAAAAACACAATGGTACTGATAATAGTGAAAATCGTTGCACTATGTACACCATGTCCTACCTGTACACACGTGGACCCCACGTAACCACCTGGCTATGAAAAATGGGCAATTCTTTATTTGATGCACCATGCATGGATATGTACATATGCACAATCTCAAACTCCAAAAAACTCTTGACATAATTTGCCCATCCCCTAGCCTGCTAGATCATTCATGATCAGCAGCAGCAAAAAGAGATATGAGGCTCGCCTCATCACAAGTCTCCTCATCCCTCACAGACATCACTTGCTCCACAGACAGCTCATCCTGCTCCACCATCATCAATCTAGCATGATACAATTTAAGACGCAATCCATTTACCCTTGACTTATGTAGAATCCCATCCAGGTTAGCCAACTGATATGTACCATTTGAGAAACACTCCACTACCTTGAAAGGGCCTTCCCACTTAATTTGAAACTTCTTTTGGAAGGTGTTGTCCAGCTTACTGTTGTAGCGCAAAACCAAGTCATGCTTCTTGATACCCTTACTTTTGACCTTTTCATCTATCTTTGCCAAAGTCTTATCCTGCATTTGCCCATAATGCTCCAATGCGCTCATCCTATCCAACTGAACCTCTTGTAACTGCAAGAGCCTCTCTTTGAATGCATCACTAGGCGGCCCAAGCAACTTCTCTAACATCTTGACCGCAGGCAACTCTACCTCCACAGGCAATAGTGCTTCCTTTCCATACACCAAATGAAATGGAGTAAACCCTGTACCTGTCTTCACCGAAGTACGGTAAGCCCATAATGCACTAGGCAATTCCAAATCCCAATTCTTTCCTTGGTGCTCTATCACTTTCGAAAGAATCTGTACCAACTCACCATTGAATCTTTCATTTAAGCCATTACATTGTGGGTAGTAAGGAGTGGTATGTTGGTGCCTAATCTTCATCTTTGCGCATAAGAAGTCTAGCAGTTTAGCTCTAAATCCTGGCCCCTTATCTGAAAGTAGCTCTAATGGCACCCCAAACTTGCAACATATTTCATCATACACAAATTTTTTCACATCCTTTGCAGTGATCTGTTTTACTGCTATAGCCTCTGCCCATCTAGAAAGATAGTCCACTGCCGTCAAAATATAGCTTTTGCCCCTGCTTGTGATAGGTAACGGGCCTATTGCATCAATCCCCCACTTTTCAAACACATCAAACGCCATAATGGTTTTTCGTAGCTCTGGCTTCAACACTCTCTTCCCAAATGCTTGACACCTATTGCAAGACCTACACCAATGGTGAACATCCTTGTGCAAACTAGGCCATACATACCCCTCTTGCAAAATCTTATGCAAGGTGATCTTTAGAGAAAAATGGCCACCACATGCGCCTTCATGATTCTCTTCCAACACTCTATAAAGCTCCTCCCTCCATGGTACACGTCTCAACACGAGATCAGCCCCTTTCATGTATAAGACATCACCAATCAATTTGTACCTATATGCTCTACGCACAAAGCCATACTTCTTAGACTTCTGAATCTCCTTTGGAATGATTCCTGTTAGCAAAAACTCCTCTTCTTGAGCCAAACTTTCCCGGCCATGATAAAGAGGTAAAGTGGTCCTCAACACAAATAGCTCCCCAATCATGCCTTGAGCTGCTACATGTGCCTCTCCATTTAGAGCACGTTCAATGTGTCTAATGCTCCATGCTTCGAACTTTTTTAACAGGCCTTTAATTCTGAAGCACATTTCCTTCAATGAGGTGTTCTTGCTCTTCCACACACCCAGCACTTGCTTCACCACTAACAAGGCATCACCTTTTATGCTCAACCTTCGAACCCCATGCTTCAAACAAATGTGTAATCCGGCTTTCAGAGTAGCATATTCAGCCTCATTGTTACTATGAGCATCCAATTTGAACCCTCTCTTGCATAGTAGCTTCCCCTCTGGATCATAAAGTGCTATACCCCTTGAAGCCGCATCATGGCTCTTTCTGTATGAACCATCAAAGAACAACACATGTGCATTGCTGATCTCTGACACTTCTTCAACTACCTTTCTCACCACCTCTTCCTTAACAATAAGGGGATTCTCCTTGTAGGTCAACAAATCAGCTAGGGTAGCCCTTGTACTATCTTCCACTAGAAAAGAGAACTCAAATTCTTGCAGCTCAATTACCCATTTCTTGACCACATCTGACATGTTAGTGCCATTAATTAGCTGTGGCAAAAAGGCATAACTCGTCAAGAAAACAAAAGGTCGTGGTAGCAAGTAATGACGAAATCGTCGACAAGCAAATATTACACTGGCCATCACTAGCTCTACTTCCGAGAATTTTCTCTCCGCTACCAACTTCACTCGGCTTGCACAATACACTGGCCTCATATAATGGCTGCCCTTCCCCTTTTGCAATAGCATGGCTCCAATGGCATCATCCCCAACTGATGGATTTACATAAAACACTTTCTCCCAATCAGGAGCCTGCATGGCTGACAACCCCCCTAACACCTCTTTCACCTCTTGAAACACTTCTTCACACTTGTCATCCCATTACAATGGATCATGCTTTGCCACTTGCAATAATGGATAAAGAAGCTGCGAAGACAATGGAATAAACCGTGCCATGTACTTCACTTTGTGTATAAAAGTTGCCAATTGCTTCGTACTCGTAGGTGATGAAAGAAGAATAATAGACTTAACCTTGTCTGGATCAGTCTCAATGCCATTTTCTGACACCATGTGGCCCAATAACTTCACCCTTGGCTGTGCTAGATGACATTTCTTTGGATTTGGTTGTCCTCCACATTCATCATATCGAGCCAATACCATCTGCAGCTTCTCATGGTGTTCAGCCCTACTGCTATAAACACAGAAGTCATCCATAAAAGCTTTAACACAACTACCAATGAATGGTTCCGACACCCAATTTGCTCTCTCTTGATAGAAGGAAGGTCCATTTGACAACCCAAATGGCAATAGTGTGTAGCAATAGCAGCCCCACGGCGTAATAAAAGTGGTCTTTGTGCGGTCTTTAAGAGCAATCTTCAATTGAAAATAGCCTGAAAAACCATCACACACATTGTACCTCTCATAACCTGCCACTGAATCCAAGATCTGATCGATGAATGGAAGAGGATATGGGTTCTTCTTAGTGGCTGCGTTTAAGGGTTTAAAATCTACACAAATTCTCCACTTCCCATCCTTCTTTGGACTGACTACAACTGGACTCACCCATTCTGTGGTCTCTACTGGAACTATGAACCCTGCCTTCAATAACTTGTCCACCTCTATCCGCAAGGCTTCCATTTTCTCTTGACCCATCCTTCTTAGCGTTTGCCGTACTGGCTTAGCACCTTCTTTCAACTCTATATGCATCTCTTCGCCCTTGAACCCTCTGATCTCTTCATATGAAGTAATGAACAAATCAGGAAAACTAGCCAGCATTTGCAAATATATCTCCTTCTCCATAGCTGAGAGGTCTCCACTGATCATTTGTGTCATCAATTTCTACTTCTTTGACAACTCAATCTTGGTTTGCATCAGCCCTTCAATCACTTCATAAGGCCCTTCACTTTCATCTTCAACCTCATTCGCAAATGCGACTAAACCAAACTCCTGGATTTCTTTGTCCATCAAAAGAAATGCAACATCAGCATCCTCATCACTGCTAGTAGTGCTATCACTGTCCTCATCTGTCACCGTGGAAGAGTCTTCATCACTAGACTCATCCTCATCTTCATAAAGCTCCTCTAATCGTTTTCTTGTGTCCATATTATAAAGCTTCTTGGCACCTGTCTTTCCATAGAGGCTAATTGTACCACATCTCCAATCTTGAATGGCTCCCACTGCACGTAACCATGGTCTGCCCAGTATAATAGGATATTCTCCCAACCTTGCTGGCATCACATGAAAATCAACCACTGCCTTTGCATCATATGCCTCCACTTCTAAGCTCTTTACAACACCCAAGCATTTTACTTTTTGATGGTTTGTCAATCTGATCCGAAACCCTGACACCCCAGTCACTGTAAGACCCATCTTCTCAACGCATGAGTGTGTTATCACACATATTTGGGCCCCGCCATCAACATAGCCTTGTCCTAAATTTTTCCTTTTGTGCCACACATCTACTATTGGACAGATATCTGGTAGCTCGTCCATTGCCAACACCTTTACTGAACCTCTCTCTGGCTCTTTCTCCATTGGGTTAACCATCCTCTTCCACTGTCGCTTTAGCTTAGGCACCATCTCTATAAGCTGCCCAAACGTAACATCTGCCTTCCTGCTCGTCACATCCTCCTTCAAGTCATAGCTTAATTTCCCATCCCCTAGTGGAAAATCTGAAACATGAAACTTTCGATGAGCTCTCCTTTTCCTCTTGGCCTTGACATCCTCGCCTTCATGGCTCTTTCCTTTCTTCTTACTAGGACCTGGGGCACTTCTTCCTTCCTTATCCTCTGTGGTCCTCTTCCCAATAGGCATCACTAATGTATCCTCTAGCTTTGATGCCTTCTCCGAGGTGACTACACTTAACACTTTTGTCTTTCCCTTTTCCTCCTGGGTCAGTCCACTGGTTCCTTCATCTCCCTTAATTTCGATGCCATAATCATGCGACCTAGTTAGCACCTGTTTTGGCAATGGATACATGTCTCCTCCCATCCTTGGTGGCTTATCACATTGCGGGCTGATGTGACCCAACTCTCCACAATTATAACATGTGGGTGTCTGCCTCCAAAACCTACCATTGCTTTGTCCAACACCATTCCTAGGCCTTTCTTCACCTCCTGGCTGATTTGCAAACCTCCCTCGACCTCGATTATTTCCCACTTGACCTAGCATGTTTAGGCTGAGATTCTTCATCAAATCTACCACTTGCCTCATGTCTTGACTTAGCCCATCATCTTGCATCGATGTAGTGACCACTGCTGGCATAACCTGAGTAGTAACAGGAACCATTGGTTCATGATGAACCCCTGACATGCGACCTTGTAAAGAATCTATAGGCTGAAATTCAGACCTCATTGGCAAAGACTCCACCCCTAACTGGCTCATTTTCCTCAGCTTCCACTCTTTGTTCCTTGCTACCTCTAGTGCATCTTCATATGTCCTAGGATTCTTTAGCTCCACTCTCCAACGTATATTCTCCCAAAGACCAGCCAAGAACCTGTCCTTCTTCATCATGTCAGGCGGGGGTGCCTGTGGTGCTAAGGCCTTGCACATCCAATCCCATGCCAATGAGAACTTACGTATGTACGCATCTATTGGCTCACCTTCCTTTTGCACCAAACCTTGTACTTCTTGCCACACTTTGTCAGGATCTTCTATCTTCACAAACTCGACTTCCAACCCATGCCTTAGATTGTCCCAACTCAATCTTACAGGTGGATCCACTGCACGCAACTCCTCTTCAAATGTTTTGGACCAGACTCGTGCATCACTCTTCAAACAAATTTGGAGAAGACGTAACATCTGCGCAGGGTCATGAATTTGGTTGCTAATGCAGGCAACCTCCATCTTTTCTAAAAAATCTTCCACATCTTCATCACTTCTTCCATGAAACTCCGGATAAGAGAAAGCCATGGCTACCCAAGTTACAATGCTTTGAGAACCCCTTTGAACACACTTGCAAGAACCCAAAACTTTTGACTACCCAATCCCCAGAAACTTCAATGGAGCTCAACTTTAGATAAGGACAAACACATGCACATCAAATGAGTTTTCATAGTTAATCATCGGAATGACAACAGGCAAAGGACATTCCAGGATCTCTCGTTATCTTCTTGGTCCGAACATAAAGACTATGCGCTGCTGGAAAAAAATATTCCTGGACACATGAACATTTATCTGGATTCTTTGAGTTAAATGAAAAGGAGTGAATTGAGGGCCATTTTGATCATCCATTAAAGCCAACCATTATGCTCCGAAGAAAGCACATCTGACTTATCCTCTGATTTTGCCAGAAATCACTAGTACATAGCCTATGGAGAGGTCACGAAAAGGGTGCTCCAGCTACCTGTAATGTAATCTCACATGACATCTATGACACTTTGTTGCCTCTTTTTAGTGTTGGATGTTCGAATGTTAATTCCAATGAGGCAAATGTACAGCCTATGGGGTTTTTTGAAAACGTTATAGATCAGCCTATTACTGATGTAGATGTACTTGATGAGGAAAGAGCTACGAATGAGCAGGCTAGAGGTATGCCTAAATGGTTGATGCATACTTTGTGTGATAGTAAATCGGATGCACTTTTGTCTAGTCCTACTCATTATGGTTCTTGCAATGCATCTTATGCATCAGATTGTTATGCTTTGGTTGTGTCTAGCTTACATGATGTTTAGGAACCTCTGTCTTTTGATGAAGCACAAAATTCAAAAAATTGGATGGCAGCCATGCAATCAGAATATGATGCACTTATACAAAATGACACATGGACTTTATGTGGTTTGCATCCTGGCAAAAAGGCCATCGGTACAAAGTGGGTTTACAAGTTGAAACGCAAGCCGGATGGTGAGATTGATCGCATTAAGGCTTGACTTGTTGCAAAAGGTTATGCACATAAAAAGGCATAAATTATGAAGAGACTTTTGTTGTATGACTACTATGAGCTTCTATGTGCATTTATAGCTCATTTTGGTTGGGATGTACATCAATCAGGCATTGTTACTGCTTTCTTGAAAGGTGACATATTTGAGGAAGTTTATGTAACACACCCTCACAATTTTGTCAAGAAAGGACAAGAGGATAAAGTGTGCAGCTATAAGAAAGCTTTGTATGGGTTGACGCAATATCCTCATGCTTGGTATACAAATACCTGACACTCATTTGGTCAAACGAGGCTTTCGTAAAACAATCCAACAAAAATCACATTGTATGTAAAGCGTGAGAGTGATGTACTTCTCATTGTGGTTCTCTATGTGGATGATCATTGGACCAAATGAGAGACATATTGCTGAATTTAAGGACTGATTTGAATGCTACTTTCAAGATGAAAGATTTGGGATTGTTGCATCATTACCTGGGTATACAATTTAAGCGTTGTGATGGTGGTATTAATAGCCTTGTGTCTAGAAAATTTACATAGAGACATTGCTATGTAAGTTTGGACTTGAGGATTGCAAACCTATTTCCACTCCCATTGAAACAGGTTTGAAGTTGAGTCTTCATGATGTTGGTGATCCTGTCGATGTCACTCTTTGCCAAACTGTTGTTGGCTGCCTCATTTATGTATGCAACATGAGGCCGGTTATTTAGTTTGCAGTCTCACCGGTCAACAAATTCATGCATAGCCCAGGGTCTAAGCATTGGCAGGCTGTCAAGAGTATTTTTATCTACTTGAGTGGCACTTTATATCTTGGCTATTTTATCCCAAGGGGAGATCATTACCGCCAGATTTACAGGCTTTTTCGGACTCAAATTGGGCTAGTTGTTTTGACAAACGAGTGTCCATGAGTGGTTTTTGTTTCATGCTTGGCAACTCATGTTTATCACGGTTGAGCAAGAAGCAATCTACTGTGGCCACTTTCATTTGTAAAGGTGAGTACACGGCAGTCTTCACAGCTACAATTGAGTGTGTATGGCTTAGACACCTTATGGTTGATTTGGGTGTTGGATAGGACACTGCCAACACTATCTACAGTGAAAGTCAGAGTGCATTGGCAGTTGCGAGGAACCCAATTTTTCATGCTCGCACAAAGCACATTTAGGTGCATTACCACTATGTCAGGGAGATGCTCTCACAGCAGGAGAGGTCAGCTTGGCTTATGTGCCAAGACAGGACAACCTTGGAGACCTTTTCACAAAGGCATTGTCTTGTGAGAAGTTTGAAGCTTTCCGCAAAGCTTTGGGCTTACTCCCCTTTGTGGATTGATCATGTCCTTGGCTCCTTTTCAATAATCAACTACCTTATTCATTGGGACAATTTCTGCTTTGGTTTTCTCAAGATGATTTTGTTTCTTTAATATCGATCATGCGGTCATCTTTTTGAATGGATCTTCAATCCAATCTTTTCCAAAAAAAATCATTTGTCCCCACAAATATGGTTTAATTTTCAAAATCTTCGCAAGAGAGATTGTGCATCTTATTGCAGAAGACATCAGATCATGTAAGCTTTTTGTATCCATCACTCGTGGAATAGAACTCTATTGTGATGGCACAATTCTCACTTCAGATTTTGTTTCAATTCCCCTATAAAGGACGACAAAGTTCTGATGGTCGCCTATTTACTCTCCACAAATATCTTTGTTCTCCTGCATCACCATATATGAAAATCTCTCGGATAGATCTCATGGTCCATGTTAATTTTAGGGATTGGTACTGACAATAATGTGGCACTTCCGCCTTTTCTGTTTTTAATTGTCTCCCATAGTGAGTGTAGCAACGGCTCGTCTACTTCACAAATTGGCCGCAGCTCCAAGGATTTAGCGTCATCCGTTGTGTTTGTCACAATCCTTGTAGTCCATGGTTCTTCCTTTTCCTCTTTCGTAGGTTTGATTTTTCTATCAGGATTTTTATTGCATTTAATGAGCAGGTGATCCCTTCCACAACGGTCACAGAATCTCAGATTTTAAGTTGTTCGCATGTGTTAGTTTCCTCACACGCCCCCGTTTTTACCTTTTCTAGCTCATGCATTACTAGCTCATGAGTTTTTAAACTTTTTTATTTTATCAAAGCTTGAGCAGCTTTTATGAGTTTTTTGCACATCTCCATGCATTTGGTTTCAAATTTAGGACGCGGATAGGTCATAAGTCTTTGTTCCAATGTTTGGTTGTTCTTCAATCTTGCCTCGTAGGCTTGTAGCATAGCATATAAATGTTCGTTCACCTTTTCCTCTAAGACTGATCCGCCAGAATCAATCCTCGACTGTTTCGACCCTTTTGCATTTTTCTTACTCTCTTGTTCACGTCTAAGTTGTTCCCTTGTTTGGTTTAATTCCGTTTCCAAAGCTTTTTTTCCTTCAGTCTCTTTGCTTTCATTTTTTCCCGTTTGGCTTTCCATGATTTTCTTTGAGTCCTAACTGGCCCATTTCAAATTTGATTTGTTCAAGAAGTTTCAAATCATCCACCACAAGTTAATCTTTTTCTATTTCCTAAGCTTGAACTTTAGTAACCACTTTGACTAGAATCGTTGGCTCAGACTCGGATCCTCTAATGCATCGTTAAATTCCCATAACATTAATAGTGGCCTTTCCCAAGTTGTTAGGATTCTTCGTACAGTTTTGAATCAATTAATATCTCCTACACCCATCACAAAATCCAAATTTTTTTGTTTGTTGACCTTTATGTGGACACTCTCGTGTCCAATGGTTGCCTCCACATTCATAGCGTCTGTCCTCTAGCTGGGCTACAGGTGGTACCCCCATTGGCTGGCCTCCCTTAGGAGGGTATCCCATAAGCTTGTAGTTCTGGTTTGCTATAAACATGAGCGTGTTTTCATCCATCGTGAATTTATTTTTGGTAGTTTGAGCCACATATGAAGGTTCAATAGCTTCAAGAGTGTTAGCTCAAAATGGACTTTTCTCATTGGTATAGGCTACCCCGTTTGTCTCCCTCACATGGCTTTTGACGGTTCCTCATAGTAAACAGTTGGTGGCATCATCAATTGAGTTATGATTGTCTCCATTGGCTGCACATAATGGCTGCACATAATGTACAATAGCCCTATTATCATGAGGCAAAGGCAGTTATTGTCCCAACACAGGTTGCAGTTTGTCCCCTCCTTGTACTACATTGTTGGGTTCGATCTCATACCTTGGAGGTGGTGTCAATTTTTGTATTGTTGACAATCCATACGGCCTTTCCCTCACGTAATTCCGGTTATAAAAGCACTCACTAGTGTCATGGTTTGTGTATTTCTCCTTAGCGGCACACCACTTTAACACTTTTGGAGCATTGACTACTTGTGGTTGCTGCGGCCTCGATTTGGGGTTTTGTCCATAGGTTTGATTCATTCTGTGGACCACTTCTTCGACTAGTTAATCTACATTTTGTGTGATTGAAACAGGAGCACTACGTTTTGCAGCTGACTCATGGTGGTAGAGGAGGCACTGCTGGTGTTTGTCTCTACGTCTTCACCTCCTTGTATGTTTTTCAATTTTCAACCAGGTACAATGCTTCCCTAGTGACTTGTTCAAATGTTGTGCATGCCTTTAAGTGTAACTCCTTTTTGAGGGTTTTTTTTCTCAAGCCCTCGATAAAGAGAACCGATAAGCGGATCTCGTATGTTAATTCTTGCATTGGACACAGTTTGATGTATTTCTTGAAGCAAAGTCAATCTTCTTTCACCTTTTCATTTTCCTTTTGTTTAAAGACATAAATTTGAGAAACTGTGTTATGTCTGATTCCCCTCTTAGAGAATTCCTTGGCAAACTTTCCTAGGAGTTGATCAATGTTTAGGAAATCTCTACTATTTAGTGGCTAGAACCAAATCAATGCCGTTCCCTCCAATGTTAAACAAAATCCCTCGTATTGTGTGCAAAAATACAATACGTACTCCGCTATTAAGACTCTCTATGGATCCCCAAATCCACTCTACTTCTTTGTCACACACTTAGCCACCTGAGAAGGTCACATTCTTTGAGTTTCGACTACCATTCTCGTCATTCTAGGTTTTTCTACCATTATATCTCTCGTCTCGTAACCACTGATAGGTGCTCTAGAAGGGGTTCGATTAGTCACCCTTCTCTTATGTTTTACATCCCGACTTTCGGTTCTGATTTTCGACACCATTGTGTTGAAAATTGTGTTTGGAATATCACTACCTTGATGTATAGACATAGCAACCTAGGAATCCAAGGATCCCATTGGTCTCAATTCAGAGAGATGTGGTCGACTGAAAGAGTCCCACATTAGATTTCAAAGGACTCACTCTCGTAGTTCTTGGTCATGTTGTTTCTGAAACAGTAGGTTTGTGCATGCTAGGGGTGACATAGTAGTGATGGAGTGACCCCCCAAAGTACATATATCCCTCAAGCTCATTACAAATCACTGCCAAATACTTCTGGCCATACTTAACATGACTATCTGCATATCTCTATTAGCTTCATATATAAATACATACAAGCATTTTTGTTCCATTAACTCCCTCACATTAGGTTCCTCACACTTGTAATAGAGCATTTGCTCTCCGTTATCATACTTATATAAGCCAACATGCGTGTTGTTAGTGTTGACAGGAGTAGCTACATTTACTCGTCTTAGCTTGGCATCAGGAATGTCGAGCTTCGGTGGCTTCTCCTCACGCTCTACATCAACCTTTTCTTTTGTGCATATTAATCCCCAGTTGTCCACAATAAAGGGATTAAGCACAACGACATACATGTTTCCCTCTTCACCAAAATATCGATAGTCGCTATAATCTACGGGGCCTCTCTTCAATTTTAACACAGTAACAATCCACACCAACTTTATAGATTTGAGCACCCCGCTCATTTTCAAAACTAATATCGCAGGTGCAAAAGTTTCAGGTTTGGTGCGGGCTGCGATGGTCCCGCTCCATTTTTGGTTTCTTCCTTGAGACTCACACTTTTGGATCCCTCAATCATATAGGTATATGATCTCTGAGAAGAAGTATGACACAGACTTTCCTCCAAGATTGGCTTTAAGGTAGGTATGGTCTCTTGATTGACACTACCCTCGGTTGAAATATGGCTTGATTGGTCTCTATTGCTAGGTTTCTACTTTGATAAAGTCTGCATGATTACAAATACATCAAGAAAATGAAGCTTGCAACCCTGAAATGTTAGCTTTTATAGTGCATTTAGCCCTTCAATCAAGAGCTAATTACTACAACTCTGACTCCCAGAACCTATACAAAAATCACTTGGTGGCTATAGCTTTACAACCACTAGGTTAGTCAAAATCTACTGGAATCAAGATTTTATCAAACTTTTGACACAAAATCCTATTTTGCTTGTAATATGTACAAATCATCTCCAAGTTGAATTTTGAAAAAAGTAGAAGTACTTAAGTGGCACACATGATGGCCTCAAGCCAAAACAAATGCGGCAAAGCTTGACTTTTCACCATACATCGTGCCATTTCCAAAGGTGACCTATTTTTTCTCTCAATAACACCATTTTTTGTAGAGGTGCATAAGGCATTATAATTGGTGTTTTATCCCACGACTAGCCAAAATATGCATTAATTTCCTGAGACATATACTCTCCACCTCGATTACAACGAAGGGTGCCCATAGTACATTTCGAGACATTTTCAGCCATAGCCAAAAAAAAAATTGAAGCACAAAAACACTTTGGACTTTGCCTTAAGCGGATACACCACCATGCATGCCTTGAGTAATCATCAATGAAAGTCACGAAGTAAACGTAATTTCCCAAGGACGCAGTTTGCATGGGTCCACAAACATCACTATGCACAAGTTGTAACTTGCATGTGGCCCTAACTGAACCATCCTCTGGAAACTTTGAATGATGCATCCTATCCAAAATATAGCCTTCACAAACATGTTTGACAGGTGCTTCAAGAGGCGGCACAAAAGCAACCATACCAGATTTCTGCAAATGCAACAAACTAGCGAAATTTAGATGCCAAAGTTTTGCACCTAAAATAGCCTTAGAATCCACAACAGCATTTGCAAAATTTTGCCCACACTTGTGATACAAAGTGAGATTATACACCCCACGACACAAAATGCCAGATGCAACAATTTCATCACCGAAATTGAGATCATAAACTGTACATCTATCATCCATAAATTTGACAACAAGACCAAGTCTAGCAACTGCAGATACACACAAAAGGTTCTTTTTTATCCCTGGTACATGCAATGCATCAACAAGTTTGAAAGAGCTGTTATTTGCAGTAGTAAGCACAATCTTTCCATCTCCCTTGACTGGATAAGAGGCATTGTTAGCACAAGTGACTGAATTCCCATGAGGGACATCCTCGAGAGAGTTAAACAAGTCACGATGAGAGGTAATGTGCTTTGTAGCACTAATGTCAAAGTACCACACTTGAGCATCTGCTGCAACTAACAAACATGCATTATGGACAAAAGGTCCTTTTTTATTTCAGGTATATACAATGCATCAAAAAGTGTGAACGAGCTTCCATTTGTAGTAGTAAGCACAATCTTTCCATCTCCCTTGTCTAGATAAGAGCATTGTTAGCACAGGTGATTGAATTCCCATGAGGGACAATCTCGAGAGAGGTCAACAAGTCACGATGAGAGGTAATGTGCTTTGTAGCACTAATGTCAAAATACCACACTTGAGCTTCTGCAAATGACAAACATGCATCAAGGACAAAAGGATTATAAGTGCACTATGCACTATGCACTAAAAGCCCATTCTTCATCAACATCAGCATCAGAGTCTCCTTTCACAAAAAAGACTCAACAATGGCTGCATTTGTAGTGGAACCTACATTAGTAGTGGAACTAGCCTCTTTCTTCTTAGCCTCTTTGGCCTTCAACTTAGGACACTTCTTGATCAAGTGATAATTAGATTTACAATAATGGCAATGCATCTTGTTTTTTCCCTTATCACCAAAATTCCTAGACGATTTGCTGCCAGCAGAAGCATTAGGAACATGTGATTTTCCGCTCGCAGAAGAACCATGAGAAGTGGCTACATTACGTTACCACCTTTTCTTTGAGTAGCGATAGAGGCCTATTCAACTGCACGATGTCTAGTCCTACATTTTTTGGAAAGTGACTCTTGCAATAGCAATGTGCATAATGCATCAAACTTGACAACTTCTGGATTTCCTTGGATCATGAGTCTCCAAGTAATAGCAAAAAGTCTGGTAAGAATCTGGCAAAGCATCAAGAATAGTCTGCACAAGGGAACTGCAAAAAATGACTTTGCCTGGAGAAAAAAGTTACTCATTTATATCCTTGACACCAGCAAGAAAAGTTTCCATATCAACTTCCTCATGCATAATCTTTGAATCGAGCTCTTTATGCAGCAATGCAATTTTTGCATCATTGCGACTTGCATAAAGGCCAACCAAAATATGGCAAGCCTGCTTTGCAAAATTCTCTAAACAAATATAGGGAGTAGTTGTACGTTTTACAAACAATGCAATCAATGCATGAGGTTGCGCATCTTTTACATCCCAACGAGATTGCTCAGCCATAGGCAAAACAGCTCTGGCAGCAACAATCATGCCACCAAAACTTGCAACATCACCTACATCTTGAGAACCAAGACGTACATAAATGCCCTCCGCAATATTCAAACACCCTTTGACACAAGGACATGTTGCATCATATAAGCCCACATAGGGTAATTTTCCCCATTCCAATCTATCCTCAGCAGGAAACATCTTGAAGGCATCTATGTTGTTGTCATCCATGGAAAATGCTACACCTGATGTGAAAATTGCTTGAAAAGAGGAGAAACAAAGTGGGAACAACACGTGCTATATAGCACAAACCATAGAAGATTGTAAGGGACTTGTTATGAAAAAAATGGCATTGATAGAATTTTTGCAAAAAATGACAAAATTGCCTATGCAATACCGCTTGTAGTGGGAACAAAGACCGAAATGAGCAAGAATCAGAAATCTAAGCAACCTGCTATTGCTTACGAAAGCTCACAAATATCTGAGTACAAATATACGTCGACCTGCTAACGCTCACCAAAGCTCACAGAATTCGGAGAAAGTGAGCGAGTACGTGTTGGAGCTGATGGTGACTAAGCCCGAGAGGATGCAACCTGCTCTGATACCAATTTTTGGAATCAGGGTTGCAAGAAAAGCACACACATCTTGGAGAAGACAAAGGAAGCTCAAGGCACACAAAAAAGAGTATATTACTTAGTGTGCACTGAAAAGATAAGATAGCCCTAGAGTGATGGACGTATATACAAATGCACAAGGGAAAAAACCTCCTAGTGAGGGAAAAAATGCCCCGACGGTATTCACACACATCACTACCACATGTTTATGGTAACAATTGCAGTAGTGATGGCCATTGGACTTTCAGAGCAAAGAATGATATGTAACCTTGGAACATACATATTTGTCTCATGATAAGTTTGAAGCTTTCGACAAAGCTTTGGGCTTACTCCCCTTTGTGGAACAATCATGTCCTTAGGGCATGGCACTTCCCTATACTCTAGGTGTCATCTCTCGTTCACTGCATCACTCCCAAGGGGGATTTGTTACCATATACATGTGGTAGTGATGTGTGTGAACACACTTAGGACCGCCGGGTCATTTTTTCCCTCACAAGGAGTCATTTTCCCCCGTACATTGTATATACGCCCATCACTCTAGGGCTATCTTATCTTTTTATTGCACACTAAGTAATACACTCTCTGTTGTGTTCCTTGAGCTTCCTTCATCTATTCCAAGTTTTGTGTGTTTTCCTGCAACCGTAGTTCCAACAAGATGCTAGCAATCAAGTTATTGGGGCAGTTCTTCTCCAAGAAGACATAGCAACTTCTTTTGGGAGCAAGAAACTCGATTCTACACGTAGATTATTTTGCCTATGAAAGAGAAGTCTATGCCATCGAGTTCACTCTAAAAATGTGGAGCTCAATTTGAAATAATGTTTGACCACCATGAAAGTATAAAGTGGATTACACAACTATGTGACTTGAAGGGTTGAAAGGTTAGGTGGGGTGAGATTATGAAGGAGTATGATGCAAAGCTCTGGTATTATAAGGGACGATACAATGTGGTAGTTAATGCTCTTGGTAGAATGTCTGAGATCAAATCTTTTATATTAGCAAGACTTATAAGTGATTTTATGGAATCTCTAAAGGGTATATTTGAGCATGATGATGCATACTCTAAGGTGTGGTGCCATGGCAAAAGGAGGGATTCTTCTCACTCCAAGGCTGGTAGTGTGTCTACTTCCTCCACACTTGGCTCTCCTCTTTTGATGAGTTGTATAGATGAAATATTTTTTCCATAGATGATGGGTACCTACTACACAAGGGGAGAGTTATTGTACTAAATGATGGACGTAGACATTTGGCACCAAATTCTCTTGTGTGTCATGAAAATTCTAGTGCACCGTACCCATGCATAAAGAAGACTTATACACTTGTATGACAACAATTTCACTGGACAGGTTTACATGGGTATGCTCAAGAATATGTCTTTCACTACCAAAAATGTCAAGTAAACATAGCAAAGTACCTAAAGGCAATCCCAATATAGGGCACCCAGGCATAACGAAGACTTATGCACTCATATGAAGACAATTCTACTAGCAAGGTTTACATGGGTATATTCAAAATTATACCTTGCACTTCAAAAAATTTCAAGTTATTAAAGCAAAGTGCCTAAAGGTAGGAGGTCTCTTGCATCCTTTGTAGATTCCCAATGGTAAATGGGAGAATATCTTGATGGTTGGATAGTGGGACTACCAACCACCGTACACTGCCATGATTCAGGATGGGTGATTGTAGATAGATTGACTAAACTTTTTAAGTCTATTTCAACCAAATCCACTATGAAAACTCCAAAGATAGCGAAGTATTGATATTGATTGTATGGACTGCCTAGCAATATTTTAAGTGATTGTGATTCCAAGAAGCACAATGCCAATACAAGAAGTATGTTGTGAGAAACATTGGCAAATCACCTTCATGGAGGGAGAGAGTTATTCTTACATATGCCAAAGCATTTAAAAAATCTAAAAATTCATCCTAAACCTAAGTTATCTCCTAGATATTGTGGTCCATTCAAAATACTAAAGCAGGTTGGCGATATGGCCTACAAAATTTCTTTACCAGACAACTCTTGTATTCATCCAGTTTTTCATGTAAGTTGTTCACATGAACTCTTGTGTCGTGATGACAATGTCATTGATCATCATGTTTTGGTTCATTTTATTGAGCCTCCAATCCATCCGCATGAATTCAATTGCATTCTAGACTATCACGATTTACGAACTCCACGTCATGTGCATTGCGAAGCATTAGTTAAGTAACAAGATTGACCTGAAGAAGGCACCACTTGGGAAAATATTAGTGCTTAGAAATAAATACTCCACTTTTGTTTTTGAGGACAAAATCTCTTCTCCAAGGGGGGTTTATGTGAGGCCCTATAGGCGGGCAAGACTCAAGTGGGGAACCTAGCACAGGGGATGCATATGAGTAGGTGTTAGCGGGTCGCGGCAATGGAATTCTACAACATAGCTTTCTGGCACTAACATAATGTCAATACTCAGGGAAGAGATTCGGATGGTGCACAGAATCTCTTTAGGGTGTCAACCTAAAGAAGTGAACCTACGATATGATGATATCTCTAACACTAGCAAATCTATCACTCTTGGATTAGGAAACCTGCATATGTCCTATGTTATCACACTTAGTCATCAACACATTGCGGCACTCGAACAAAGTCCAAATGCTACGAAACTTTGGGAGGAGGTCTACGAACACTTGGGGACATTAACCTACCAAGATTGGTTGCAATCCGATAAGGTACCAAAATCATCATCCATCATGATCAAGGTCCTGGAAACTGCAATAGAACATACCAAAAAGGTTGCCCTATGGTCTAGGAATATTCTTCTATGGTCGAAATGTCAAAAAATAGTCATTAATGCACTCAAAACAACAGATTTAGCCTACTAACGTGTAGTCATAAACCACATTAGAATTGATCATGAATGTACTTGAATGAAAGAGCAATAGACAAGGAACACATTTCAAGTTTCAAAATCAAAATGTGATTAACAGAGCTCAAGATATGATGATTACAAAGTGTATGAGAGTAGCCGCTCTAGCTACAAAACTCAAAACTTTGATAATGATAAGTTCCCTTTCCCACTTTACAAAATGAGTTTTATACGTAGGGCTCCCTTGGCCAGTGGCCAACTTTACAAGGCTCAAACTCCTTTATAAATTATAAAACTCGGATGTAGCACAAAAATACTCAAGGTGGTCTGGTTAAAGTTAGAGATTCTCGTAATTAAAAAAGCTTTCCAAAAAATAACGGATATCAAAATTTGGGGCTCAAAATGAAGGGGTCGACTGTAAGTGTGCATGTCTGGTTTGGTTGCCAACATTCCCCCCTTCCTAGTCTTTGCACGTCCTCATGCAAACTATCTTGATCTTCATATGGATTGCCTTCATGATGTCTTTGCTACTCCTTTGGTAGTTCCTTGATTATCTGATTGTGGGAGTCTTTAATAATACAGGGTGCGCACTTCTCTAGTGTGTGGGTGAGTAAATTAAACTTCTTCTCTCTTGCTTTGGATTCCACCTTTTTTGCCAGTTCTCTGAAGGGATTATTACATAACATACTTTGGTAGGCTATATGGTGGGCATGTAGATTTTTTGTCATGGGGTTGAAAATTGAAGAATCTATTTTGAAGAACCTTTTCGTGAATGCCTCCTCGAATGTCTGCGTGTAGTGAGAGGGCAAAAACATGATTTGGGCATACATCCCCATGGTTACGTTGCGGCTTGGAATCTTTGTCTTGAAGTTCCATCATAAGACTCTAATTTTGCAGGAATACTTGCCAGGGATGTTTCGTTGCCTCTATATCTTCAAATGTGATGATGCAGGTGATTATCATTTTTGCAATCTTCACCAACATTTGGCATGTCAGATTTGGGACATCCTTCATTTGGGTGATGACCCCTTGTAAGTTGTTCACCATATATCTTTCTTTGGATGGAAAGTTGTTTGGTGTTTTGGTGAGGACTCCCCTCTTTGGTTTGGCTCGAGAGTTGACAACGTTTCTTCTTCCAGAGGAGGGCTTCTTGTTTTATTAGTGGGAGAGAAATTATTTCATGCCCATGATTTTTGACTACCTTATCATGCGTTATCATCAAAAGTTCTGCTAATTCTAGCACTTTAAGCTCATATTGCATATAGGCTTTGTGTGATGGGTCTCACACTTCTGAAATCCATCTTCCTTGGCATCTATTTTTTTCTTTCATGTCTTTAAAATCATGGAACCCTCCCTCTGTAGAAGTGCATCTATAGGGGGAAGGTCCATGCTTGCATGCTCTTTGCCACATGTAGGTGGTGGAATATCCATTACTACTATCAAATACTTTATGGTAGTAATGGTCACATCTTTCTTTTGTAGCTCGATGGCGTGTGCCGCGCTGCGGGCTACCAACTCTTCTTGTGCTCTAGCCAATTGCTCTTTAAGGTGCTTGATCTCTTCATCCTTTTGTCTCTGAATTGCGCAATGTCCTGCATCCAATATCAGTCGATCATATATTTCTTGGGTCAGTTGATCCTTGAGAGTGTTCAACTCTTGTATTGTTGATGTTGTTGATGAAATAGCGGCGGGGGCTACTGTGTTCTACATCGCCATAAGTTGTGTGAGGGTGCTTTTGACTACACCATATGATTTCCCTTGCTTTACATTTCTTTGGCATTCTTTGTCAAGCTCTTCTTCTAGCCGTTGTTGATCGACTTATAGTTGGGTGTTTGCCTCATTGAAATCTGGAGCTTCTTTGTAATAGTGGGCAACATTTTCTTTTTCTCTTTGTAGTTCAGACTATAGCTCTAACTACACGCTTTGAAGTTCTTCAATTCTGTGTTATAGCCCTTGATTTGCTTCTTTTACTTTTGCTGCTTCAGCTTTGGTCTCTTCTAAGTCCAATTCTCTGATGTTATTAAGAGCTCTTTGCCATTGGAATTGCAATTTGATATGCTCTAGATGCTCATCAATGTCAAAGGAATATTTGAGCTTATTTCCCTCTTCGATTATGGCCTTTGTGCAAGGAGACCTTGGTCTTTTTTCCGATGTATGTGGTTTGCTGGAGTTGCTCGCTCCTTGATCTTTAATTTTTGGCTCCTCTCCACTCTTCTTTTGCTATTGCTCTTGAATTGTTGGTGAGGTCAACTTCCTCTTTTCTTGTTCTTTCATCTTCTCTTTAGCTTGGGCGAGGGGTGGTTGGTTGGGTGGAGAGATGTGGCACATTATCATCGTGGATTTCCAAAAGTTAAACATCACTCTCCTCCCTTGGTTGTTCTTCTTTTACCTTTTTCCTTGTTCTAATACTGAGACGAGTTGTGAGATGATTCAAGATCATTGGTTTTCTACCTTTTTGACTCCTGTTGTGCTCTTTCTGTAGCTTTACGTTTGAGCTCATTGTGGATGTGTTGCCGCATGGTGCCGACAAGCTCCACATTAGTTGAGTTAGTCCTCCTTTTGTATTGCTTTATTTTTTCACGTTGCTCTGACTTTTGTTGTTCTAGTGGTTTATGATGACCATTGTCACCTTCATCATCTGGATATGTTTCCATTGTCTTCTTCTCCTCTGCTATCTTCCTTCATAGTTCCTCTCTTTGTGTTTGAGAATCTTCTATAGATCTTTGTGTCTAAGAGATGGGTATTTGATCTCTATGTTCTACAGATTTCCTTTTGACTCGCATCAACCAACAGAGAGTGTATTCTTTTTTTTCTTCGTCATCTTTGTCGTCCTTAGATGTCTAGTATTCTGACGACGTGTCTCTATTTTTTGGTTTGATTTCTACGTTGAGGTTGATATCTGATTTTGTCTCCTCACTATCGTATTTTTTTCTTTGAGATCTCTGTCTTGATGTTTTCTTTGGTGCTTGAGCTATGGAGGGTCCTGCCACCAGTGACCTGACTGCATGCTTTGAGTTGTGCAGGAGATCAAGGTGTGACTCAATATTTGGCACAACTGATCTATCATTTCAAGTGCATGGTAGGAGATTCTAGGTAGCATTGGGTCCCCATTCATACATGTCTTCTTCACATCGCTGCTTTTGAGATTAGCTTTGACTATATTTTCCATGCCTTTGTGAAAAGATCTTCAAGGTTGTCCTGTGTTGGCACATAAGCCAAGTTGATCTCTCCTGGTGAGAGAGTCTCCCTAACATAGTGATAATGCACCTCAATGTGCTTTATGAAAGCATGAAAAACTTGGTTCCTTGCAATTGCCAATGCGCTCTGACTGTCTGTGTAGATAGTATTAGTAGTGCCTTGTCCAATACCCAAATCAGCCATGACACTCAACCGTAGCTATGAAGATTGCCATGTACTCAACCTCACAACTGGAAGTGGCCACAACTAGTTGCTTATTGCTCAACCATGATATGCATGAACTATTGAGCATGAAACAAAAACCACTCATGGACACTTGTGTGTCAAAACAACCAGCCCAATTTGAGTCCGAAAAAGCATATAAATCTGGCGGTAATGATCCCCCTTGGGATAAAACAAGCAAAGATGTAAAGTGCCACTCAAGCAACAAAAACTCCTCTTGACATTCTGCAAATGCTTAAGACCCTGGGTTATGCATAAATTTACTGACCTGTGAGATTGCAAACTAAATATCTAGCCATACATAAATAAGGTAGCCAACAACAGTTTGGTAAAGAGTGACATCGACGGGATCACCATCATCATGAAGAATCAACTTCAAACATGTTTTCATGGGAGTGGCAATAGGTTTACAATCCTCAAGTCCAAACATACATAGCAATGTCTCTATGTAACTTGTTTGACACAAGGCAATACCACCAGCACACTGCTTAACCTGTATACCCAAGTAATGATGCAACAACCCCAAATCTTTCATCTTAAAAGTAGCATTCAGATCAGCCTTAAATTCAGAAACATGTCTCTCATTTGGTCTAGTGATCAACAAATCATCCTCATAGAGAACCACAACAAGAAATACATCACCCTCACGCTTTACATACAATGTGCTTTTTGTTGGACTGTTATGAAAGCCTCGTTTGACCAAATGAGAGTCAACCTTCTCATACCAAGCATGAAGCGATTGCTTCAACCCATACAAATCTTTCTTACATCGGCACACTTTATTCTCTTGTCCTTTTTTGACAAAACTGCGAGGCTGTGTTACATAAATTTCCTCAAATATATCACCATTCAAGAAAGCAGTAACAATGTCTGATTGATATACATCCCAACCAAAATGATATACCAATGCACATAGATAATTCATAGTAGTCCTAGTACATGTGGTGAAGGAGTACGAGCGAAAGTGCGACGCCAGAGAGAGTGCGAGAAGAAGAGCACGACGATATGGTGAACTCGCTCTACTGTAATGTGTAGAGAATAGTGAGTTCTTATTAGGTTTTTACAAAAGAATATGTGTACATACCTGGCGGCCCGCCCACTTACCTGGGCGACCACATTGGGCTTTATACCCCAACAACCTCCCACTTAAAGTCTAATGTTGTACTTTAAGTGTGAGAGAAGCTACTATACAAGCTAATATACAAGAGATGTAGAGAAGTGATGTACTACCCTACACCTAACTGCTTGCGAAAATGTGCAAAGCTCTCTGAGGGAAGTCCTTTTGTAAGTAGATCACCAATATTTTCTGTGGTGTGAACTTTGACAAGCTGAAGTTGCTTATCCTCGAGCATTTCCCTGATGAAATGATACTTCACATCCACATGCTTTGTCTTTGAGTGATAAACTAGATTGCAAGCCAATTGTATAGCACTTTGACTATCACAATATAACACAGGCATCTCTTCTTTGATTCCCAAATCTGTTAGTAGTCGATTAAGCCAAATTGATTCTTTGCATGCCTCTGATGCTGCAACATATTCAGCCTCTATAGTAGATTGAGTAACACAATCTTGTAATCTAGAACGCCATGATACTGCTCCACCAGCCAATGTAAAGACATACCCTGACGTAGACCTTCGGTTGTCTAAGTCACCTGCATAATCTGAGTCTGTAAAACCCTTTACACTTAGCTCCTGACTCCCATAGCATATACGCATACTCTTTGTAGCTTTCAGGTATCTCAATATTCCTTTCACTGCCTCCCAATGTTTCTTGCCTGGGTTTGACATGTATCGACTTACTACTCCCACTGCAAATGCAATGTCTGGGCGAGTAGCAATCATTGCATACATCAAACTACCCACTGCAGACGCATATGGAATCTTATCCATTTCAGCCTGTTCTTCCTCAGACACAGGACAATCTTGTTTTTCTAAGTTTCACATATGGTGGCAATGGAACACTCAGTGCCTTTCCCTTCTCCATATTGAAACGTTGCAAAACCTTGTCAATATACTCTGTTTGAGATAACCAAATCAACTTCTTTGATCTCTCTCTCTCAATGCGCATACCAAGTATATGACTTGCCTCACCCATGTCTTTCATGTCAAACAATTTTGCCATCTTTGACTTCAAAGCTGAAATTTCTTCCAAGTGCTTGCCAGCAATCAACATGTCATCCACATACAAAATAAGGATCAGCCAACTACCATCCTTAGCCTTCTTTGTATATAGACAGTGATCGAACTCACTACGTTTGTAGCCATGAGAAATCATAAACTTGTGGAATTTATGGTACCATGCCCTCGGTGCTTGTTTTAAGCCATAAAGACTCTTTAACAACTGGCATACCCAATCTTCCTTGCCTTTCTCAACAAACCCTTCTGGCTGCTGCATGTAAATTTCCGCATCTAAATCACCATGCAAGAACGCTGTCTTGACATCCATTTGGTGCAACACCAAATCTAATATGGCAACCAATGCAAGAAAGCATCTCAATGTAGTCATCTTGACCACCGGAGAGAAGACTTCATCAAAGTCAATGCCTTGTTCTTGCTTAAAGCCCTTGGCAACAAGCCTTGCTTTGTACTTTGGCTGACTATCATGAGCGGTGATCTTATACCTGTAAACCCATTTACAAGGTAGATCCTTTTTGTCCTGTGGTAATTTAACTAGCTTCCATGTCTTGTTTTTATGCAGAGCTGTCATCTCTGAATGCATGGCCAATTGCCAATTCCCGGAGTCCTTCATTTGCACTGCTTCTTTGTAACATGAAGGCTCATTGCAATCAGTCAACATGACATAGTTCATAGATGGAACAAACCTATCAGGAGGTCACGTGACACGTCCAAATCTACGCACAATAGGTGGCTCAGGCTCAGCCACAACCTGTGGTTCCACTCTATCCTGTCCTTGCTCCTCTTGAGCCCTGACATTTTGTCTTGCACGTGCAGGTCCATCTTCTTGGAAGACAACTCTTCTAATCTCCTCAACCCTCTCTGGTTTAGAATGATATTTGGATTCATTAAAGTGAACATCATTGCTGCGGACAACCTTTCTGGATTCGGGATCCCAAAGTCTGTACCCCATCTCACCAGAATTACCATAGCCTAGAAAGATGCACTTTCTACTCTTTGGCTCAAGTTTGTTCCTAAATTCCTTTGGAACGTGAGTATATGCCTCACAGCCAAAGACTCTGAGATGCTTGTATGAGGGCATTTTGCCTGACCATACCATCTCTCGCACTAAATCCTTCTGCAAAACCTTGCTAGGAGATCTATTTACAAGATGAACAGCTGTTGATACAGCTTCAGTCCAAAACCCATTTGGCAGGTGTGCATTAGACAACATACTTCTGCCCTTCTCTTGTATGGTCCTATTCATCCTCTCAGAAACACCATTTTGAGGAGGATTGTAAGGAGCAGTAAGTTCACGTTTTATACCTTTTG
Organism: Adiantum capillus-veneris; assembly: GCF_014529385.1. NCBI lineage: Eukaryota > Viridiplantae > Streptophyta > Polypodiopsida > Polypodiales > Pteridaceae > Adiantum > Adiantum capillus-veneris. Next base: position 95,883,266 of record NC_140934.1, read on the forward strand.
ACTCACAAAAGTCGTGAAAGGCCTCTGAAACATACTCTCCACCATTGTCAGTGTGTAAGCATTTAAGCTTCTTGCCACTCTGATTCTCCACAAGTGTCACAAACGTTTTGAAAACACTAAACGCTTCATCCTTGTGCTTGAGAAAGTAAACCCATACTTTCCTCGAGTAATCATCTATAAATGTCATAAAGTAAGAAGCTCCCCGTAGAGATAGGTTAGGCATAGGTCCACACAAATCACTATGAACAAGTGCCAATTGTGTATCTCTTCTACTGCTTCTATGCTTATGTGGATGTTGTGTTTGCTTACCATATAGACAATGTTCACAGAATTCAAAATCATTCAATGAAAATCCAGGCAAATAACCAGAACGAGACAAGATTTCCATTCCCTTCTTGGACTTATGTCCTAATCGGCTATGCCACAAAGAAACGTTCGGCTGCTCGGTTACATTGATTACATTTTTAGAGACATTTGATACATAAATCATGTAAAGTCCTCCAGACTTTACTCCATGTGCTACTGTCATAGAACCCTTGGATATCTTCCACATGTTCTGTCCAAAAGTGGTGACGTAGCCAGCATCATCAAGTAAACCTGTGCTGATCAATCTCTTTGTAATTGCGGGAACATGTCTCACATTCTTCAGCGTGAAAGAAGAGCCATTCTGAAACTTCAATTGAACATCTCCAACACCTAGGATCTCACATGTCTGCCCATTGCCTAGCCGAACATGATCTTTAGTGGGCACATAAGAGGTAAACCACTCCTTGTTTGGAGACACATGAAGTGATGCCCCTGAGTCTATAATCCAGTCACTCAGTGCATTTCCATCAGATGTTGTAAGAAGAGCTGAGTCCATTGTATTCTTCAAGAAGTAGATGTCTCCTGACACTAGACTGTCATCCACTGCAACAGTGTTTGTCACATTTATTTCTTGAATCTTCACTAAGGACTTGTTCTTCTCACCATGGTCTTCAGCTTTCTCTTTGCCTTTTTCTGCTTTCCATTCTCTGCAGTCTCTTTTCATGTGACCCTTCTTGCCACAATGGTAGCATTCTATGTCACTCTTGCCTTTAGCACTACGGGACTTGCTACGATACTGATTCCTCTTTCCACCTTTGTACTTTTCTTTGGTCCTTCCCCTGACAACTAAGGCTGTTCCTTTGCCTTTGTCCATTGTCTTTCTATTGGTTTCTTCAGTAAGCAGACTTCCTTCTACACCTGCTATGTTCAAACCATCTGGAGGTGCAGAATTACTCAAAGCTGTGCGAAAAGTGTCCCAACTTTCCGGCAATGTGATCAACAGGAACATAGCTCTAACAGGTTCATCAAACTTGACACCTTGAGCTGACAACTGACTGTAGATTGTGTTGAATTCATTTAGATGATTGGACATAGGTGTCCCTTCTTTCATCTTCAAGTCAACAAGCTTCTTAAGCCAGTATACCTGTGAAGCTGCACTCTGCTTCTCATAAAGATCACTTAGCTTTAACCATGCTTGATAAGCCGACATCTCGTCTGCTACATTGAAGTAAATGCTTTCTGCCAAAGTCAACATAATGGTAGAAAGTGCCAATTCATCCATTTCGCTCCATTCATCTTCGTCCATATCTTCTGGTTTTATCCCCTTGAGCTTTATAGGTTTTATCTGCTTCTTTTGTCCCAACAAGTGCCAAATCTGCTTCTTCCACAATGGGAAATTGGTTCCATCCAGCTTCTTGATATTGTAAAGAGCAGTGTCCTGTGATCCAGCCATAGCTACGCTTCACAGTAGTTTACTTTCCTGGGAAAAATTCGGCAGAGTTTCCCCTGTAAACTGACCTCTGAACCAATATCAACCTGTCAAATGAACCAAGAAAGCTTCAGATTCTGCAGAAATTTTGGCAGAGTCTCCTTTGTAAAATGGCTCTGGTGTACTAAAAACAGACCAAAAAACAGCTGAAAAAACCACTGTCTCTCTAACACTATAAGCTGTGGGTAAACCTCTCCTGCACCTGTACTGTCTCTGACTGTCCTGTCACTGTCCTATAAGCATAGACTGCGACAATGCCTCAACGGCAGTAAAGCAAAGATGCAATCCCAACTGTCTAACTCACAGTCAATACATCCTAGCTGCCTATCTAAGGGTGCTCGAGGGATCGCTCCAAGACCTGTATCACCGAAAGGATCTCAACATTCGAGAATCCCCCAGCTCAATAAAACCTCACTCGACCCTCAACAAAGGCTGCAGTAAATATGACAGTACATAGACTTCCCACAAAGTCATACATCCACAAATTTCCCACTATATGCTGTAACCGCTGCGGCGATTGTTTGCTGCGTGACTCACAGCCAGCAAAACCTCAACAAACATACATCATCTCTGACAATACATCCCATGTGGAAGTACCTGCAATGACAGGATGAAATCTGGAATATCAAGCAGCAAACACAAGCTACCTGATGAACTAGTGGATGTCGCCTACAGTCTGTGTGTAGATGCGCCCGTGTCGTATGTGACACGCCTCCAAGAACTGTGAGCCGTCCTTCGATGTGTAGACAACCACAAATCAACACTCTGGGAGTGTTGATATCCTCAGCACCTGAAGTCGTAGGTCGAAAACCCCAAATTTGCAGAGTCAGATCTGCACCCGTCGAGACCACGTAGTCGAAAATGGCCTGCGTAGAACTTTGTCGAAGCCGAACGGTGGCCGAGATGACCTCAGAATGAAATTCTGAGAACACCAAGCACTTTGGGCTTTCCCACAGGATTTGGGGCCATGTCTTCGCCTGTCGAATTTCACTCCAATCTGAGCTGGTGACTCTAGCCTCCTGCAGTGCTTCCCCGAGCCTCGATCTGAGCTCTGATACCAGTTGAAGGAGTACGAGCGAAAGTGCGACGCGAGAGAGAGTGCGAGAAGAAGAGCACGACGATATGGTGAACTCGCTCTACTATAATGTGTAGAGCATAGTGAGTTCTTATTAGGTTTTTACAAAAGAATATGTGTACATACCTGGCGGCCCGCCCACTTACCTGGGCGACCACATTGGGCTTTATACCCCAACATGTGGGAGCAAAATTCTCTTCATAATCTATGCCGTTTTGCTGTGCATAACCCTTTGCAACGAGTCGATCCTTATAGAGATCAATCTCACCATCCGGCTTGCATTTCAACTTGAAAGCCCACTTTGAACCTATGGCCTTTTTGCTAGGAGGCAAATCACATAAATTCCATGTGTCATTTTCTATAAGTGCTTCATATTCAGATTGCATGGCAACCATCCACAATTTTTTGAATTATGTGCTTCATCAAAATACAGAGGTTCCTTAACATCACATAAATTAGAAACAGTCAAAGCATAACAATCTGATGCATAAGATGCATGGCAAGAACGTGAACAAGTACAATTAGAAAAAGGTGCATCCAATTTATTGTTAGATAAAGTATGCACCAGCCATTTTGGCATACCTCTAGCCTGCTCATTCTCAGCCCTTTCCTCATCAAGTACATCATGTACATATGCATCAGTAATAGGCTGATCTATAACATTTTTTGAAATCCCCATAGGATGTACATTTGCCTTATTTGAATTTACCTTCAAACTTCCACCACTAAAAAGAGGCAACAAAGTTTCATAAATTGGTATGTAAGACAATTGCAATGCCCTTAGATCATAATTTGAAGTTGGGGAATGATACATGTCAAGTGCTTGAAAATGCTACCATGTACAAGAATATTGTGGGCAGCTTGATCTACTTGACTATCTCATGTCCAAGACCAAAAACCCTTACCAATAGCAAGATCATATATATCTTTAGGAAGGAGGATGGAGCCATGCTCATCTTTAGGTTTCGAGACAAATACAATAATGGGTTTGCATTCACGATGCAAAAATATATAGATACCATGGTATATTAGGGATACTCAATGAAGCATTACAAACCGCAAGAAAGAAGAGTGGATGTCCCACAACCTTCCATTGACAATATGCACAAAGAAAGTACCATAATCCAATGCCAAGTGGACTCTCAAGACACACTCTATCTTATTATTGCAAAAACTAGAGGCTATGAGAGGTTTTCAATCTCTTGGAAAACACACTCAGTCCCAATCTATTTGAATGCAACACTCAGTTGTATGTCAGACAACGAACACTCGTAGTCACATTGGTAAGAAAATCATGACATTTCATTAAGATACCATGCTCCAATCTATACCAAACTTATAGGATAAGTAGATATGGTCTACACATACATGCCTAAGGCCTCAAATCCACTTTTTAACCAGTAGAAAAATAAAAATGATTATTATAAGCATAGTAAATTTTACCTAGTTGATTTTGGTCCGAAATACCCCTAAAGCTTAGTCTTGATACCCCAATACCTCTCCTATGACTAAAATGCAACTTTTATGCTTAAATCTTGAGTTATGATCTAATTAGCAATAGGATTGGAGACAAAAATTTCATAAAAGCATTACAAGAGACTTACATTGTAGCATAGAGCTTTCACTTATGGATGATCCAAACAAATAATCCACAAGAGAGATACAAGCATCAGAAGGTAGAGGGAGAGTACACAATACTCAATGACAGTGAAGTATGGCCTCCTTGTTCCGCAACTATAAGCCAAGAATTTTGGTCTACTACCGGCGATAGCTTATCTGCCATTCAGATAGCATGATAGGCAATTTCCTAGGTATGAGACTCTGTTGCTCTTCTTGGTGCACATCAAGGTCAATCTACATGGTCTATATGCATTGGCTACTTTGTCTTCAATGCAGTGGTGAATGGTTATGCAATTGCATGATTTGGTGTTGTGTATTGTGGTGGCCTTTTTTTTTGTAAAATGAAAGTGTTGGTGATATCATGGCAGAGAAGGCGGCGCGTCGGTGGTAGTAGTATTTTAGTGAACATTCTTGTTCTCTTCTTTTCCTTGGATCCCATAGAGATCCCTTTTGTTGGCAGCCGTAGAGCACCTGCCACTATCGCCTTCAAAATTTTCACCTTGGTGGCTTATCCTATGGAGTCATTGATCTTGGAAAATACCATCTTCTTGAATGGTGCTCAAGAGTTGGTAGGATCTTTGCAAGTCCACCCTGCATGGATCCATCTCATAGAATGGTAGAAACCCTAACCTGCAGTTGGTTTCCCTTGAGCTTCCGTCTTTGGCCACATTGTAGAGATCCTTATGCATTAGTTGGGGTTTAGCTGCATAAATTTCTACTCTTAAATTTCCAATAAAATATTGCCACATGGTGTTCTTCTAGTTGGGCTTCTCCTACATAAGTCTTCTTGGCCACTCTAAGGCATTCTTCTTCTAGTTGAAAGGGTGGGAGTTCTTGTAGTCTTTGCTTCATGGGTTTCTTCTTTTGAGAAGCACTTGGTGATGATTGCATTGAGCCTGTAGGTAGCACATAGAATTTGCAATCCAAGTACATTTCAAAGTTCCATCATCTATGCATCTCCAGTGCTTGAACTTGGAAATATCAAATTCAATTCTGTTGCTTAAAGATTATCACTAAAACTCATACAAGCATGATAACACTCAAAAAATCCAACTTTGAACAAAAATATCAAAGCAAGATTGTAATTGTGATTATTATTTAAGACTTGATTTTGGCATGAACAATGAGCGTTGGCCTTGCACATGGATTTAGGGCATCATAATTGGCTTTTGGTAAATTTTGGATAAATTGATACATGGTTAGGATCATTTTTTGAACAGAAGGTCTCTAAAATGGCTAGTTGTAAAATGGAGTGTTATGGGAGTCCAAATTGTTTCAAATTTTGTGTGTGCACTTGTGATAGTATGTTAGAACCATGGGTGTCAAAAAAGTGTGAAGCTAGGCTCATGTTGGCTTAAAAGATAATAAACATGATGATTATCTCATGACACCTTTTTCAACTTTTTTGCAAGTTTGACATTGTACAATAATAGACCATGAGTAATGAAGCTCTAAATGTGGTTTTGGTAAAGTTTGGAAATTTCCAAGTGTCCCTTCGGTAAAATTTTGAAAATTTGAAGCCATGTGTGTTTTTTGGTAAAGAGGCCAAGTGTAAATGGACTTTTGCAATTTTACTTGATAAATGAGGTCAATACAACCTATACCAAGCAAGATGTGAAGGAGTTTTGGCAAACTGGTGCATTTCTTGGCAAAATGATGATAAGTGCAATCATTATCTAAGCTTGAAATTGTTTACCAATACTAAAATTTAAGGTTACACACATGCTAACTATGTTTAGTACATAAGCTTTAACCCTTTTGAACTTGAATCTAATGACTTGAGGTAGATTCTCCCACTTTGCTCTTTGACCTTTGTGGTTTTGTCCTCAACTCTTGATATTGGTGACTCTGCTCTCTTTCAAGTGTTTGGGCTTGTCCCGTAGGTGGTATAGATTTGGCGTATTGAATTTGGATCAGTTTGGAGACAATTTATGACCTAGGTAAAAAATGGACGCTTTGTGTACCTCTGAGCCATTTTCTAATGCCATAGACATCACTTGATATTTTGTCAAGATCCCAACTAGGTGCATTGTATGTAGACTCATGTAGAAGCCCCTTGGGAAGTCAAAATCCAGTTTTGACACTTTGCAAAATTTGAGATTATTATATATAGACTCCTCACGGTTACATGAGCTTATAGGAGTGTTCTATAGGTCTATGCTACGATCGCATTCAATTTTGGCTCACTTTGGTATATTAAATCAATCGCTATGTTCATTTTTGTGTCTTTCTACCTCGAGGATGCCTTGCTTACCTATGGTTTTTTGGACTACCCATTTGACGAACCCGCAATAAAAAAAGTTCACTAGTAGATTAGGAAATTATTCCTCATATTTCATGTGGAATTGTGCAGTGTGGAGTCCAAAAGAAGCTTGTAAATGCACGCCAAAAGAGGTCTCTACGAGCTCTCCCCAAAGGTGACAAGTGAAATGAGACTATTTTTGGCTTACCTAGTATATACATCTTGGACCCCATAATCCAAATTCTCTCATACCTCTTTATTAGTCCCAATAAGTTGCAAATCACAATTTCCTTTAGAAAATCTTTCATTTGGACTCCATTTGCCCAGTTTTTAGAAATTTTGCAAAATTAATCATTGTTGGCCTAATTTGGGCTTTCAATCACCATCGTCAAAATTGAACAAGATTTATAGTGCTTATCTATACTATCTTCTTGATCATCATCATACCTTTTGTTTCTCAACCTGAGCTTATATGCTATTTAACTATTATATTTTATCTTTTTATTAAAAAAATTAGAAGAAGATTACAATTCCAAACTAAAAAATAGAAATCAAAGCCAATAATTATCAAAACACCTTAAATACCACGTTGGCCATATTCTGTGGGTTGCTCCATTTGATTGCTTTTTTGATAAAACAACACACATAAAAAGTAAAAATTGTAAACTTTTTTAACTTTTCTAATCATATTTACACTACACACACACACACACACACACACATAGGGGTTATTATGTTGTATGTTCCCAATATCTATATTTAGAAGGGTATATTAAGTGGACCTGTTATAAAATCAAACCTTAACATATAAACACTTGAATGACTCTTGAAAAACATTGCCCTTTTAATAGTAGTTTTCATGCAGTTTGGTTCACATTTAGAATGTCATCCCCTCCTAAATGGAGTCCTTCAAGACCATAGTGTGTGATCCGGGAAATGTTGTCCACGGTCCTGGAAAATCATGTCTACAGAGAGCACAAATTGGCTCTGCCATGCTTATGATGTCAATTTAGTTGAAAACATTATGATGTGCAAGAGGAGGGTCTTGAGGAGAGTGCTCAAGGATTTTTTATGCTAAGGATTCTTGCATGTTGTTTCTCTTTAATATAAGATTTTGTGGTAATTGAACACGGTCTTTGATAGTAGTCAACTATGAATGACTATCATGGTTTTGTCGACCAATTGGTTGAGAGATTGGCTATTGCTTTGACTGTTGAGTGTCCAATTACTGAAGCTTTGATAGCTACTTATAACCTCTCTCCATTGGCATGTTCTTTGGCTTCCAAACCCATATGGTCACAATTGATTGCACTCTTTGCTTGTTCCGGAGTAGATGGTGGGATCTAGAGTTTATATGTAGCTTGGTTATTATTGGAATAAAATTTCTTGGGCACCCAAATTTGTTCAGGGTTTGATTGAAGTTGAGATTTTGGTACTTAATATTGCCTGGGTCCATGCATGCCTATTGGATGAGGGTAAATCTTGTGGTTGGCATTGAGATGAGGATGCCCGTGTGATCATGACAAGGTTTTCCTAACTTAGAAACTCATAATTCAACTTTCCACTCTCTTTACTATATGTACTTTTAGTTGTTCACCATGAGAGAGTTCCAAGATCTTTGTGTCCCAATCTTGAATTGCCTTGTAAGTCCTCATTCAAGGAACTCCCAATGCCATGTCTTCATTCATATTTTCATCTAGGATACAGATAAAAGCGTGTGGATAGGGAAATTCATGCACTAAAAGGTTGAGGTTAATCATACCCAAAGTTGGAGTGAATTCCTTGTGACAAGATTTCACTTTGGTTGTACAATACTTCAAGGGTTGTGTAGTGGCTTTCTTGTAAGTGGAGTAGCACACATAATTTATCCTACACATGTATCTTCTAAGGCATTGACTTTGATTCCATCTTTCAATATCATCGTGATCCACATGTCAAGTCCATCTAACCATTCATCATTCATTTCTACCTTATCCTTTGCTAGAGTGGTGGTGAATTGTAGAGCTTGAATCTAGGATATGCTCACATGAGTTCTTGGGCTGGTTGCATTGTAGATTTTTTCTTCAATACCCTAATGCAAGCATCTTCTTGAGCTTCATCAATGACTTGTTGTTGGCACTTGATCCTACGTACTTTTGTTGCATGTATTCTTTCTAAAAGATCATTAATTAGTGGTAGATTATGTAAGCAAAAACCACTTATCATTTCTTTTCTTTGTTTTTGTTTCCTAAGTTTGTAATGTCGATGTCTCCTTCTCTTAGAATCTTGAGATAATTTATTACTACTCTCGGACTCAGTTTGCAATGTTTTGTTTGTGCCTTTTGACTTGTGCCCTTGTAACTACTTTGGTCAAGAATATTTGTTTGCTGTCAAAGGAGCTAACTGGAAATATTTTGACTATGCTTATTACCGTTTTCATTTATTTGTTGGGTTCTTAGGAAAACCCTCGAGATAATGACCCCCTTTCTTGTCACATTTCATACAAGAAGCCTCAACTAGCTTGACATTTATATTAGGTTTTGGGCAATAATTTTGATCATTTGATCCACAATTATGACAATTTTTCATTTTCAATTTAGGCATAAGTTTCATCATGGGTGACATAGCCCCTTGGTTGGCAATGAGATATATAGGTGCTGCTTCTGGATGTGCCTAATAAATTGATATAGCTACACGAGGTCGTGGTTGATTGCCAATTTTTTCGGCTACTATGGTAGATGAACTAGTCTCATTATATGGCATGACGGGTACTAAGGCCTACTCATCCACTTGTCCCTCAGGATGCATATATTAACTAGTATTGCATTGTTTTCTTGCATTGTTGTGGTCTCTCCATAGCCATGGGTGGTTTTTGTGTTTGGCCCATGCTAGGTGAATACATATACATAGGTTGTCCTTGCGGTCTCATTGGTATATGTTGAACATTCTCATCATACTTTGGTCAGTAATAACACTCCTTTGTCTCATGATTTATTCACTTTCCCTTAATAGCACACCATTTAGGTGGCTTTGTTGGTCCCATGGGTTGCCCTTGTGGTGGACCTTGTCCTTGCTCTCTCACTAGCATTCTTTGCATGTTTCTCATCATTTCATTCATCCACTTGAGCATGTCCTCTATGGAATTTTGAGGAGCTGCCATAGTTGGTCCTACTTGTGCTGTCAGAATTCATGTAGTCCTCTCACTTTGAGTGTCTCTTGCAGTGCTTTCTTTGTTGAAGATTTTGCAGTTGTCACCTAAGTTTATTGCATTGAGAATGCACGTTCCCAAGGTTGTGTGTTTTTTTCTATAAATTATAGCATATTGAGTAGACCTTATGAGGTCTCTCCTCATCTGGAGTTTCCAACTATGGGCATCTATCAATGTATTCTCTCATTCTACTCACACAATCTCTGACAAATTCTCCTTGTTTTTGTTTAAAGCTATAAATTTGTGCTACCATGCTATGCTTGATTCCCATTTTTGAACAATCAGCAACAAATTTCTTAGCCAATGTTGTTAAGTTTGATCAATTCAAGAGGTATGGGTTGAAACTGAGTCAAAGATTTTCCCTCTAAGGTTATTCCAAATCTCTTAAATTGAGTATGGAAGTCAGAAAGCCTCTCTTCTCTTACACTTTCTTGAAGCTTTCTAAGTGATCATATAGATTTCTAGATCCATTCTAATTTTTGACCTATATTTGCAACTCTACTGATCTGACTCTTTGATTATGCTCAACATCTGATCTCCTACCCGATGGTCCTCCATCTAAGCCTTCAATCATGTTGCTTGGTAGTAGTGACTTGTGTATCCCTTTACTGGCTCTAGTGTCACCCAACATTTTTTTTGTTTAAGGTAGTTTTTGCTCCTCTGACCTTGTTTTTATCCCTAGGTGAGTTCCATGGGCCATACTACCCTATTCATTAGCCATACTACCAAATGCTTTTTTTGTTGGACTAATTTTTCTCTGTTTCAAGTCCCATTTCCATGATCATATCCCTAATCAAATAGCCCTAATATTTGGTTTGTCCTATATCCTTAGATCTCATCATAACAAAATTATTGCTAAAACAATCCTTAAAGAGATGCAAAGGAAGGTCTATTGATCCTTTCTCCCTAATCTTGAAAATATAAATGATCTTTAAAGGTGTTAAGTATCTTGGCTTGGCACGAGCTATCCATAGAAAGTATCTAGCATTGTCTTCCTCCCAACAGTAGAATCCTAGTTGTGGGTTATCAATTGGGATATGCTTCAAAGACTTTATGTCTACTTGATCATGACCCTTCAAATCAAGTACCAATACTCCTTCCTTGGTGGTCATGTCTATAATTAGTGTATCAACTTCCAATCCCCATTTATCCATAGTGTCAAGATTTACTATTTCAAGTATTGCATTCCAGTTCTACCCATGTAGAATATTTTATGTTCGTTGGATCTAGCCTACTCTTCAAAATCAACACTATGGCCATCAACTCATGCCACATACTCCTCATTAGGATGCAAAAAGATTTGAGCCCATGCGTCTTGGTCTTATAGAAATTTAAGATATGCTTAAATTGTAGCAAGGTTTCAATATTTGAATGGGTGGGAAAGGAAGACTTGTTTGAGGTAGATTCGGAATAAGTGTCTAACACTCCTTTAAAAGTGGTCTCTAGGGATCCCCTTAGTTAACACTCTACTCTCAATATTTCTATTAAATCCTTGATTTTCACATAAGAGCAACAATGCTTCATGGAATTGAATTCCTGACCATTTGATCAAATACCAACCCAATTGAATTGTAAAAAGTCTCTTTTTTTGCACTATCTACGAGTTCTAGCATGATTTCACCAAGTCTTGCAAAACCAAACACTCTGCTAGTTAATCTATTAAGTTGCCAATATCATGTAATAAGATTCCAGTTTCTTGCTCCTATGCTATCACAACAATTCAGGGTCTATCAATTGCAAGCATGTACAATGAATGATGGTCAAAATTTTCAGTCCTCCCTAATTGAAGAAATAGCAAAAGGACAAATCAACAATCTTCAAGTTTTGTAAAACTAGGTTCCCAATGGCAAACAATGTCCAAATAACTCCAAATTTTGCAAGCTATCTGAGGGATAGACTCTCTATCCTTGACAAACAAAAAAATTCAAAGATTCCTTCTTTGGATGGTAGGAGATAATAAGCATGAATATTATCTACTAACCAAAGAAAAGGCTTTTTTATACTTTTGATGATATCTAGTGGTTAAGGAAGTGTTTATTGAGCTCTAAATCAAGATTCAAAAATTAGCTCTAACAACTAAAATTGATTGTTAGAGAGTGAGATGGGTCAAAAATCCTAGGATTACAACCCTAGGAGTTTGGAACTTGAAACTCTAAAAATTCAAAAAACAATTTCTGAATGATTGTTAGAGAGTGAGATAGGTCAAAAATCCATTGTGGTGATGACTACTTAACTTACTCCTAATTAATTGACAACATGGGTAGTGTACAATATTCACAAAAATTGGTTTTTTTTTTCATGAATTGAGTGTCAACTTTTAGACTTTGATATAGTTTAACTCGTCAAACACTCACAAAACAGCCTAATTTATGCGTACTAAGGTCCTTGGTAAGTACAACTACTCCCAAATTACCTCTACACAATTGAAGTTGACACTCCTTAACCATGACGTTTCTAAAAGATGATGTTTTTCTCTAGGTAAACCTAGAAGAAGTGATGGACAATGATATCCAAGCATTGATTTTTTCCGTGGTTTAAGTCACTTCATCCTTGGCAACAATAGACTACCAACTCTCACTCTATCTTATTGCAGACATAGCAAGAACCACGTACAAAATTGTCAATCCATGGGACATAGCTAACACGCCTAGTGCATGGAGGCTACAAGAGGTTTTCAATCTCTTGTAAAACATACTACATCCCAATATACTAGAAGGAAACACTCACAATTGTATGTTAGACAACCAAAGCTGGTTGTCACATTGGCATCAAAGCATGACAATACACTAAGCCACCAAAGTCCACTATGTACCAAATTTATAGGATAACTAGGCAGGGTCTAGACACAACCACTTGCAAAAAAAAATTAGGCAGGGAAAATTTGACCTATTCAATTTCAGTCAAAATAAACCTAGAGCTTAGCCCTGATACACCAATACCTCTCGTATGACTAAAATGCAATCATTATGCTTAAATCTTGAGTTATGAGCTGATTATAAAGAGGATTAGAGATAGAAAATTCAAAAAACCATCATGAGAGACTTACATTGTTACATAAATCTTTCACCTGACAGAGACAGAGAAGCAGACATTACTCCAAACAGATAATCCATGAGAGAGACACAAGAATCAAAAGGTAGAGGGAGAGTACACAATGCTTAGAGATAGTGGTGTACAATTCATTATCCAAAAACTTAAAGACATTTTATAGAAAGTGGCTTCTATACATTACCCAAAAGGTTTTAAGTCAAAATAGATGAACTCTAAGTCTATATGTGGATTTCATACATTACCCAAAAGGTTTTAGGTCAAAATAGATGATCTCTAGGTCTACATGTGGATTTTATACATTACCCAAAAGGTTTTAGGTCAAAATAGATGATCTCTAAGTCTATATGTGGCTAGAATCGAGTTGATACAACTGGAAGGCCCCTCTTTGCTAGGCTCATAATTACTCATATAAACTCAAAAAATGACAATTTACATAAATTAGAGACTGTGAATGTCCAAGTTGCTCAAATGAATAGCAAAGATGTACAATAGGGCTCATAGGTGAGGCTATCTATTCATAGGTTAGCTATGTCATCGTTAACAGCCAAAGCACAATTCAGAGACTTAGATGATTTGATATCATGAGATTGGATTAATGGAAACTCATGCAACACTTGATGTGAATGCAAATGGTGATATCTAAACCAAATGCGGGCTCAACGAGTCAATCCAATCAACTAACTTGTTTGATAATATTGGACCAATTGCACAAATAATGAGAAGAACAAGATCACCCAAAACGGATGAATAAATAAGATGAAAATGGAGATTCCCACAATAACTTGGCCATATTTAAACAGTTTCTCAAAGCCAAGAAAGTATATGATTTCTATATGCAGTATGAGGGATTTGAGTTAACACTGAAGGGAAAGCTTTGACCTAGTTTCAAAACATAAAAATGGGACAATCATTGACCTTCCCATGTTGGCCAGCAGATTTGTTGCAACATTCTTGAAAATAAGGATCAAACATAATAATGTTGCTCAAATCTATAGCTTTAAGTAAAAAATAGGGAAAACTATATGAGATTGTACGAGCAATTTTGAACAATTTGTTGCATGATGTCATAGGAGAGGCATACCTGGTCAAAAAAGATTAGCATCCTTGTATTCGGAAGGATTGCTCAACAAAAACCTACATGCTAGCATATATAGTATATGAAACATGCAACATTCGATGCTAATACACATGAAGCTATAGATTTGGGGGACAATTGTGAGATCTATTCTGACTAGGAGGAGGGATCTAACACAAGGAGTGAGCGGACCACAAAAATGCTACTCACACTAGTTGGACCGGCTATAACAACCTCTCCAATTAGTAGTTCAAATTAAGAGGAATTCTTGAAGACTATTATGAAAACTCTAGCACAATTACAAAATAGATGCCTATGAAAGCACAAGGGCAAGGACAACTCTTTGTCCCACCACTAGCTCAACCTATGGTCAAAAAGAACAACAAATGGTGTTCCATAGAGTGAAAATGGAACAATAATGAGACACATGAGTGCTAGTATAGACCAAAGTATGACGCGAATGTGGAGTACGTGGCCATGAGGACAATAGGGATAACATGTGTACATATATCCACCACATCCAACACAAGGGTGGGAATGGAGAGAGCTCATCCAATTCAAAATGTTGCAACCGAAAGAGTAGTATGAACTTATGCCTATAACTCCCTACAAAGAAACTAGTTCTTGAAGAGCATTAAAGGATGATTGGTATGAACCACAACCAGCTTCTACTTGTATGAGCCAATGTACTATGTGCAATGAGAAAATCCTCCACTTTATTGCATTGCAAACTAGGTGGACATGACCACCGATGATGAGAGCTCCTCCAACTCAGCAGAGGAGTGGGAGATGTAGTAAATGCAGATCACCTAACCATTGGAAAAATTAGTATCCACAAGATCAATAAAGATTGGTGCCACTACTAGTCTATTGCATAGAATGTAGCCAAAAGGAGGGACATTTCCTTGAGGACTACTAAATAAATCCCAATAACAAAGAAAAAATGCCTATGAATTTGGTAGAAGCGATTCCATCAAGTTCATTTGGTTTTGCCCATTAATGTAGTAATAAGGGCAAAATCAAAATTGCAAGAATAGAAAAAAACAAAGAATTCGGGTAAGAGTATCAAATGGAAAACTCAAAAATTCAGAAGACAAAAGTACAAAGAGAGAAAATCAAAATTTAATGCTCAAGTAAAGGGTAAATCCCAAGAGATTGTGGAAAAAAAAAAACCAAATCCAAGTTCAATCTCAGGAGGATCTATCTTGGTAAAAAAGATCTATAAACCCATAAGTGCAGCCCCAAAATCATACCAAGTAAGCTTACAAGCAAGAAAAAACATGGAAAACAGATGGAAATACTATCCACACCCAAAGCTTAGAGTAGCAAAACTTGAATCTTTGGAGATTGGTAAAAATCACCCAAACACTCATGGAATCTCAAAAAACATTGGAAAGAAAGGATATCATGGAATCGGAGGTCAAGTAGTTAATCCACTCTAAACCATTTGAACCACTAAAAGAAATTGATTAAATAGTGTTAGATTCCAAAGAGAGAATGGAAGGAATTTCACCTATAGACAAAGGTTAGCCAACATAACTATGGAAAAGAGTTAGGGAAGCAAACCATGGAAATCTGTATAAAAAATTAGCTAAGTTTGAAGAATTATGCTTGAATTAGCCTCCATTCTAAGTAGATATGTAATCTTTACATGGGGATTGGGGAGGAACGAAACCATCAAAGGCATCCAAAGCTTTATACGCATGTATGCACAGGTGGGTCAATCATTGACCCGACTCACCAGTTCTATAGTACCCTTCCAATGGTCCAAACCTGAGGCTGAAACATTTGCATACCCCAAAAAACGCCTCACTGAAGCACCTATTCTAGTGGCTCTCGATTGGTCTCTCCTCTTTCATGTGCATATTGATGCCAGTCAATTGGCTGTGGGTGTTGTGCTGACTCAGCCTAGTAAGGAGTACAACCTGGATCGCCATGTTCACTATGCAAGTTGCTTGCTCACCAAAGCAGAGTGCAACTATAGCACCATAGAAAGGGAAGGTTTGACTATTGTGTATGCTCTACAAAAAAATTTCCATTTTTTATTAGGGTTCCACTTCACAATTATTACTAATCACCATGCCCTATGCTATCTGATTAATAAGCTGCAAGTTGCAGGTCGAGTTTGGTGGTGGCTACTCTTATTTCAAGAGTTTGATTTCGAGATGGTACTCAGGCCAGACAAACATCATGTCCTTGCTGACCACCTCTCTTGCATTCACACGTGTGAAGAAGCCACAAGGGTTGCAGATGAATTTCCTGATAGCAGTCTCTTTAAGGTGGAAACCACTCCGGAATGGTACGGCGATGTCTTGCAATTGCTATCTATTGGTCTGTACCGTGAGAATATGTCTCCACTGCAGAAGAGAAGATTGCTTTTGAATTCTAGGCCATTCACTCTGATTAGAGGCTAGATCTACAAGTTAGGACCATATGGTGTTATGAGACGGTGTGTCTCCCCTCATGAAGTTGAGAATATTTTGGAGGATACGCACAGTGGTCCCACTGGTGGCCATTACCCTGGTCCCTCGCCACCGAAAAGATTCTACAGAATGATCTATGGCGGCCCTTGTTTTTTGGGTTGCAATTGCCTATGTAAAAGTATGTGATGTGTGTCAGCGTTGTGGACCTAAACCAAGCAAATAGTCCAACCGTCCTCTGTAGGTCTCCTTTGAGAGATGGGGCATAGATTTTGTGGCTCCAATTTCTCCTCCGGCCCAACCAGGTATCCGGAAGTATCTGTTGTGACGGTGTTGCTAGTGCACACCGCCATGGCTGTGTTACTTGACGTCCTCAATACACTACAGGATAGGCGCTACCCTCTGCCCTGCAGCAAGTGGCTCCTCCTTCATAGGCAGCCCAGTTATGGACATCAGAGCCCATCAATAGCAGGGTTACACCATTGATTTGATGGCTCCACCTCCAGAGACTTATGGTTTGGATGCTGTGGCGACTAATCTTTCTCTTGGGTGACTGCATGATAGTCTTTTCACCATGGCAGTGCAGTGTAGTAGTGGGCTATTTTGCAATCTT
The DNA here is from genome assembly GCF_014529385.1 of Adiantum capillus-veneris. NCBI lineage: Eukaryota > Viridiplantae > Streptophyta > Polypodiopsida > Polypodiales > Pteridaceae > Adiantum > Adiantum capillus-veneris. The sequence goes on from NC_140934.1 coordinate 95,900,344, forward strand.
ATGATCTTTTAGTAGTTTCAGTTGTTTCTCTCACCGAGATTGTGAGTGGTTTTGTGGTGGGCAACCTGTATGGCTGGGCTACAGTGTCACTGGCACGGACAGGCAATTAGTCACAATTGGCCAGGCTCCACACTAGACGAACTCTCTTGTTGGGTTGATGACATGTGGCATGGATACGGTGGTGGTCCTGTCGACACCGTGGTCAGTGCACCACCACCACAGTTCAGAGATAGGCTTAGCTGGATTAGATATTGGTGAGACATTGGTGGCTCTTTATGGTTGTATATATCCGTAGTTGTTTGGGTTTTATGGGGTCATCTACTTTTGTGTGGTTAGTCGTCTAGAGTCTCTCATCTTGAGTTGTACACAGCACGTCTACACCATCCCCACACAGTTGAGCCTCAACACCTCCATTGTACCTATGAGATCTGGGGTGGAGCTGAGTGTGCTGCCATGCCAGAGTCTGTATCGGTTTCTTTGAGTTTGTCGATGTTCATGTTCATGTTCACGTCTACACCATCCCCACACAGTTTAACCTCAACACCTCCATTGTACCTATGTGATCTGGGCTGGAGCTGAGTGTGCTTCCATGCCAGAGTCTGTATCGGTTTATTTGAGTTTGTCGATGTTCATATTCACGTTTTGCTGAGTCACACTATTGATTGCTCTGTTGTTCTTTGTCTTCTGTGGAGTGAGATATCATGCACATTGCACTGAGGAGCACCCACTATAATAGCACGACACATTATCTCCACTACAGTGTGTGAAGGCACCCTTATTCAATTGAAAAAGACCAAACTGAAGTCGCGGAGCGGAGCGTGGGTCGACTCTCTCTCACACACACACACACACAGTGAGCTTACACAGTACACAGTACGCAGAGAATTGTTAGAAGGGTTATCTCCCAATTCCTTAGTATTCACAAAGAATATGTTAGTATATACAAAGAGTTAGAGGTAAGTGAGTTAGGCGGGCGGCCGGCCATATCCGCATAAGAGGCCACTTGGGCTTTAATCCCAACAACCTCCCACTTAAAGTCCAATGTGGCACTTTAAGTAACTGTAAATCTATGAACATAAATGTACAAAGATTTACATGGCTGCCATCTATCCAATGCCCAATAACTCACGACAATGCACAAAGCCCTCTCCTGGAAGTCCCTTTGTGAGTAGATCAGCAGGATTGTCCTTGGTGTGGATCTTCAACAGTTGTATCTGCTTGTCTTCAAGTACTTCCCTAATGAAGTGATACTTCACATCAATATGCTTAGTCTTCGAATGGAACACTGGATTCTTTGCCAATTGTATAGCACTTTGACTATCACAATATAACTCTGGCATATCTGCATTGATTCCCAAGTCTGCAACCAATCTACCAAGCCAAATAGCTTCTTTGCATGCCTCATTTGCTGCAACATACTCAGCTTCTGTAGTAGACTGCATAACACAATCTTGTAATCGAGATCGCCATGATATGGCACCTCCAGCCAATGTAAAGACATAGCCTGATGTAGATCTCCTCTTATCCAAGTCTCCTGCATAATCTGAGTCAGTGTATCCTCTGACACTCAAATCCTGACTACCATAGCATATGCGCATACTCTTTGTATGTTTTAAGTATCTCATGATACCTTTCACTGCCTCCCAATGTTTCTTGCCGGGATTTGACATATATCTGCTAACCACTCCCACTGCAAATTCAATATCCGGACGTGTAGCAATCATTGCATACATCAAACTACCCACTGCAGACGCATATGGAATCTTATCCATTTCAGCCTTTTCTTCCTCAGACACAGGACAATCTTGTTTGCTAAGTTTCACATATGGTGGCAATGGAACACTCAATGCCTTTCCCTTCTCCATATTGAAACGTTGCAAAACCTTGTCAATATACTCTGTTTGAGATAACCAAATCAACTTCTTTGATCTGTCTCTCTCAATGCGCATACCAAGTATATGACTTGCCTCACCCATGTCTTTCATGTCAAACAATTTTGCCATCTTTGACTTCAAAGCTGAAATTTCTTCCAAGTGTTTGCCGGCAATCAACATGTCATCCACATACAAAATAAGGATCAGCCAACTGCCATCCTGAGCCTTCTTTGTATATAGACAGTGATCGAAGTCACTACGTTTGTAGCCTTGAGAAAGCATAAACTGGTGGAACTTATGGTACCATGCCCTCGGTGATTGTTTTAAGCCATAAAGACTCTTTAACAACTGGCATACCAAATGTTCCATGCCTTTCTCAACAAACCCTTCTGGCTGCTGCATGTAAATTTCCACATCTAAATCACCATGCAAGAACGCTGTCTTGACATCCATTTGGTGCAACACCAAATCCAATATAGCAACCAATGCAAGAAAGCATCTCAATGTAGTCATCTTAACCACTGGAGAGAAGACTTCATCAAAGTCAATGCCTTGTTCTTGCTTAAAGCCCTTGGCAACAAGCCTTGCTTTGTACTTTGGCTGACTATCATGAGCGGTGATCTTATACCTGTAAACCCATTTACAAGGTAGAGCCTTTTAGCCCTGTGGTAATTTAACCAACTTCCATGTCTGGTTTTTATGCAGAGCTGTCATCTCTGACTGCATGGCCAACTGCCATTTTTTCGAGTCAACCACTTGTAATGCTTCCTTGTAACAAGATGGTTCTCCGCAATCTGTGAGCATGACATAATTTAGAGATGGCACATAACGATCAGGTGGTTTGGAGACACGCTCAGAACGTCTCACCACAACTGATTCTGCCTGTCTAGCCACTATAGGCTGTTCCTGAGCCTGACCATGCTGTCTTGATGTGCTAGCACTAGGCCCATCTTCCCTGAAGACAACTCTTCTGATCTCCTCTGTCTTCTCTGGCTTAGCGTGAAACTTGGCTTCATTGAAATGCACATCATTGCTACGAATAAGCTTTCTGGACTCAGGATCCCAAAGCCGGTAACCCATCTCGCCCGATTCTCCGTAGCCAAGAAATATACACTTCTTGCTCTTTGGTTCTAACTTATTTCTGAACTCCTTAGGAATATGGCTATAAGCTTCACAACCAAAGACTCTGAGATGCTTATACGAAGGTGCCTTGCCTATCCATAGCATCTCGGCCATTGCACTCTTATCCAGAACCCTACTAGGAGACCTGTTGATCAAATGGACTGCTGTAGCCACTGCTTCTGCCCAAAATCCATCAGGCAACTCAGCATTTGACAACATGCTTCTGACCTTCTCTTGTATGGTCCTATTCATACGTTCTGCAACCCCATTCTGTGAAGGATTATATGGTGCAGTAAGTTCCCGCTTAATCCCTTTTGCTTCACAAAAGTCTTGAAAAGCTTTGGAAACGTACTCTCCACCATTGTCAGTTCTCAAGCACTTCAGCTTCTGACCACTCTGATTCTCCACCAGCTGCAAGAATGTCTTAAAGACCTTGAGCACCTCATCCTTGTGCTTCAAGAAGTAAACCCATACTTTGCGAGAATAGTCATCTATGAATGTACAAAAGTACGCTGCTCCCCCTAGTGACAAACTAGGCATTGGTCCGCATAGGTCACTGTGTACAAGAGCTAACCGTTCGTCCCTACGATTCCTCTTTGATCTGTGCGGTTCCTGTGTTTGCTTACCATAAACACAATGCTCACAAAACTCGAAATCTTGAAATGAAAAGCCAGGCAAATAACCATAATGAGAAAGTATTTCCATTCCTCTTTTTGACATATGTCCCAACCTACGATGCCACAGTGACACACTTGGCTGCTCAATCACATTAATTACATGGTTTTTAACCTCTGAAACATGTAAAGTGTACAGAGTTCCTGACTTGCTGCCATGTGCTACAGTCATCGAACCTTTGGAGATCTTCCAAGCGCTGTTCCCAAAAACTGTCACATAACCCGCATCATCCAACTTCCCTGTACTAATCAAGCTCTTTCGGATTGCTGGAACATGTCTGACATTCTTGAGCCATAAAGAAGAGCCATTCTGAAACTTCAACTGCACATCTCCCACTCCAAGTATGTCACAAACCTGCTCATTGCCAAGTCTGACATAGTCTTTAGTAGCCACATATGATGTAAACCACTCTTTGTGCGGAGAAACATGTAAAGATGCCCCTGAGTCGATAATCCAATCACTCATAGCATGTCCATCCTCTGCAGTCAAGAAAACAGAATCAAGATTGCTTGTAAGGAAGATGTCACCACCTGCTATACCAGAATCACTGTCTGAACCAGATCCTTTGACATTCACCTCTTCAATCTTCATTGAACTCTTCTTTTCATCTTGCTCAGAACTCTTTGTTTTGCCTTTTTCTTGTTTCCACTTCGTACAGTCTCGCTTCATGTGACCCTTCTTGCCACAATGGTAGCATTCTATGTCATCCTTTGACTTCGAATCACGAGACTTACTTCGGTTTTGTGCCTTCTTACCCTTCTTCTCTTTAAACTGTTGTCTCCCTCGAACGACCAAAGCGCTATTGCCTTTGCCTTTGTCAATGTTCTTCCTGTTCACTTCCTCTGTGAGCAAGCTGCCTTCTACATTGGCACTTGTAAGACCTTCTGGCGCGACAGAATTACTTAACGCTGTACGAAAAGTATCCCAACTGTCTGGCAAAGTGATTAAGAGAAACATAGCCTTCACTGAATCTGGAAAGACTATCTCCTGTGCTGTTAACTGGCTGAAAATTGAGTGAAATTCATTCAGATGATTTGACATGGCTGTCCCTTCCTTCATCTTCAAATCCACCAATTTCTTGAGCCAGTAAATCTGAGAAGCAGCACTTTGTTTCTCGTACATATCACATAGCTTTTGCCATACGCCATACGCTGTAGTCTCTTCTGCTACGTTGAAGTAAACATTTTCTGCCAGTGTCAGCATGATTGTGGAACAAGCTAACTCGTCAAGCTCTTCCCACTCATCTTCAGCCATAAATTCTGGTCTCTCCCCTTTGAGCTTCAGTGGCTTCACTTGTTTTTTCTGCACCAAAACCTGCCAAATCTGCTTCTTCCAGAATGGAAAGTTTGTGCCATCCAGCTTCTTTATGTTGTAAAGAGTCTCACTGTGAGAAGATGCCATATCTGCCAAACTGTTTACTCCTGAGAAAAATCCGGCAGAGTTTCCCCTGTAAACTGGCCTCTGTACACAGTAAACAAGCTGTAATCAACAAGCTGAACACCTCTCCTCAGGAACTGTCAGTATTTTGAAAATTTTTGACAGAGTCTCCCCTGTAAACTGAGCTCTGGGAACCAAAAGATAGCTCAAGAAACAATCATAAATAGCTGACCAATGACAAATCTAAAAAAAAATCCCTGTAATATGCTGTCCTGTAAGCATACACTGTCTCCTCTCTGGGCGATGACAGAACCTGTATCTGTCTCAAGACTGAACTTCTGAACAATGCCTCAACGGCCTGACGCATAAGATGCAATCCAGTGTCTACACAAAGTCATACATCCTAAGGGATAAAAGTCGCCGAAGAGGATGCGTGTAGAGGGGAACTCCAGCAACCTAATCCACCTCACACTGGGTAACCCAGCCCCCAGTGCTTGGCTTCAAAAAACCTCACACACGACCCTCTCAGATGGCTCAGCAAACTGCCCAGAACTAGCATACATCCTATAATAGACCAATCACTGTCCTATGACCGCTGCGGCGGTCTGTCTGCTAGCGTGACTCACAACTAGCAGACCCACAATCACAGTACATCAATCTGCAATACATGCCAGTGGTGTCAAGCCGTCGTATGGCCACACCTCCCCTGGAACCTGGCAAGCACAAGAAGTAGCAATGCAGACTGCAATATATATATCTGATGATATATATGTGTACCTGGTCTATAGATGATGCTCTGAAGACGAATAAGTGATGTATGTCGATGTCGATATTGATGTCGACCACCTCCTGCTTGCCAATCTACACAAGACGGATTTCTTTGCGGCTGAAATCTATCTTCTGCTGTAGTGCTCAGAACGAAATTCTGAGGGCATAAACGGCTTCGAAAGGGGGGTAAAACCCCAGGTCGCCTTCTGGAAACGCTCCCGGAACGCCGAGTGTGAATTTTCGAACTCCGGATCCAGAATCTGCCGGAAAAGTGCGCGCGCGCGCGATTGCGCAAATCCGCACTGAACCAAGGCTCTGATACCAATTGAAGTCGCGGAGCGGAGCGTGGGTCGACTCTCTCTCACACACACACACACAGTGAGCTTACACAGTACACAGTACGCAGAGAATTGTTAGAAGGGTTATCTCCCAATTCCTTAGTATTCACAAAGAATATGTTAGTATATACAAAGAGTTAGAGGTAAGTGAGTTAGGCGGGCGGCCGGCCATATCCGCATAAGAGGCCACTTGGGCTTTAATCCCAACACAAACTGGCTGAGCCTTGGGCACTCAAGTGTGGGAAAAAGAACCTCAATGACCAATGATGGTGGATTGAGTGTACCAAAGAGAGGAAGAGACCGAGAGGGGCTGCTGCGATTCTCGGCTTCGATGCATCATTGTTTCCAACCATAAGCACATACTTATTGTATCTTATAAGTACTCAAAGATATACTTCACATTCCAATGCTTCTTACAAGGGTTAGCCATGTAAAATTAACCAATCCCACTACAAATGCAATTTCTTGCCTCATAGCCACCATCACGTACGTGAGACTACCCACAAGTGAGGAATATGAAATCTTAGCTATCTCAGCCTTGTCAACATTCAATTTAGGAGAATCTTCCTTACTAAGTTTTACATATGCTTGCATTGGGGTACTTGATGCCTTCCCCCCTACATATTGAAACGATGTAAGAGCTTATGTATGTACAATTCTTGATATAACTCAAGAATTCGCTTTGACCTATCATGTTTGATACGCATACCAAGAAAGTGACTAGATTCTCCCAAATCCTTCATAGCAAAAGTCTAAACCAACATTTTCTTTGAATTGGAAATCTCATGAGATTTCTTCCCAACGATAAGCATGTCATCCCCATTTAACACAATAAGAATGAACGATCCATCACTGAGTTTCTTCATATACAAGCATTGATCCTCTTGACTCCTTTTATGTATGTGAGACTACATAAATGTATCAAACTTTTAATACCATTGCCTGAATCCTTGGTTCAATCCATAAAGTGCCTTCTCCATCTACATACAATATTTTCACATCCCCTTGGGGATCACCATGAAAAAAATATCTCTTCACATCCATTTTGATCAACTCCAAGTCCTCAATAGCTACTAGACTAAGCACCATATGCAAAGTAGCCATCTTGACAATTTTGTCAAAGTCTGCACTTTTTTGTCGCTTGAAACCTTTAGATACGAGTCTAGCCTATTAGGCCTATGGTCTCCTAATACATACTTCTTCTGGTTAACTCATTTGCAAGGTAGCGTTTTCTTTCCTTCACACAATTTGCCCAATCCCCAAGTCTCATTATTTACAATCGGATCATACTTTGATTGCATAGCTTGCTCCCACTATAGCTTACCATCCATCTCCACAACTTCTTAGAAGTAGCATGATTTTCTGTAAGGTCGGTCATCATAACATAATCCACACCTAGCTAAAACCACTCAGGCAAATGTGAAGCTCTACTAGAGTGTCTCAATCGTTGACTACTACTCGCTGCTCTCTTTGGAACATTGTTAGCGGAAGGCTCCTCAATAGACTTCTGAGTTCTTACCAAATCTGAGGCAAAATTCTAAAATGTGACTTTTTTGTAGTCAACCTTTTTAACAAGTTTTGTATGCATCTTTAATTCATTGAGAATCACATGTGAACTGTAAATAATTTTACAATATTTTGGGTGTCAAAGACGAAAGCACGTCTCTTTATCTACTCCATACCCAACAAAGATGCATTTGTGTGACTTTGAATCAAGCTTATTTCTAAGATATTTTGGAACATGAGCATATGTCTCCGAACCAAAGACACGTAAATGATCATAGCTCCTCTAGAATCTTGTAATTTAGGCTAATTTTCAACAATTTCAACAAAGTAACTAGCTTTGCTTAGAGACTTGGTCGGCATAGGATCACATATGTCACTATTTGTACAAGCTCTAGCGGCTCAACATGTCTTCTATTCAATGGAAAATGATCAGTCCTAGTTTTCTTGCCACAGACAGAGAAATCACTAAAAATAAATATTGGAAAATATCTAAAACGTGTTGGAGTTTTCATTCTCTTTTGGTTCATATGGCCTAGTTGGCTACACCACAACTCAATCGATGGCATCTTGGCTATAGAAATAAAATTACCTTTTACAAAAGACACACACAAAGAGCACAAAAGGACCATGTCTTCCACCTTTGAGAACTACACAATTTTCCTTTTTGGCAATCCATGAACTAATCCCAAATATAGTTGTTATCCCAAGTCATCTATTAGTCCAAAAGACATTAAACTCTTAGCTAACTCAAGAAAATGTCTCATTATTTAGCATAAAGTCCATATGCCACTTGGAAGTACCAGCTTTATGTCTCCAATTCCAACCATCTCAAGCACCAATTTGACATATACCTTGGTAGCTCTTTGCATAAGAGGACAACTACTCTCTATGCAGAGTAACATGGAAACTGACATCAAAATCTATCAATCATTTTTGTGCATAATTGACATCCTGTGTGAGAAGGACATCTACACATAAATCTAAGATGAAAACCAAGATGTCTGAGGTATGAGTCCTCTCAAAGACATCATGAGTATTAGGAAACGACAATGTTTATTTTCACAAGCTTAGCCTTGCACTTTGCATCACTGTCGAAATCCTTAATCTCTTGAGACTCCTTGTCTCTTTGTGTGGCACAACAATCCTTCTTTACATGCCCTTTCTTATGGAAATATTAGTATCCAACATTAGCATGGAACCACAAGACTTACTATGAGAGTTCTTGTGATCCTTCAACTTGGCACGATCATAAGTGCAACCTCTCTTTCTAAGACTGTGCAACATAAGCATCACCACTCTTGGTAGACTCAAGAGATTACCAACAAATCCTCCGTAAGAAAACTACCAACTACATCATTGTAGACCAAGTTGCCTTTAAGCACAATTACTTATGGATGTGCAAAAATTTTCCCATGAAGAAGCATATAGACTAAACCTCTTCATCAAATTTAAGTCCTTGTGATGTCAAATTATTGAAGATAACATTGAACTCATTTAATTGTCTAGTAACAATGGTACCTTCTTTTATACAAAGCTCAAAGAGATTCTTCATCAAGTAAACTTTATTACTTGCATTCTTGCTCTCATATATACTGCATAACTTCCCTAATAAGGCATGAAAAGTAGCTTCACCAAAGATAGTGAAATGCATTGACTCTGCAAAATGTAAGCGAATAGTGGATTTAGCTTTAGCATCAAGTGATTTTCATTGGGCGCATGTGTAACGATCACCCTCTTTGGGTTCAAACAATGGTTCCAATTGACATTTTTGTATCAAAACATCCTAAATGTTCTTCTTCCAAATACTGAATTTTGTGCCATCAAACTTTTGGATGTCATAAATGTTCTCCTTAGAACTATAAGCCATATTGCCAAGTATCAAAACTATGGCAAAATGTTAGAAAATATTCAACAAAGGTTTCCTAAATTAGCAAAATCTCAAATGAAAATGATTATAAAAATGATCCAAAAATGTTAACAATATGCATAAATAATGTCTCTGACTAGTATGCTTATAGAATCGATCAATCACTCACCAAAAGAGATTGACAACACGATATCAATAGCACCTAGTCTTCTCTACGCATGTCATATGGCAGGGCCTCATATACAAGGCCTCATATAAGGGTACTTCAACAATTTGTATCACCGAAAGGATCTCAACGTTCGAGAATCCCACAACTTAATAAACCTCACCACAACCCTCCAAGGCTCAGCAAAGACTCAAGATAAAGGTGAAGCTCAACAAAGACGATCCACTGATCAAGTCTCAAAAATGATTAGGAATTGTAGTGAATTTCAATATGGCTCTACAATGACATACAATCCAGTATCCATAACCCAATGTACACAAAATGGAGTAATTACTATTGTAGAAAGTAGGATATCTGCATAAACTAGCACCAATAGAGATGCAAGCATAAGCCACATCCCTACAGGGATAAACTACTATTGTAGAAAGCAGGATCTGTGTGCATAAACTATCACCAATAGAGATGTAAGCATAAGCCAAATCCTTGTAGGGATAAACTACTCTCAAAAGAGCTCAATTGTAATCAAAACTGCATATGTCCCATAAACCTTTGAGCAAAATGATGCTCATATGCATCCCATAATAGATGAAATATACTACAAGACTCTAAAACTACAAGTATAGGAAACTTATAATATGTCCCTATAAACCTCTATCCAAAAATACTTGTAGAAGCAGTTTACAAAGCCAATCTTTAGCTATGCACAAACTAGAGACTCAGTCTCATAAGCCACATGAGGCATACATCCAAAATCCAAAACTAATATGGCTCCAAAAAGTCTCTTAGAATCCTAAGAAAAGCACACCCAGCGTGGCGGCTATGCATGTACGTCTGCAAAAGAATGTGTTTGTATGCCTGTGTGGAGGTCAAATGTGTGACCCCCCTATGAGCGTGAATGGAAGTCTCCACCTATAATGCCGATGTCGAATCTCCTCCTCAATCGGGTCTGATCCTTTGACCTAGATCACCTACTCGACGCCAAAATCCACTCTCCAAATTTGTATGTGGTCATGTCTAGATCCTCTGACTGCCTTTGGCTATGTCTGACTCTCTTTTTTATGCCATCAGATCACCCATATTCTCTTTGCTTTGTACACTAGCCCCTTTGAGCCCTTGATTGTTGTCTGGATGTTGCACGGCCCTATGGGAACCTTCGGGTTGCTCCTCTCGTGATCTTGTTGAGCTTTATGGCCGTGTGTAGTTGGGTGTTGCCATACAGTTTGGAGCAATTGCACGCCACCCCCTCTTAGATGCAAGCGATTCCTTTTGTTGTGTGTTGAAATTGTAACGCTATGAGAGAGGAAAATGTCCTTGTTGAATGTGTGCCTTCGATGCCACACTCCCTCCACAAGAAGTTTTGGACAAATTCTCACAATAATTCCCACATTCTGACTTACCTCAACATCATGAGCTTCTGTGAGGGAGGCACCGCATACCTAGCTAGGTATGCGGTGCCTCTCGAGCAGAAGCTCATGATGTTATTCATTGTATGAAAAACACTGGAAAAAACTCCGTTTTCCTACATGAGAAAATTTCTAAATCTTCTTGTGCTCAAAGCTCACAAACAATGCTCTATAGTCTATACAATACAGAACCTGCACAAATTCTCCCACTCTAAGTTGTGAGCCTTAGCTTGCTAGGTAGAGCACGTGTGTGCGAAGGGGATGATGACAACCACTCCCCCTAGCTCTGATACCAATTGAAGAGTGCAAGAGTGGGAACCGGGCACGTAGTGCGTGCAATGGAGAAGCAAGAGAAAGAGTGTGGGTGGAGTCCAATAGTGACAAACCTCTCACTACCTTTTTATTCTATTGATAAGGAAGAATAGAGTTACGGTAGATGAGTATGTGGGTTGTCCGACCAGGCGCCTGGTCGTTACCCTAACAATACAGAGGTCAATTTTAATAGGGGGTTCTCAAAGAGTCCTTTGCCTTAAAAACACCCTGCTTAGAGACCAGTGTGTCTTCAAGCAACGTAGCAACTATAGCAACTATAAATACACAAAGAACCACACTAAAAACAAGCATTCACTCCTACCTTACTCAATACATAATCATGCATGGAGATGAGTCACTCTGTATGCATAGGGAAACACCAAGCATGCTCAAACACATATAAAGTTAGTGGTAGGTGCACAATAGAAGGGTGTGCTTTTGTGATTGATCATAGCATAGGTTTGATGTACCAAAATGAGGATGTAAAGATGCATATTTTTTCCATGGAAAAATTGGACAAACAAATATTTTGGCATACCAATCTTTGATGATTGGAAGATTTAAGGAAAGGCCAAGAAAGACGAGTATAAATGCTTTGCATTGTACCAGTCCAAGCCTTCATCCAAAAGGCCCATTCTCCACTTTGTTGGACGATGTATCGCATGCACAGGTCCATGTAACTCAAACTTCGAAGTGCATAAAAAGGATATATAATATCCCTTATTACCTTCATTCCACTTTATAATTTTATTTTGGAATGTTTAAAGGAAGTAATTATTTCCCTTTTGTATGTCTAAAAAGCATTTTATGTCCTTTGTCTATATCTTTCAAAATGAAGCATGATCAAATAGAGGTCCATGGTGTCAATTGCTAAAAGAATGTGCAATGATGTTTGAATCTCATTCTCTCTTTGAGCATGGTGATTCACAAGGGTGCTCAAGACCCGTCATAATTGGGGGTCGCGGGGCAGTGCATCCACACCATCCATCTAGGTTGCATTCCTAGCCGGAATATAGGCTGCAACTCTCCGATTGCTGACACCTCAACACTTGGAATGTGCCTCAGCTGCATGCAATGAGCAAGCTCCACATCACCATACGAAATGGCATGAGGCGTTGCCACATCATCATGTGGGATCGCATGAGGTACTGACATGTTAGCATACAAAACGTCAACCACTGCTGACGTTTGACGTTCAAAATACACTGCAAAAGCACTGAATCCACAAAAGACTGCATGCGCTCGTTCAGAATTACTGGCCCCTCCCCCCGACTGTGATGGCCAAGAAAGGACCTACAGTGTTCTTTCCCTCGTAAAATGTGCTCCCACCATGGCTCCCGACCTCTGCCAATCGCCATGCGATCGTTCGTTTTACGGGGAAAGGATACTGCAGGTTCTTTCCCTACACCGTAACACTACTCCTATAAGCTGCTTTTGTGGCTTTAAGAGACTTTTCTAACGAACTGAAAATACTTTTCAAGATGTCTACACAAAAACCCCTTTCCAAGGAAATATTATCAATGCACAATATGAGTGGATCAAAAATTGTAAGAATATGTTACTAAGGTTGAAGGTCTTTCCATAGCCATTTTGAAGGAAAAAATTATCAAGACACATAAAATGTTACTAAATTTTCTAGATCAAATAACTTCTAAGCAAGCTCAAAATTCTTTAAATATTGCCTCTTTATGTACATAATGATGACATTTACTTCTGATAGTGGACTTGTAAATTTTCAAATAAAATCATTTCTTTTTCTGTATAATGTAGCACAAATAACATACTATCCCTAAGCAACCTATGCTATGATATATTTTGGGACTAAAATACACATAGCAGTAAAGAACCCTTTACAAGATCCCAGCCATACAAAGAAAGGATTGGAAGTTGTGACCAAGACTCGTCACATGAGCTACATTGTTGAAGATGACCGATTTCTACTCTCGGAATGGCGAAAAGAGAACCCCTTGGCGACCGCTCTTATGTTGATTTCTTTATGGACCCCTTGTTTCTTCACCCCTTCTGGCCTTAGGAGCCAGTACATGAGAGCTCCGAATATACCACCAACCGTGGGACCCACCATGTAAATCCACAAATCCGTAAAATTCCAGCTCACCAGTGCAGGCCCCAAAGCCCTTGCTGGATTTATGCCACCACCAGAAATAGGCCTGCAAAATTGCGATTTCAGAATCAAGATTTGTGAGCTGAATTTGGACTTCAGAGCTCCAATACTTGAAAAGCTACCCTTGCCTAACTTCACATCGTGTAAATCACGTGAGCGAGCGAGCGAGCGTGCGTGGGTGGGTGCGTGCGTGCGTGCGTGCATGCGCGCACGCAATATTTCGTATCTTGTTTGGTTGCTCACGGGAATCACTACAAGTAAACCCTCCATATTGCGGCAATCACTCCCTAAGTTCAAAACCCCTAAATTTTTCATGAATATAACACACCCTTGTCTAATTTGATATGTGTCTGTTGCCTTTGATTGGTACCCTTCTGGATGTTTAATATGTACAAAAATAAGGGGCTAAATAACCCCCTTCTATTGAGCTCATGTACTACATTTACATATTTGCCTCAAATGTGGTTGCGAGCCGCTGGAAACGAGCGGTAGTTCTATAGCACACACCACATTGCAAGTATATGATGTAATGATTTCCTCTTTCAATGCTCTGATAGTGTTTGAAGTCACCTACCCAACAATGATTATGTCGAGAGCTACAGTAGCGCTGATAGCCAAGCCAGCAAATTGGCCAATCTGCAAGAGGAGACAAGGCAAGTCTTGGCAAACTTTTTGCTGCAACAGAGAGTATACAGTTTGTGAAGTTGCAAGTCCTGAATTTTATAGAGCAGATTGCAAGGAAAGTCATGCAAAACGGGCATTTCACGTGTTTGCATGCATGCATGCGTGTGTGTGTGCGCGCGCACGCACGCGTACAAACAAAACACTAGCTCACAAGAATGATGCAAGCATATTCACTGGTAAATGAAGAAAACACATACAGCTCGAGTATCGGTTGCCACGGACGCACAGACAAAGAGTAAAAGGAAACCAGCTATGCTCTCAGCTGCGACAGCTTGTAGAGCAGTTCCTTTCCGGGTCACCATTACAATTGGCCACTGGGGCTTGAACACCACCTCTAGCACCAAGGATGCTACAATCCCACCAGTTAGCTGTGCACATATGTACAATGGAGCCTGCCAGTATAACTCACCAATGAGCCACAAAATAGCAAGTTTGAGTACCAAGTGCACAAATGTGTGTATCAGCGTGCGTCACGTGCGCATACACACACCTGGAAGTGTGTGTTGAGGGGGGGGGGGGGGGGGGGGGGGGGGGGGGGGGTGGTTTAAATTGCTTAGCTGAAGAGAATACTTTTCTTACCAATTGAAGAGGAAAGTGCTTGATCAAGGTATAAGCAACAGTGACCGCAGGATTTATGTGAGAGCCCGACACATGCCCGAGTGTGAAGATGGTCACCATGGTTGCCATCCCCCCTGCCACAGAAAGGGCCAGTAAGGATGCTGCCCCATCACTCTCCAGAGCATACGTGTTTATCTTTACTGCCATTATTGTGAAAACCACCATGAAACATGCCAATGTTTCCCCTACTAACTGCCCACTCATTCAAAGAACAGATTAATTACTTTCACCTGATTAAAGTCACACACACACACACACACACACACACACATGCGCGCACACTTATATGCATATTCACACCTTTAGTTCATAGTTTCCCCCTTTCTCTCTCTATTTACAGGGAAAACATCTTCTATTCATAAATATCTGGAGGGAACATATCCCAAGTCAAAAGATACAAAGTACATCAGAGGAATTTCCAACAGTTATATACAATGAGCAAAACAAGGCTACACCTTGTTTTTCAATGTCTCGAATTTCCTAACATAAACAACTCAATCAGAAGCAAGCTATGGCAAGCCCTTCTCATACTGATTCATCAATGCGGCTAGAGAAAATATCATCTCTATCACAACTATCCAAAGGAGAGGTGACAAGTAACATGCCACCATGCTCGGTCTTCCCAAGGTTCAATGTGAGTCCTCTCTGTGTACAAAACTCATCAAGGCCTGTAAATAGAGCTATAGTCTTTCCTATGACTAAGAGACTAAGACAATATCATCATTATATATAGCATAATATCATGTGGAGTACCTACTACCCTGCCAAACCCACGCTTGTGCCTCACGTGTGAAAATGTACTCTAATATCTCATCGATGCAAACAAAGTAGGCGAGAGTGGGCATCCTTACTTCACACCAATAGTGCTAGCAATTGGCTCTGAGCTGCCTCCTTGGTAGCACACCCAGCTCGTAGAAAGAATAGATTCCCCAAATCATCGCTAACGGCACACCAAGTGTCTGTAGGCACTATAAGAGTAGGTAGTGAGGGACTCTGTCGAAGGCTGTGTGTAAATCCACAAAGCAACAGTGTAGTCGCCTCTTTCAATTGCATGACCAATCGTGCAACACAAAGATGTGGTCGGCAGTAGAGAATGCTCGTCTGAAACCGAGCTTTCTTGTGGCTCATAGGCCCTTGCTCTCTGTATATGAGCTGCAGTATACCTCTGCCACTGCTCCATAGAATTGGGCCAATCATAATGGACCAGTTGTTACCCGAGTCAACTAGAGAGTCCCCCGACTTGTGAATAGGCACAATGGTGTGCCTAGTCCACTATGTCGGTAGTCCCTATCAGTGCTTTGTTAAAGAACAAGGCAATCAACGGTGCGCGAGGATGCTTGTGGCATATATGAGGTGCTCACTCTGCATGCCTCTGAGATTTGCGGAGAAACCATGCTGCAAACAATAAATAGCCTTCTGCACCATCACGACTGTAATGAATGTGGATGTGGCTGAGCGTGGGTCAAGAGGCTCTGGAGCGGTGGCTGTCCAGGTACCTGATAGAGTTTCTGGGAGCAGTCATGCCGTCTCCGTGGGTCCTCAACGGGGGTTGGGCTGCCGTAGTCGGTGCCATGCCACAGCTCAATTGCCGCTCATGGGTAAGTGGTACAACTTTAGCTCGTAAGTCTCCTCAAACTCCCACTTTTTACGGCGGATGAGGGTCCTCATCTCTCTAATAGCTTCTTGCTCAATGATCTCAACTGATGCAAACTGTATACAGATTTACTTGGATAGCTCTCTACACTAATCATCATACCATCTATTCTGGGGCATAGTCCAAGAGCATGTAGTGCTGCCCAAGTGGGTATTGTGTGGGAAGCTACTAGGGGTTGATGTGTGCAAAATGGAGGAGAGCTAGGTAGCAAGTGCCTCAACTGTTGTTGAGGAGTTTAGCTCGTAAATGCCATCATAGACATGTTGAGTCTAGATGTCAGACACATCATGTGAAGTATCTGATGGTGTGTGGGGTGCATATAGATGGGGTGTGTGGTGGGGGGTGTGCTATCAAGTGAGAGGGGGGAAGAGAGTGATGCAAGCATGGAAATGTTTGAAAAGTACTGATGTTTTACTCATGGCAGGACCTGGATGGTTATTTACGAGGGGAGTATTGAAGAATAGTCTGAGCAGTGATTACTCTCAGCACCTCCAAGCGACGCAGGCTACCATCTGCTAGGGAGCGTTTGGTTGTAAAAGGCCTCTATATCTCATGGCCTGAAATTCTTTAGGTTATTTGTGAGAGGAGTGATAAGGGAATCGTTGAGCAGGCCCAAATCAAGATGGTTATTTGCAAGGGGAGTGTTCATCGCCGACTATATGTTTCTGTGTCTTGTAACATGCATATGTAAGCATACTGTGTTGCATTGTGATGTGTCAACCGCTGAATATTCCTAATTGGGTGAGATTGCCTAGGTATGTAATTTTAGTTCATCAAGACACCCGTTACAGATTTGCGCGGTCTGGGTGACAAATTTTCTATGCCAAAATGTCAAGAGCTCAGATGTGGAATGAGAAAATTGAATGACCCTTGGATATTTTTGAGCTAACTTGAGTTGTTTTGTAGATGTAATCGCAGACGATTACTCTTCTTTCAAGAAGGGGGGATGCCACAAAGTGTTGACGTGTCAACTTTCAAACCACTACTAGATTGGTAACAAGACACTTTTATGCCCTTGGACACTTTTATATCCTGTTAACGAAGCAACTTCCTAGAATAACTGCTTGAGATGCCAAGGAGGTCTTAAGTGATCTATATCCACAAAGCTAGCTTATGATCTGAAAAACACTTGAAATTTTTTTGGGCTACTGATTCCGCCTTAAAATTTGGGTTTGAATAACATTTTTAAACCTAACTTAAGTAAAAAAAAATGTGCGCTGTTTTTTGCCAATTTTCATGAGATTAGCATTAGATCACCCTAAAACATAGCCTAGTGACCTCTAAAGTGGCACATAGCTAGCATAGATAGTTCTAAAGGTGTTGTTTTGCTTTTAAAAAATAAGAAGCATGTGTATTGAAAGCTATCTGTGCTTATTTGCTAGTAAAATCTCACATTTTGATGAATATTTTAGAGATGTCTTAGCAATCAAAAGGCAATTTTAAGTGTGTTTATGGATTTATCACTATGTAACTCTTTTTCCTTGAGTTTTGGAGCATCTAATACCCTAAACAGCAAACAACACAAAGATGGGAGTGATTTTTTATGTTACTGGAATCATACTCATTCTGAGTTAATATTATGTTGTCTTCAAATTGCTAAATTTCACTCAAGAAACATGGTACATTTCAAGCTTAGGTCCATATATAAACGTGCAGTTCCAATTCGGCACCAACTTGATAAGTTTATATGCCATACAAAAGGCCACATTATGGAAGCCAGGTTTTTTCACCCATGCAATTTTTGTACTTAATACGGCTTAATAAGAAGCTCATAATTAAAATTTATTCATGTTTGGATCAAGCTATTTATGCATATGCATGCATGCCCTAATCTAGTATCCCCTACATGAATACGTGTGTTCCAGATTGTTTCAGTAACATATGTTTTGATGCTTTTGATGCTTTCTATGCTTGAACATGAAAGTAGAGAATCAAAGTGTGTAAAGTGGAGCATTTATAAAGGTAATGATATGTCACAAACTGTTGACGTGTCAAAGCCCTAAAGAAGGGAGCCAACTTGCAGATGACGGCAAAGGGGCCTAAACCCTAATAAGAACAAGTAACAGAAGAAGAAGTCCTACCAACTTATGGGGACCCCGTCCGATGGGGTCCCAAGTGACATAAAGGAAATAAAGCAGGATCCACACACACACACAAGAACTTGCGAAGCAGGCTAATGACGTGGCAGATTTCCGAAAAATCACGTTGATTGATGACGTGGCAGAATTGTACAGATTTTCGCTTTTCACGATGCTTTTAAGTTTTTAAGGATTTTCATTGTAATTGATTTTCAGGCCAAAGGCCTTTAAATATGAGGTTAGGGCTCATTCTCTGGCATGCTTCCTGGAGAAGGTGCAGAGTCTGGAGTACCGGCTTGTACTGTGTTGATGCAATATAAAGAAATACCGAAAGGGGCGCCAAGGTTTGGGGCCAATACTCTCTGGGGTGGAATTCCGCCACTCCGTGTCGCGTGTCGTCTCTCTCTCTCTCTCTCTCTAAGTTCAATTGTTATTGAAGTGCTAAAATTTTGTTCAGTCTGTTCTTTTCTATTGGCACGTGGTGCCCGTCTTATGACATCATAGGTGTATGCATAGGGCAAAATACAAAAAATACACTTTTTTTGTTCTTAATTCTACATTCAAAAGAAAAATTTTGGGCCTACAACAACCATAGACTTTGGTCAAGAACTCATTGATGTTTACGGATTGTGTGGAGATTTTTGTACCTTGATATAATAGGGTTCACCTAGCAAATATGTTGTTTTTGGTCAAATTGAGTACTCCTTTGGCTTTGAGAGCTCCTCATGGCCATACAATCAAGAGTTATAAGTGTTTCTTACTTTTTCCACATGAAGTTGTTGAAGTAAGGACTTTCACAAACACATACATATGATAGGAGTATTGATTTTTTTTCCAAAACCCCAAACGGACACTTTTATGTCCTATTAGGTTACCAAACTAGTGCCCCCCAAGCCTAACCCTAGCCAACTTGTAGATCCCGACCAAGGGGCCTAAACCCTGGTAGAAGTAGAAGCATAAGAAGTCTTCACCAACTTACACGTCCTCACGAGTGGCCCAAATAACAAGATAGGTTAGGATTAATAATCCTAACCACCAGCTAACTTATAGGACCCCGTCTGATGTGACCTAAAAATAAAGGACTCTCGTACACACAAAATGCCTTGCGTAGCCAGCTAATGATGTGGTAGTTAGCTAATGATGTGGTAGTTGTATGGACCACCCAAAAAACGCGTTGACATGCTGACATGGCAGAATGGTCGGACACCCGTGTTTCACGCTACTGATGTGGCAGAACTGTACCGATTTCCTGATTTTGCGTTGATGTCCAAATTGCTAGCTTTTCGACCAGATGCTTTTGAGACTTGAAGCTTTTCATGCAAACTGCTTTTCATGGCCAATGGAGCCTTTAAATATGTGCCAAAGGCTCACTCTCTAGCATCCTACAACGTGGAAGATGCACATTTGTTGCTAAATTGGCTTTATTTGACAAAAAAATCATTCTAAATGAATTATTGGATTTATAAGTGAGAGGGTTTTCTCGCTTTTAACATCCGGGAAAAAAATTCTAAATGAATTATTCAAATTTTAAGTGAGGGTTTTTCTCACTGGAGACATCCGAGTACAAAAATTTCTAGTGCGTCATTCGGAGTGATGACAGGAGCACTGTGAAAGGGAATATCCGTAAGGCCACCGGGAATGGGTACTTCTGATGCGTCATAGTCGGATGGGTGATAGGGAGCATCGGGAAGAAGTATTCGACCATCCGAGAGCAGACATCTCTCATGCATCATAGGATGGGTGACATAGAGCATCGCGAAGGAGATTGTACCATAAGTTTGGTAGGAAAAGACTAGGTGATGGGTATTCCTGATGCGTCACAAGGTGGGTGACGCTTGCATCGGAAAGGGAATATCCATAGTCAGAAGGAAATTCCGAACTATGTTAGAATTGTGCACAAGGAAGAGCAAGCACTTGAATGAAGATGGATTCAGAGGAAACTTTGAGGAAATACAATTGCTTTCTGAGAAAGCAGGTTGCTTTTCGGGAAAGCAGATGCTTTCCCGCGAGGAAGTCTATGTCTGCATTGCAATTGTGCATGTGATTGCATCCAGGGACGCCTGGGAAGTGCTATGAAAGCACTGTTTTTAACTTATGAGGTTTTATTGAGATTTTGGGCAGATTCAAACTAATTACAAAATACACCGACCGCCCAGTCAATAAGTGGGCAACCACATGGGAAAATAAAGCAACAAAAACCAGCCAGCGATTTCTCTCTATTTCTCTCTATACCCTCTGGCTTCAATATTAAGTGATAAATTCTATTTATCCGAGTATATTCTATATATTGATATGCGCTCCCGTTTGTGACTTCCCGCGAGGAAGTCTATGTCTGCATTGCAATTGTGCATGTGATTGCATCCAGGGACGCCAGGGAAGTGCTGTGAAAGCATTGTTTTTAACTTATGAGGTTTTATTGAGATTTTGGGCAAATTCAGACTATTTTAAATACGTCGACCGCCCACTCAAATAAGTGGGCAGCCACCTGGGAAAATAAAGCAGCAAAAAACAGCCATTGATTTCTCTCTCTATACCCTCTGGCTTCAATATTAAGTGATAAATTCTATTTATCCGAGTATATTCTATATTGCTATGCGCTCCCGTTTGTGACAGTGGTATCAGAGCATAGTCTCCTCTCTTTCTCTGTAAAGGAGGACGACTCTAGGAAGATACGGGAAGAAGCCATGACAAGCCAAGAGAGAATTAAGCAGGCGGAACCCTAAGTCTTGCAGGAAGAGCTGGCAGAGTTGGGAAATTTCCTCTCTCTACAAGAAGTCGACAAGACTTGGGATTCTTTGAGAGGGCAACATGAGCATGATGCTCAAGACCCTAGAGAATCCAAGGAGTGAAATGCTCAAGATCCTTCAGAATCTAGAAAATATCCATGAACATCAATCCAGAACCATAGCCAAGAAATCCCGTCATTCCGGGAAGGATATGAAGAAGGTCTCTAGACCTAGGAACACTCCAATCAAGTTTCATACTTTTGACGCAAGGGAAGATGTTCCGAAATTTAGCGCTTTCATTCGACAGTTTGAAGTTGCCTTCGCAAATGGCAATTTCTCAAAAGCGTCGAAGGTGAGGCATGTGACCAAACACCTCAAGGGGAATTGCAAGTACTTGGTGGTATACCAAAGCTCTGCAAGGAATTCAAAACAAGACTTGGATTCAATTCAAAGCTGAATTTTTGGACAAATTTTTTTCCTCTACGCTTTGAGGAAGGCATCAAAGAAGATTGGGATCGGTTTGCCCGATAGGAGCACAAGCGAGTCATGGATCATGTGAATAAGTATTGGTTCACTCTTTCCAAGGTGGCTCCATTCTTGAATCTCTTTGAGGAAGAAACGATAAAGAAGTTTAACGAAGGACTTTTGGCCAAATTTTGTAAACGCATCCGCAAGATACTTTGCAACGGATGGTGGAGTCAGCAATACAAACTAAAAGTGTACACCTCAGTGTACATAGAATCTAATCCCCGTAGTGGGACGGGAACCATTGAACACAGAAATTGGCATATTTTTGTTACCTCTCCTCGAAGGATACGTTGCTATTCGGAGAAAGTTTGGAGTAAGGTAATTCAAATTAACTCCTGATTTTTTGAATAGAAGACCCTCAAACTTTAAGTGAGAGGGCAGGTCTTTGATCAAAGTTAAATCTTTGAGGAACTCATAAACCGCGTATTGCTTTTATGCATGTGTCTAACTAGGACAATCACTCTCGAGTATTTATGAGAGTAGGATCAAGTTGGAACATTGTTCTATGAGATGAACTAGTTTGCTAACGATCCAAAAGGTCAATAATTGATCTGGTATCCACTAATTCTCCAACAAATTACCTGCTATTGCGGATAGGACGGCAGAAAGGAAGGAACCATTCCGAGATTTCAAGCAGAGTAAAAGCTTTCGCTAAGCTTGAAGCCTAAACCAATTAATAGAAGCTATGGTAGTGTTTTTCGCACAAGTGAATGAACACTCTCATTATGAGGGAAGAAACAAGCGACGACTACGGCCTGTGCTAGAGGAATCCAAGGACTAAAATCCTAGTTTATTTGATGAGCGGGTTTTGCTCTAAGATCGAGCCAAGGTATCGTCAGGTCGAGCGTCTTCGGTCTAAGGATCTTACGAAGGGAAGGTAATTTCCCAGGTTCACCGAAACTCTAACACAGCTTAAGAATTATGTACACCTTTGGATACATGGATAACACACGAAGATGTAGACCTATGCCAAGGAACTGGACGGGAGCTTGTTATACTCTCTTGAGCACCTTTTTGCGCGGAAGGATATTCCGGCACGAGAATGTCCATTTAAGATGTGTTCGGTAGAAGGAATTTGAGTTTCTCTACGGAGAAGAGGTTTTCTGATGGTTGTTGATCATCGAGAACGCTACCACTAAAGTAGCAAGTATGGTAGTACAATCTGCTCGTATACTACCAGTATGAGCATGAACTCTTATGTTCGGGAGTTCAAAGACGGAAAGAAAGACCTTAACCACATATGGAAGAACATCCCTGAGATCCAAAGTAGGTTCATTCTATTGTGAACCAAGTTTGAACATACGTTTAGAAAATGCTATGGCTAGAATCCTATTTGCCTAAGATTCTACAAAGCCGTCATTGACGCTTGCAAGGTGAATCATTTTTTATGATTTTGCAAGGATGAGACACTAATGGACGTTGGGAAAACATTGCTTGTGGTAATAACTCGCACGAGGAAAAGATTGGAAAGAAGTGCCGCCGTGCACAAGGAATCTTCGGATTGGAACTGTCTACCTAAGTTGAGCGACGGCCTGGGACAAGAACCTTCTTTAATGTGATTGCAGACTCTGTTTATGGAAGAAAGACATCGAGATTAATGCTCTATGATTTGGGTATTCCCTATGTGGGAAGACACAAGAGGTTTAATGTCACCAGCGTGTGACTACTATCTATCCTTTTTGTTGATTTCTTTCCTATTATCTATTTACTTTCACTTTTTGGAAACACCCCTCGGGAAATCTAATTGCCCTGCATTGCATAGCTAGTGTGGAACTGTCCAGAGGGAGTCTAGGCCTGAGGGCAAGAGAGCACTAAGGTTGGACAAAGACTATGGTTAGCCAAAGCGGGGTCATTGACTAGCCAAAGTGGAATCCTTTGCTACAAAGGCTACATTTCAGTTCTGGGTGTGGTTGCAGTGTACAAAGAGGGTCAGATGACCTAGAAAGATACAATGGCAGCATCTAAAATTTAGGGAACTACTATTTTGGGACCTGAAAATGTGTTGGCGTCATTACCTCCGGAATGACAAAGGGAACATTTTCTTACTCTGCCGTGAAGTCAATTGGGCAACCGGTTGGGAGATTTTTAGGCGGCAACCCCGAAACGGGAAAATGCTTGTAAATGTGCCAAGTGGCACATTCTGGTGCACTTTCCTCATGCAAGAGAAGGTGGCGCTGAATTTGAAGGGAGAAGAGCCTCATTTTCAGATTTTGTCACAGGTTAAGAGCTATGGAGTGCTTGCTTTCCCTCCTATGTACAGTGCAGTGCTAGGAGTGATGTCCTGCACGCTACGCACTACCCTCTCTCTCCCCTATGGCAGTATGTTATGCCCCTCTAGTGGGCTTTTCATTTGACCAATGTACAGTTGTGTGGGTTCATGCGCGATTGCCGAGGCAAGAGCCTCTTGCACAGGTATTGGATTAGCTAGCACCTAATCCCCCGCAGGTACAGGTGAATTCGTAGAGGTTTCACACCAGAAATCTCGTCCGATTCAAAGGGCAAGTAGCCCTACAGATGCGAGAGCTCGAGGACTTGCTACGGATGCGACCGGCACGCAAAACGGAGCCCGAAACAGTAGATTACAGCCTGCTGTGTATTTTTGCAGGTTTAGGGTTTTGGCCCTAAATGGTCCCTAATACCCCCAAGAAGTTCGGGGACGCGAGGGGACTGCTGTACAGGTGATCTGGCACATTTTCGGGGCTGAAAACAGAGAATTCAGCGTGCTGCAGATTCTCGCCAGGTTTTGCAAAGTGCCCGTATGCGTCGTGAAAGTCATTCAATGCGTGGAATACTGACTGTGAAGGGTCCTAGTACAGTTATGCTGCTGAAATCGGGCCGGAACAGTGGAAATTCAGCCAAGTTTGTGCGGGGTAGCTTGTAGGGATCCACAGTGTTTATTCCCTCTTTTGAAGAATAAAGAAATACCGAAAGGGGCGCCTAAGTTAGGGGGCAATCTGGTGTCGGTCTACTCATACAGGTGCAATCTAGCAGCCTATATCCCTCTCCCCTTTGTTGTGTCTTGAAAGTACAGGTAAAGTGGACGACAAATTAAATGGGTGAAAGCTAAATAAGGTTTAAGTTTAAAGTCTACCGCCCTTTTCGGATTGAACAGGCCGGTTTCATTTAATACCCTCAAGACTAACAGCGCAGGATTATGCGCAAGGACACATACCTAGATTGATTTCTAGGAGGCTCATTCTTCTCGAGGTTGAGAAGGCAAAAGTGAGTTAACAGATTCTCGAATGAGGAAACTTTCGATCTGTTGGAAAGACGCGAATGACGAGTTCTTACATGGCTCGTAAGTTTGATGATTGGTGAAGGATATCCTCGAGGTACTAGAGGAACGACATGAACTGGTAAGGTAAGTATTTAATTATTGAATTTTTGTTTAATCTAATTTTTAAGTCTCTTTTGAGAAAGGACTAGCTCAACTTACCATTGAGCAAGATTTGGAACCTTTCCGGTTTCTCCCTGGCAGTTCAGTTGGACCTCTACAATTGAGGACAATTGTTTATAAGTGAGAGGGATGTTGCTAAATTGGCTTTATCTGACAGAAAAATAATTCTAAATGAATTATTGGATTTATAAGTGAGAGGGTTTTCTCGCTTTTAACACCAGGAAAAAATAATTCTAAATGAATTATTGGAATTTTAAGTGAGGGTTTTTCTCACCGGAGACATCCGAGTACAAATATTTCTAGTGCGTCATTCAGAGTGATGACGGGAGCACTGTGAAAGGGAATATCTATAAGGCCACCAGGAACGGGTACTACTGATGCGTCACATCGGATGGGTGAGCATTGGGAAGAATAATTCGACCATCCGGGAACGGACATCTCTGATGCGTCATAGGATGGATGACATACAGCATCGCGAAGGAGATTGTACCGTAAGTTCGGTAGGAAAAGACTAGGTGATGGGTATTCCTGATGCGTCACAAGGTGGGTGACGGGTGCATCGGAAAGGGAATATCCATAGTTAGGAGGAAATTCCGAACTGTGTTAGAATTGTGCACAAGGAAGAGCAAGCACTTGAATGAAGATGGGTTCAGAGGAAACTCTGAGGAAATACAATTTGTCACGATTGTGACTATGTTAACAGCAATACATCTACTCCTAGTTGCAAATACACGAAGTGTCATGCCAAGGAGGACCCCTGCGCTTGGATGGTCACACCCCTTCGCCCAAAGGACGTCTCTTCGCCAAAAGTCACACTCCTTCGACGACTGGTCACACCCCTTCGCTCTACGGGTGCGACTCTTTACCCAATGGTTGCAGCTCTTCGCCGAAAGGATGTGTCTTTACGTCTAAAGTCGTGTCTCTTTACCAAGAGACGTGTCTTTTCATTTATGTCTCTTCGTCTCCTATATAAGGAGCCCTTGTATCACAACGCAGAGTCTTCTAAGTCTTGTCTCGAGTACAATTAAAGTTTCTTAAGTCTTAATCATGAGTTTCAATACTTAATTAAGGATTAGCATCTAGAATCCTCACAGTGGTATCAGAGCAAATTTTTTCCGAGACCCGAAGGTTGTGAACCTCTCACCCTCACCGCTACCCTCTCCCCCCCCCCCCCCCCCCCTTTTTCCAAGAGTTGCATGGAAGCAGAAGAAAGGTGGTACACACACCTCCGAGCATGAGGTAACATGAAATTTTATGTTTCAATTACATAAATAACAGACGAAGACGTAGATGTGTGTGTGCGGCGTGCCGCGTACCTGGTGATTTTCGGGGGAAATTTCGTGCTAGAGTCCGATTCGTGAACCTCTTCATATACACACCCCTTGGTGAAGGGACACACCCTCTCACCTCTTGACACCTCTACCCGCTGGTGGCTGCCCAAAGTTTCGCACCCCTTCCAGAGGATTGCACCCCTCCCTTCCCGGTGCGCTGGGCTGAATTGGTAAAACGCTGGCTGAAAATCTGAAGCGCTGGCAGATTTACACCTTTTCGCTGGCCTTTGTTTTTTACGTTGGGTAATTTACTATGGCACAAGTCAATTTTCAAATTATTAAAGCCCTTAAGTCAAGTGATTTAAGTTGGCTGCCCAAGACCGAAATTTTTTAACCCATGTGAAAACACCCAAATTTTTTTAAAAACAAATGAGAACTCACTCACTTCATAAAAAAAACCCCCAAATAAACTAACTTAAAAAAACAAAGAGAAAACCCATCCGCGCTGGCCTTGTGCACACACTGCACGCGGTACCTTTCGCCGATGAGAGCAGTTGTATAACTTTGTAGGACAAAATTCCTCGACAAAATTTTACGGATGAATTTCTCTACTCAGAGCCGGAAGTAATAATTATTCCCGATTCCCCGATTCTAGAGCGCGAAATTATTCCCGACGCATTTTCCGCTCATCCCAAAACCTGTTCGAGTTCCTTTTGAGGCGTAACCATGCCAAATTCTCAGGACGGAGGTGGTCAATCTGACGATGCCCTTACTCTTATTAAGGAGTAGATGGCCACACTTTCCGCAAGCCTTGCATCACTTCACACTCGCTTGGATGTGATGCACACGTAAAACACTTCTCGAAGTCGACTTGTTGTTTCTCGAACTACACATGCTGATTCGACACCTTCATCCGAAGCTTCAGTGGACGAACCAAACGAACCAGATCCAACTAAAGAGGTAGACAATCACGAACTTCAATTACTTTATAAAAATTTTAATGCTGCACAGAAGAAGAAGCTTGATGTTAAAACTGCCGGAACCGTATAATGGTCGCCACGACAAGCGCCTGCTGGACCAATGGCTGTTCAAAATGGATATTTACTTATCGAACACGGATTTGGTCGAGAGTAAAAAAGTTGCACTTGCTAGTTCTCTGCTCAAGGACAGCATTTCTTTGGTGGCAACGACGGGTTGCTGATGGTAAACACACACCTTCTTGGGATAAATTCCGGCTTGCTATTCGCAAGGCATTCGAACCTGTAATGCGGATTTTCGTGCCCGGTCCTCTCCGCCGCCTGAGCCAGGCAGGTTCCTTGGCCGCGTACATCACAGAGTTCCAAAGACTAACTCTGGAGATAGAGACCCTTAGTCCCTCTAATAAACTTCACAGCTTTATCGACAGACTTGAACCCAACCTGAAGGACGATGTGCACATATACAACCCTACCACCTTGGATGCTGCAATTTCCTATGTGGAGCGTCTTGGCGATAAACGGCGCCCTACACGGAATTTTCTCCCTGGTGATAGATCTTCAAACAGCGCTCGCTTTTCACAGCGCGATCGCAGAGACAACTATAGCCAAAGTCAGCAACATCAGTCTCAGTTCAGACAGCAAGCAACGCAACCTTATTCAACTTCAAAGTTCTATTCTCAAGATCGACAATCTCAAAGCACATCCTCTTCACATGTTCCTCCACTTGATCGTGGTAAAGAACGTGATTTTTCTCAAGATCGACCTTCCAATACTCAGCAAGGCTCCTTGTTAAATGGATCTTCGACTTCAAAGAAGGAAGGATTATGTACAATTTGCAATGGTAACCATAGATGGTATCAATGTCCAAAGAGACCAAATCCGTCTAATTTGAAAAGAAATTCCAACGCGGAAACATCATCGAATTTTGAACAACCAGATTTTGCTAAGGATAAAGGAAAATCTGTGGTCAATACGATTCGTGTCTCAGAGGATACGAGTATTCTTCTGAAGCATGCTCAATGCAATTCTTCAGTTTTGGAGCCTCTCTCAAAGCAAGTTTTGAGCCTTCTTGGACTACTCAATGGTCGCTCCATAAATATTTTGGTGGACAGCGGATGCTCGAATAATTTCGTCAGCACTCAGATAGTTCAACAACTTGGCTTACCAACTCAAAAGACATCTCACTTATATGATGTGGAATTAGCAGATGGATCAATTTTGACTTGTGATCAAACAGTTCGACACTTGCAGTTCGAGATTCAAACTTATGCAGATCAACTGGATTTTGAAGTCATGCCTTTATCTTATTACCACATGATTCTTGGTCAGCATTGGTTATTTCAATATGATCCAGCAATTAGCTTTCGAGGACATACTATCAATTTGTTCAAAGATGGACGTGAATTGACTTTACATGGGCTTTCTCGTGCGGAAAGAGTGATTCAAGCCTCACGTGTACTAGTCAAACAACATGATACAGTGGATTATGAAGAGAATATGATTTCCGATGCAGATGCAGATATTATTATTGATGAATTTTTGAATTCATTAACTTCTCCCGAATCAATTGATGAAGACAAAGATAAAGATATAGTTGCAGATTCCGAGTCTGAAGACGACTATGCTTTCTTTGATTCTTTACTGGATGATGATATGACAATTACAAGTCATGAAGTTACAGTTCCAGAAGATGATTCTGAAGAATTTTGGGATTCATTATTGGAAGATGATTACAGTCTCAAGCCAAAATCCTCTCCAGTGATTCATAAAGTTGAAGTTACCCCATCTGAAGAGTACCTTGAGAAGATTTCCTCTTCCCCAAATATTTCATAGTTATTGGAAGATTTTAAACCAGAAGGCTTACATCGCACGAAGGATTTTGAAGATCAACCTCTTGTTGCAGTCAACCTGATTATGCCAGATTCCTCTAAAAAGTCTTTGAATAATGCAATGACATGGGATTTAACAGTCAAAGTAAAAAGGTTTCGCAAGAAGCAAAGGTTCAAGACAGACTTCAGATAACTCAAAGACTGAAAATTTTCAAAGATTCAATGCTTTTCCAGAGTTCTATCAACATCAGAAGTCATTTCTTTGACACGGGCTCTCATTTTAAATGGGAGGGAATGTCACGATTGTGACTATGTTAACAGCAATACATCTACTCCTAGTTGCAGATACGCGAAGTGCCATGCCAAGGAGGACCCCTGCGCTTGGATGGTCACACCCCTTCGCCCAAAGGACGTATCTCTTCGCCAAAAGTCACACTCCTTCGACGACTGGTCACACCCCTTCGCCCTACGGGTGCGACTCTTCGCCCAATGGTTGCAGCTCTTCGCCGAAAGGATGTGTCTTTACGTCTAAAGTCGTGTCTCTTCACCAAGAGACGTGTCTTTTCATTTATGTCTCTTCGTCTCCTATATAAGGAGCCCTTGTATCACACATTCAATCAAAAAAAACGCAGAGTCTTCTAAGTCTTGTCTCGAGTACAGTTAAAGTTTCTTAAGTCTTAATCATGAGTTTAAGTACTTAATTAAGGATTAGCGTCTAGAATCCTTACACAACTGCTTTCTAAGAAAGCAGGTTGCTTTTCGGAAAAGCAGATGCTTTCCCGCAAGGAAGTCTATGTCTACATTGCAATTGTGCATGTGATTGCATCCAAGGACGTATGGGAAGTGTTGTGAAAGCATTGTTTTTAACTTATGAGGTTTTAGTGAGATTTTGGGCAAAATCATACTATTTTTAAAATACACCGACCGCCCACTCAATAAGTGGGCAGCCACCTGGGAAATAAAGCAGCAAAAACCAACCAGCGATTTCTCTCTCTATTTCTCTCTATACCCTCTGGCTTCAGTATTAAGTGATAAATTCTATTTTATCCAAGTATATTCTATATTGCTATGCGCTCCCGTTTGTGACAACAGGAGTGCTATCACCGTTGTACTGAGTTGAAGCAATATAAAGAAATACCGAAAGGGGCACCCGGGTTTGGAGCCAATGCTCTCTTAAGGTGGAAGTCTACCACTCTGTGTCTCTTGTGTCATGATTCTCTTTCAATTTAGTCGTCTTGAAGTGTCTAAAGTCTGTTCAATCTATCATTTTCCGTTGGCACATGGTGCCTCCCGTTACAGTGGCTCCCCTCTCCCCTCTTGTGCAACATGCACCAGACGTGCACTTAAAAAATACACTGCTAAAAATCCAAGATCCTAAAGGTATATCTCAAAATTGAGGAGAATCTATGAGGTCCTCCTCCCCCATCCACTTTGCAACGACAGCCAAAAAGTTCTTGCCCTTGTCCAAATTATTGGTAGACCTAGCTTCCCCTTCTGTTCTTGTGCCTTGGGACCTGATATGAGCTGGTCTCCTTGGTTCTTTCTTTGCACACTTCAAGAAGACATGTCCCTATTCACCAAAACCATAACACTTGCCCTCTTTGAAGTACTCGGCACACTGCTCTTCTATCAATTTGGGCCCTTTGGATTTCTTCTTCTGCAACTTGCTCTTCTCTTTTCCTTGGAAGACTCCTTTCCCGTTGACTTGGACATTGGCCTATCCCTTGGATAAGTCAATGAGCCTGAATGCATGGAAAATATGTCCTTTGCATGTACCACGAGCTTCTAAATGCTCTTGGATTTTTGCTTCAAACAGTATCCCCGGATCTCTTTTGGTAGGCCACAACAAAACCACTCTTTCTGCTCTAGAAAAGGGATCCCCCGAAAAGAAGCAACTCGCAAAAAGATACCCCAAAATTGTTAGCAAACAAGTATCGTCTTTTGTCCTCCTCAGATGGGTCCACGTCATGATGGCGGCATCCTCTTCATACACCTCTGTCAACCATGCTGAAGTGAAGAGTCTTTTGAACTTTACCCACTTCTTGGGTGCTTTCTCAAGGTCAACCACCATGTCTGTGCATTACATTTCGAAAAAGACGGAGCCTTTAGTACTTGGAGGCTTCGGAAAAACGACCCCCAAAAATAACGATATCAAACTGTTGTATCTAAGCAAGAGCTCAATGGGAATCCTTGAAGCCCGAAAAAGTGTCAAACTTTACTGCTTGGCCCACTGTCAAAGTCGACAACGCGGAAACATAGAGCAAAGAGAGAATGCACAGAGAGAGAGAGAGAGAGAGAGAGAGAGAGAGAGAGAGAGAGAGAGAGAGAGAGAGACTACTAAACCAATCAATTGGGCAATGAAAAGATTATAATACAATGGGGGCTAGGTGCTTCTTATAAAGTAGCTTGGGAGCCTTGAGTACCCCCTTAGAGAATTGCGCTACCAAGAATCTTCTCAAATAAGTAAAATAAATACCTAAAGACAAAATAATACTAGGATCACATTGGGCTATTCACTTGAGATGCTATAACTTTTAGCACCCTCTATGCAACCCATAGTGGACATATGTAGGAAGACCAAGTTGATGAAGAAGTTATCATGGACAGCCCAACACCGACACTGGGATACTAGATACACCTCGGGATTTGCTACCACCAACCTTTTACTTGAGAAGAATGCCATCATGAGCATCGATTGCCTCACAAAAAATTGAACTATAGACCACACTACGTCCAATCCCCATTCATGAATTTTGAACACATCACATCCAAACTTTCCTAGACAATGAACTTTTGGAACACATCCAATCCATAATATGGCCGACAACAATGAATTTGCATGCACATCCAAAGTATTTTGTATACGTCGCATTGGTTCCTTGCCAAATGCAAGTGCCTTGAGCTCCGACCCACGGGTTCAAGCACCGATAGCTTGAACTCCAACATATGGGTCCAAATCATGTATAGGGAGCTCCTTTTGCCCCCCTCTGCAACTCATAGGCCTCTCTCTGGCTGAAGCATATTGCAGTAACGACGACCACCACCACCTGGCTATAAATCTGCCATCGCGGCCATTGTGGCCGCCACCGCATGTGCCATGATGATCTCCTCAGTGGAATCCGTATCTGCCCTATTCTTGTCAAGCTTGGCTTTGTTTTTGTCCTCTTTCGAGCTCTTGCATTTATCTTTGGCTTCCCATTCCCAAGCCAAACAAAGCATCTTCTCGCATTTAGAACAACGGCTCTCAAACCTCACGGGTATCGAGGCGGCTTAACTGAGCACTAGTCGATCCACTTTCCATAGCCTTTAGTTGATCAAGGTTCATTGGTACCGAGTGGTAATGATCATCGAGGTTGCTAGTGGCCACCCTGGAAACAGTTCCATAGAAGAATATCCAAAAAGACCATGACGCTCTAGCATAGGGCTACCACTTCTCTGGCATGGAGCTACCAGTGACCACTCCCTTCAGCGTTTCAATCGTTGTTTCAAAACACACGTTTAACAAAGGAGTGATCGTTGCGAGCATCTCAAGACGCATCCATAGACACAGGCAATTACCTCCCTTCTACACTTGCGTTTGAAAACGAAGTCGGGATTGCTCAACCTTAGAACCCCTATCGCCTACCTTTCAGAATGCACCTGAAAATGCTAGCAATGAGATTCTCCTCTGATAGAGTTTCAAAACGTCCCTCATAGAGTGTCAAGGTTCGATGCCGATGAGATCTTGGAAATCATAAGCGTCGATCTTCTTGTTGTTGCCTTGCTCTTCTTCTATTTCTCTTCACCAAGTGCAATTTCTCCCACAATCAACCAACGATGAGCTCAAATACCAAGTCAACGATGTGGAAGCATAGAGCCAAGAGAGAATGCATGAGAGAGAGAGAGAGAGAGAGATTGTTGAACCAACCAACTAGGCAATGAAATAGATTATAATACAATGGGGGCTAGCTGCTTCTTATACACTAGCTTGGGGGCCTTAAGTATCCCCCTCAAAGAATTAACTTGCCAAGAATCTTGTCAAATACGTAAATAAATACCTAAAGACAAAATAACAATTAGAATCACATTGGGCTATTCACTTGAGATGCTAAAGCTTTAACACCCCCAACACCCCCATCCTTGAACTCTTTAGTCTTCTTTTTCTTCTTCTCACAGTCGGAACTTTCAGAAGAGGCCGAGGTCTCCTCCTCTGAACTGCTGATTGCTTTCTGTATTTCCTAGAATTTTTCTTGAAGCTTCTTTTCTTTTTCTTGGTCTTCACAGCTAGTTCCACTTTCTCTCATCCTCACAGGATTTGCAGAAGTCGTTTGTAGTATATTGTGATACTTGTGGTCGTAGTCCAAATGCGGTCTTAATGCAAGAAGGCCAATGTCATTGCCTACAAGAGCCGATTGTTCTCACGACCAGAATTGACAGCACAGATTTGTGAGAGAGCTTTTGGCGGCTATCCATGCTCTTATTCAGTGGCGGCATTACCTACTCAGAGCCGATTTTATGGTTTTCACAGATGATGAGAGTTTACGCTACTTCTGTCACTCACGAAAGCAGCTATCAGAAAAAGCAGTTGCGGTGGGCAAACATCTTGTCACGATTTACTTCCGGATTGTCCATGTGCAGGGACAAAAGAAATTGGTGGAAAATACTTTGTCCCGAAAGCCGTTGGTTCTGGCTATTTTCGCGATACATCATAGAAACTTCGAGAATACGGTCGGTCAGTACGCCACAGAACAGATTTTGCAGATGTATTCAGTTGAATACAGAAAGGGGAGATAGTAGAGGATTATTCCATTCAGGATGGCTACTTGATGAAGAAAACCATGTTGTGCGTTACACAGCCATTGAAGGGAAAAGGTTCCAATCGAATGCCACTGTCCGCCTTTTACTGGTGGCCGATGCATTGCTACCACCTTGAAAGAGGTAGAGAGAGACCTTTTTTGGTCGAGACTCAAGAAGGATGTGGACGAGTTTGTGCGCAGTTGCTTAGTATGCCCGAAGGTCAAGTTTGACAGGCATAAAGCACAGGGATTGTTACAGCCTTTTACCCATACCCACCCGCCTTGGGAAAGTATTGCAATGGATTTCATCTCCCGAGAACACAGCATGGGCACGATTATTTATTGCCCAGGTCTTCAGATTACATGGCATGCCTGAGACGATTGTCTCCGACAAGACCCCAAGTTCACGAGTTTGTTTTGGACGGCTATTTGGTTGAACATAGGCACGCGGTTGCAATTCTCGTTCCACCCACAGACTGACGGGTAATCAGAGATTGCTAATTCAGTGGTACTGGCTTTGTTGAAGTCTTCTTGGTTGGATCAGAAGACTACTTGGGAAAGGTTTTTACCTTTGGTGGAATATGCCTACAGAAACACGTTTGACTCTTTGATGGAGAAGATGCCATTTGAGGAATTTGTTACGAAGGTTCTACCCTTCCTTATCGCGAAAGATAAGATTTTTCTTTGAAGCCGACCACTTCACGAAGGACTTGGTCCGGAAGGCTTTGCAGAAATTTCAGGAAAGATAAAAAAAGGCAACAGATCGCCATTGTCGCGATTTGAAATTGAAAGAGAAGGATTGGGTGCTCTTACATTATGGTAAGGCATGACCGAGAAAGAAAACAAAGGAGAAAGAAGTGGCTTCTTTGTAAGCTTAGCATGACATAGTGTGGACCTTTCCAGGTTTTCCGAAAAGATGAATGATATCTCCTTTGGACTGAAGCTGCTAGAATACTTGGAGGATTCACAATGTTTTTCATGTGAGTCTCTTGAAGCCTTTTGAAGGCGATGTGCTTAATGATGAACAACCCGAAATGGGCGAAAACGAGCAGATACTCGTTCCACAACAGACATTGACACAGAAAGTAAGTAAGAAGGTAAAGCAAGGTAAAGCGAACTGGCGGTTCTTGGTTAAATTCAAGACCTACTTCGCATTGGATGCGAAGCGAATGGAGGAGAAAGACCTAGCAGATATTCCTCGGAATGTGATTCTTTACCTTGAAACCTTTGGTTTAGCATAGTCTATTCCAGATGGAACCCAAAATTCAGCTTGGCCGGAGATCTGGTGCAGTGGGTTTGCACAAGAAGGGAGTTACTCCGCTCCTTTGTCAACAGATGCCTCGACTTTTGAATACTAGTCACTGATGTCTCTTTGAGCTTTAGGGATGCTGAGAGCTGACAGTATTCTGCTGGATGACTTTATGAAATGAAATTCCGGAATATGAAACTGATTTGTCCTTGACTTGTTTTAAGTGCAGGAACTGATAGACGAAATGACTGCAGCATTATTTTAGTCTAATTGATCTCGAATAGACATGGTTGCAATAGGGGTTAGTCAATCGGACATCAATGAGGTCCCGACTGGATCTAGATGCGATTGATAGCTACATTGCCGATAAATCATGGTCTAAGATCCTAATGAATGTTGAATGTCATGTGATGTCCTGTGATGTGACTGTTGATTGGTACATGTGCTAGATGTGTCTTCCTAGTACGTAGGTACTAACAGTCAGTGCTGCTAAGATGGTTTATGGTCTCTGTCTATTTTGCAGGCGTAATCGAGGGCAATTACAATGCTTTCAAGAGGGGGGTATGTCACAAAGTGATGACGTGTCTACCAAAAACCCTAATTCTGTTGCAACCCTAACCCTGAAATGCTGACTGGCCGGCTGCAACGTAAAACGCGGAAAGGCTTCCACATGGAAGCCTGTACGGACCTCCCTGATTTGCGGCAACAGCTGAACTTGCTTTTTTCACGCAAGGGGAGAGAGAGAGAGAGAGAGAGAGAGAGAGAGAGAGAGAGAGAGAGAGAGAGAGAGAGAGAGACTTTTTCTGCTTTATTTTTAAAAGCTAAATATGGACAGCTTTTTGACACTTGCTTTATTTTTATAAGCAAGAGAGAGAAAGAGCTTTGCTTTATGGGAAAGCTTTTGATTTTCAGCTTTTGGGGCTCTACTTTTGGCATCCCGTGTAACTTTAAATATGTGAGCAGGCCTCTCACAACTCAGAGCATCTCGACGCAGAGTCTGAGTGTGAGCGCATGCTCGCACTCTTGTACTTTGAACTCAGATTAATACAAAAAGAAATACCGCAAGGGGCGCCAGTCTTTGGGGCCAATATCTCTAGACATGGAACTCCCCTGGGCCAATGTCGAATAAATTGTGAACTGTGAACTGTTTTGAAGTGTTATTAGGTGCTGTCGTGGTAGATTCTTGACTTAAAGTGTCCAAGTATGTTACAATGATCCTCTGATTTGCTTTCTTCTGAGTGCTTTGTGCTTTTCATCAATTAACCGGTCTTTTGCTCACGAACGTCGTCAAACTCTTCTTGCAAGTACAGCTTCTGCTTTTCTGTACTCGGCTTTGCTTTTGTCTTCATGGCCGAGCTCATAGATGAGTAGACGTCTTCTTGCCATTTAGAGTGAAGCTCGTTGAGTGGATGATTCTTCAGGTACTTCACATATTTCAGGTCCTTGGAGTACTTGATCGTTCCTTTCTCGCACATGTCAACCAAGAGTAGACGTCGATACTCCCGTCTTGTTGAGATTCCCTACTGGAAACTTGCCATGGTCTCCTGAATCCTTGGAAGGAGGCTTCCATCCTTTGGAATACTTGTTGGTTTCCTTTGTTCCCTGCTAGGATTTGAGTTCTCTTCTCTCCCTGTAGGATGCACTGCTAGAACCCATGTGTGCTGCAGAAAAAGGATCGGATCCTCCATAGAAGAAGTATCTTTTGAGCAATGATACTACTATTACAAGCTTCGACACTCCAAGCCAGAAATCAATAGCAACACACGAACAGAAACTGCCACAACAAAATTGAACTTGAAGAGAGAGAGAGAGAGAGAGAGAGAGAGAGAGAGAGAGAGGGAGTCAACAAGAAGCAACAGAATTCCGGTTCCAAATGCATTGGCCCCAAAGACCGGCATCCCTTTCAGTATTTCTTTCCTAATGGTCGATCACAAGGGTACAACTCCCAAGGGTACGTATCTCTCTCTAACT
The DNA here is from genome assembly GCF_014529385.1 of Adiantum capillus-veneris. NCBI lineage: Eukaryota > Viridiplantae > Streptophyta > Polypodiopsida > Polypodiales > Pteridaceae > Adiantum > Adiantum capillus-veneris. The sequence continues at coordinate 95,937,631 of NC_140934.1, forward strand.
CCGCTTTTTCACACAGCCTCTTGCCCTTGAATTTTCTGGCTGCACATGCCTCTCCAACTGCTTTGCTTTTATAAAGAAATCTCTTCCTCACTTACTTAAGATCGTATCCACAACTTGAGATTGCCGCCATCAGCTTTCCTAACCTGATGTATCTGCCACGTGAATAATCTGCGTATGTCAGCAGTATACCATACAAGCTGTCACGTCATCTGACTGTATTGGTGTAGATAAGAACTTCCAAAATTAGTGACACACCATCAAACACATTAGTAGAAAATGCAATGTTTGATTACATCTTCTGTTGTGTTCTGTTGGTCACATCTTCTCTGTGATGGTGTTCTGTTGGTCACATCTTCCCATCTACAATATATTTATATCTAGGGAACTGGGTATGACCAATGCTTAGTGGGTAAAATGGAAAGGCCTGTATCATTCTATGTAATCTGCATAGTCCAAATTCAAATGGTTTAGTGTCACCTACATCGTTCACCACCCAACCAAGGTTCATTTTTGACGGGCATTTTAACCATTTTGTGTACGCTACTCTGCAAAAAATACCAAAATATGTAAAAGCTGTGAAATTTAAAGGGCAAGGGCACCCATCAAACATTAGCCTTCCACCTGATGGTGACGTGGCACGGTAACATGGCACAGGGTATTTGATAGGTTGGCAATGTCTCTGCTCGTGGTGCGGTGACGTGATGCTGATGAGTATACACCTACCCGGCCAAGTGTATGGCCTTGAAGCATAAGTAATGTCACCAATAAGAGTCATGGCAGAGCCTGTCTTACAAGCCAATTGGATGGCAAGTGGCAGAGTGCCAAAGAGCTCACTTACAGAGAGCTAATGACTATACAAAACTAGTCAATGACATGTAGATTAAGAATGTGGTCATGCATGCATCAGGTATGTTACAAGTGCAACTATGCCTAAATTGTCGGCATAGTTACAGCATATAAAACAAATACATGGTGCATGTGTGACCATGCATGAGGCCCAGTTATTTCAAAAAGTTACTGATACCTATGCATCGCATGACCAGTACCTACCTTGGAAATATCGGAACAATGTTCGGAAAAATTCATTTTCTCAAACATACAAAATTCCTTTCCTTGAAGAGGGGGGAAAAAAATAAGGTTATTTTTGGGAATTTTTAGAGTATTTTTCTCTATTTTGAGGTGGAATTTTTTATCCCTTTCCCCTTGCCCTCAGCCGCCATTTCTAAAATTGAAAACGGCACGATATTAAGCTGAGATACATTTTTCCCTAACATTGTATGGGAAACTGGCTTCCAGTGACCAGTGATTCCACCCATGGCCTCCAATCTTCATGTCAAATGAGCCTGATAGTTGATACTGGAAGCCTTAATTACCATGGCATATAAGGAGTGTTTTTTCAGCTCATTTACCAGAACTTGCAGTTCTGCAACCTGATCATGAGCATATCCCAAGAGAACAACTTGAAACAAAAAAAGAGAGAGAACCAACTTTGCTTCTGTGTGTGCATGCATGCGCCCCACACCCATCCGCATGCATCGAACATGTGCAACCATCTTCTGTGTTGAATGCCATAGACTGAAAGGACTGGGTTGTGGAAGCACCTTTCTGAGAAGAGAGATGAGTTCTTGTTGCATGGATGAGATGATAGCAGGTGAGGCGCTTGGTTGCTCTTGCACCTCTCTATTATTCATGATATCTGCAAGTAAGGGCTGCCTCCTCGACCGGAGCTCCTCCTCCTCTGCCTCCATTGTTTATCTCACTTACACACGCTGCACGCACACACCCCTTTCATCTACACACACCCGCCTCAAGAGATGAAAATGGGGACGTTTGTGTGTGTGTGTGTGTGTGTGTATAAGAGTGAGAGAGAGAGAGAGAGAGAGAGAGATTGTGTCTGTGTCAGCACGTGTACGGAAAGAGAGGGACGACCACAATTTCCTCGAACACGAGTCATGCCTAATGCTAGGAAAGAATGCATGCATTTTTTCAGTGCAGGTCCTGTCATTGACAGTGTTAGAAAACAACCGGGGGTCTAGGGTAAAGGGGCCAATATAAGGCCATGTAAGAAAAAAATAGTATTTTTGGGGGGGATTTTTCATATCCAGCCACATTTGAAATTTAAAGAGTGCATTCAATTCCTCATGAAAAGAGGCATTAGATGATATCAAGATTGATATTTTTTTGATTTTGCCTCAGCACTCTATTTGAAAAAGCGTTCTGAGGGCTTTTTAGAAAACAAAGACACTCAAGCCCCAATAGTAGTACACTTTTTAGCAAATCAGATGTGGACACCTAAGCAAGATTTCAAGTATATTCTTTTTTTTTTGTCTCTCTATTGGGGGTGGAGCCATTTTCCTTTTGGGGGGTGGTTCCTTATTGGCCCCTTTACCCTAGTGTATTTTAACCGGTTGAAATTATAAAATCCCGGTTAGATTTTGAGCTTGCCTTCAAGAAAATCGGCAAATTTACACAAGTTTTAGTGTAATTACCGACAAAAACTTCAAATTTTGACATGACAACCGGGAGAATTTCAAGTTTCTCCTTATTTTGATCGGATAGGAAAAATGTATTTGTCTAGCCCTGCAGGATGCGGATTGTCGCTCATTGGCTACGAATTACGATTTTCACTATCACCATGGACGTACCTCACCCTTCTCTACCTCCTCCTCATATGAGGCCTAAGGTTAGGAATCCATACACTCCGCTCAGCTATCCTAAGGACTAAATGACACGGAGCATTTAAGAGGGGGGGGGGGGGGGGGGGGGGGGGGGGGGGGGTGAGGGGATCAATGGATGGGAAGCTCGCGTGCAGCCGTCCAAGCGATGCCCGTCGTAGATTCCTTATTAAAACTAAACTCGGACAGGGGACCTATTCGGGTTTAGTTCTAGGCAAATCCAGGTTTATCATTTATAACACCATGTAAAATGGCTTTGTTTTCACATGTGCACGGACGGGCGACGTGGTTAGCTCAAGCCTCAACAGGTGTTGGGGTGCGAGGTCGTGGGTTCCGATCCGGTCTCCTCACCTATGCCGCCTTTTTTTGGGGGGCTTATCCACCTCGAGATGCTCGTCACCCTTTTGCGCCGTCGATCCCCTTACCCACCCCCACGTGCGTAGCCGTGTCACTTAGTGTCGTGACTCAACCATCCTTCTATTGAGCCTCGTGTCGTTCCCCACTAGGCCATGCCAAAAACCTTGGAGAAGCGTTTTCTTTCTCCAAAAAAAAAAAGCTAGGATATGAATACTAATGTTTTTCCAAGTGGTACCTTCTTTAGGTTTATCTTTTCATTAGCCAATGTTTATCGACATACATGACGAGTAGTACGTAAAATCATGATAGTCAAGCATGCGCTCAGGTTCATGCGATTGGGTGGGAGGTTCAATTAAATCGACAAAAACGTATTGATCAACTACATTGTCATCCCTATGCAAACATTTACGTAAATGGCGTACATGAAAAACCAGATGAATACAAGAGTGCACATGTAAAAAAAGGTTGTAGGCCATATCTCCAACTCGCTTGAGTATTTTGAATGGGCCACAATATCTAAGAGAAAACTTAAGTGCAGGACCAATTTTCAGATTTTTTGAATACTATGAAACACGTAAAAATATATCTCCATCTTCTGTGAGCGCGACTTACCGATGTTTCTCATCGATATACTTATTGTCAAAGAATCTAGTACTTCTATGTGATTATAGTGAAATTAATTTATGAAAGGGGAGTTTTCCTTTAGAGGATTCTTTAGAGAAAAACCAAAGATTGTGCAAAGCTGATTCCATTGCATCATTCACACACTAGAACATCAAATCATGCACATAACTTAAAGAGAATAACACAATTAATATTGACAACTTATTCATGACAGGATTTTCTTTGAGTTGGTCCCCCCCTCCAAAAGATCTTTGTAATATAATTCTCTCAATGAGAGTTTTGATTACAACACAAGCTTGTGCTCTTGTGGACCTTTCCTCGAATCAAGAAGATGATGAGCGTCATGTTCCATGGTGTAACCCTCCTTCCCAAGCCCTAAACACCCCAGCGAGGAGAAAGAACTACGAGGATGGAAGTAGATGAGAGTGATGAGAAGTATTTTTTCAAGCAAAGAAGTAGTAATTTCTTATATGCTTACTCCATGAGCAAGCTCTTAGCATAGCTAGATTAATAAAGAAGAAGAAGATGAGCTTCCTTGCTTGGATTTTCATCCATGATAGCAGGTGAGGGGCTTGGTTTCTCTTGCACCTCTCCATTATTGATGCTATACGTAAGTAAGGGCTGCCTCCTCAACCAAAGATCCTCCCCCGCTGCCTCCAATGTTTATCTCACATACACACGTTGCACTACACACACACACACACCTCGTGAGATGAAAATCGGGTCATGTGTGTGTGTGTGTGTGTGTGTGTGTGTGTGTGTGGTGTGTGTGTGTGTGTGTGTGTGTGTGTGTGGGGGGGGGGGGGGGGGGGGGGGGGGGGGGGGGGGGGGGGGGGGGGGGGGGGGAAGCATTCAGGTGCTCTTTGAAAGCTGAAATTGTGGTATGTGTGTGCACACATGCACAAAAGAGAGGAGGAGCTCAAACACAAACAGGGCTCAGCGGGGGTCAGCCCTCATGAGTCCTGAGTTAGGCTAGGTTCACACGGAGCGACGGTGGGGTATGTGTCCACAGTGGTTCACATTCAATGAGGAGAGTGAGGATTGACCCCCCCCCCCCCCCCCCCCCCCCCCCCCCCCCCCCCTCCCCTCTTTGGAAGACCTCTATTGCCATGCACTTTTTTAGTGTAGGATGCAGGCTATCACTCATTGGCTAGGAATTACAATTTTCACTATCGAGGTGTTGCGGGTCGACGGTCCAACTTGGACAGTCACATTTGGTGTAAAATTTTTCTAATGCCTTTAAAAGGCCTTATCCTAATGAAAACTCTCTCTTTTGTGTGCACAACTATTTTCTACTATTCATCTTCTTCTTCATCTACCTCCCTCTTGCTACTGTGTCTATTAGGTAAGCCATAGGCTTTCCCAACAGCTGGTTTAGAGCCACGATGGTCTTTGCCTTCCCTCTGATGTGTGTTACTCCTTTGAGAGTGGCTAAGGCTCAATCGAGCTTTGAGAAATGAGATTTCTGCAAACACATGTGTCCCCCACCTTTGGCTCTCCATAACTTTCAGGCCCGACTACACATCTGCCAATCTGTTGTCACATTTTGTGTTGCCTTACCCAATCATCCTCTGTCACCCGAAGCCTGCACATAGCAGTTCAGCAAGACCCCAACTCCTACTGCAATTTTCCCTCTCAACCCGAAGCCTACCCATGCACTTACTGCAGCTTGTTCGACCTCTGAAATACTCCTTCATCTACATTTTATATGTCACTTGGCTGCATATTTAATTTGAGCAATATTACTTTGCCATTGCTTTGAGCAAGCACTCTCCACCTTCGATTGCCACTCTGCACACATTCATTCACGCAAGTTACTGTTTGTGATGAGACTATAGTTAGAGGCCTCGAAGCACTATTTTGCTCTACTTGACCCACCGTGCAAACCGCTCTCGCCATCAAACCTTCAACCGGCAGATTTATATTAACCATCACAAGGCTTGGTTTTTCATCTTGTGTTGTGAACGGGGGTAGCAAAGGTAAGTGAAAACGTGCAAACTTATGTCCAAGTCATCTAAACCCACCCTAATTGACATCTCCTGTGTTAAACAAAATTCATTCCTCGAGACTATAGATCTGTACGATCATGTATGGTAGATTGAACACAAAGTGAACTCAAAGTGGACTTATTTAAAGTGAACTCCTTTGTTGTAAACACCAAGAGAACATGTTGTAAACTCCAATTGAGTTTTAAGCACATATGTTCACAAGTGATACATTTGAACCACAATTAAACTTTGATTGAACACTATAAGTGTAGTTTACTATATGATTATAAACTAGCAAGAAATGTGTGTGACCTAATGGTAAGGTGTTGGGCTCTCATTACAGTGTGGATTCAAAGCCCAGTGAGGTCCTGGTGATCCCATTTTTCTTCATTCCCACAATAGGATCGATAGCCAATGTCCTTTGATAATTGTGGTTGTTGATCACACCGTTAATCTTTGGAGGTGTAAATTAGTGTAAGGTTTCCACCTTTCTCAAAGCGTAAAAATAAACCCAAAAGCTTTAATGGAGAGCATTGGATGTACAAACTGGTAAACCACTATCTCAAAAGCAATTAAAATTGGTCTTTTTAGAATCTTAAGCACGACAAACCTATAGCTAGGAACTCTTAGAACTAAATTTGGGTAAAATCTAACACCGCTATCCCTTCTGGAAGTTTTACTGCCACTTTAAATTGCAAAAATAATTGAATGGTTTTACTAATCATTAAAGCTTAAGACTTTTGTAATGGAATTTGCCTATTCAATTTGAGAGTAGCGGAATTTAATGAGAGAACTTTCAAGAAATGATTTTGTGAGAATAGCGGGTAGACATAATTGAAGATAGCAACATAATTATAGCAATTAGTTAACTTGGCATGGACAATACTTTTGCAAGAGAGAGAATTTAGAGAACATGACAACAGTTGAGGACCGGATTTATGTGGAGCCGGTCCCCCCTCGAATAGGCATTTGTATTATGATTTCTCCCATAAAGAGAGACTTGTTACAATACATTCTTTGTGTTCCTTGTGACCTAGGTGAAGCAATGAAGATGGAAAGCTTCATGCATCACCATCATAGCATAACCTAAACTTGAAGAAAGCTTTAACTATACCAAGCCTCAGTCCCAAGACCTCAAACACCTTCGAAGGTGGAGAGAGCTAGCAGGGAATGAGGGTAGGGAAGAGGAAGAAGAAACATTTCATACGAGAAAGAGCTAGTTCCTCACTTATCATAACTCTTGTGCTAGCATACATAATAGCATAGTAATGAAGAAGAAATAGATGGCAAGCTCAAGCATTGAAGCATGGCTCTTGGATGGATTTGCACTCCATAGCTAAGAGTGTTGGTGTAGGCTCTCAACCTCTACTTGCTTGGAGAAGGAGAGGGAGTTCTTGCACTTTGCATAGTGCACAATGAGAGTGTTTGTGAGTGTGTGTGGGTGAGTATACCCCCTAAGCACCCCCCTAGCTTGCTTGGGTCGACCCCCCCTTGTAGCTCATGCTTGAAGCTCATTGGACCCCTCCAGGCCTAGCCAATCACAAGCAGGAGCCATTATAAGCAACATGGGTAGCCTTGGGACAAGTGTCCCCCTTTCTCCTTTGAGAGAGAGGACTTGATAAATGCAAAATCAATTAATTAAATATCCTAAATTATCATTGGACCCCTTGGGTGGCCAACCAATAGGCTTCAGGCACACCATGAGGGCAACATGGGGAGGAACTTGACAAGTGTCCTTGCTGCCTCTTCAAGCTGGGGCTTCCCTTGTGTGTGTGTGTGTGTGTGTTCTCTCTCATCCCCCCCCCCCCCCCCCCTTGTAGGCTCACCCCCCTCCTTGTAGGGATATTTTTGACTTTGGATGAGCAAGCCCCTTAGTCATCAAGCATGACTAAGCACTTGAAGTAGGGGGTGTTCCCACAAGCATCTCAGGCAAGCTTCTCAAGGCACCTCAAGCACCTTAATCATGCACCAAGTCAAGCACCTCAAGCATGACAAGCACCTCAAGCAGGACAAGCACCTCAAGCACGACAAGCACCTTGAGCTTGGGCCGGGTTCCCACCTCAAGCTCAACCCTAGCTTACCTAAGGTCAAAGGAATTTTACACACATTATTGGAGGTCTTCAATGAAGCTAACCCTAAGGTCTTATGCTCCATTGGTTAGCCTTGCTCTTGATAGACCATCTCCCATTTGGGCCCCTTTACTATTGGCCCCGTGTTGAGATAGATCTATAAGCACATATCTATATCTTAACACTTGTTCTCATTTATTCTCCCACATTAAGTGATCAATTTAATATGAGAAAATCATTTGGGTTGGTTAGATATTATATTTTATGACAACTTTCATTATAACCTCCTAAATATTTTCTCAAATCTTTATCGATTAAGCAGAAAATAGACTTAAAAATTAGTAGATTTGATTTTCTGTCATAAAATCTAATAGCTACCTTTTCCAAAAAGATTTTCTCATATTGAACTAATCATTTAATATGGGGAAGATGAATGGGAACAAGAGGTAGAATATAGACATGCGCATATAATGGAGCTTAGAAGACCTTAGGGTTAGCTTCATTAAAGACCTCCAAAGGTTAGTGTTAAAAGTCCTTAGACCTAGGACCTTAAGCAAGTTGGGGTTGACCTTGAAGTGAAAACCCTACCCAAGCTTGAGGTGCTTGTCATGCTTGTTGACTGAGGTGCTTAAGGTGTTTGTGGGAGCCTTGCCCAAGCTTGAGGTGCTTGTCATGCTTAAATGACTAAGGTGCTTGAAGTGTTCAATTCAAACATGATCTCTCAAGAGGTATAAAAGATTGTCATGCTTAAATGACTAAAGTGCTTGAAGTGTCCAGTTCAAACATGATCTCTTAAGAAGCATAAAAGACACATGTCAAGATCCTTCCCATTTTGCCCTCATGATGTGCTTGAATCCTATTGGATAGACTTTAAAGGGGTCCAATGAGAATTTAGATGCATTTAAATAAATAATTAAGCTCTTTCTCTCAAAGAGGGAAAAGAGGACACTTGTCCAAATGACATAATTAAATAATGAGAGAGAGAGAGAGAGAGGTCGACCAAGCATGAGAGGGGGGGACTGATTTGGGCATCCTTATTCTCATTTTCACTCACACACACACACACACACACACACACACACACACACACCTCGGATTTGTTTTCCTATGGAAACTAAGGCTTAATATGAGTGGTTTTAATATCATAAGGGTGATTTTTGTCTACCAAAGAGGAAGTACCACAAATCACCTTTACACACTTCCACTAGACCACTACGCTGACATGCAGCCTTGCATGACGGGTATTGAAGCAAGGCTATATCAAAGAAGGTGACCCTACCACCTCTCCCACGTTGCCCCTTGCTCCCACCACCTCACTCTGCGTGAAAAAAAACCACCGCCGCCTACTTTTTCAAAAATGGAAGCTCTACAAATCTATATGAAGGTAGCGGTGTGGGATGTTGAGAGCTTAAGTTTGCAGGACTTTGTGATTGGGCCATACCTCCCTCACCATTTCAATATGGAGCTCCCCAATCAGGTCCGGACTTTCATCATAGGATTACCTCCCCGTAAAATTTATTGCCTTAAGCTATGGTGGACATCGATAACAAGTGTCCTTCATTAATGACACCTGCCTTCCACTTCTAACTCCTTTTTTGCTATTGGCTGTGATGGTGGCAGGTAACATTTGAAGGACTAACCATATCTCGTATGCAAGTGGTGTAACGGGATTCTTTTTTCTTCCTTGATTGTACATTGCCAAAGTTACATGATAAATATACAACTGCTGGATTTTTTTATAGATGATTGGCTGTTTTTTTGCTCTGATGGTTGAATTCCTCCTACACACACTAACGGTCTTGGCGGCCTCCCAAGCTGACCAAGATCCTTTGTTAGAATTATGAGCTTATATAACCTTTAATTCTCTTATTAGACGACGTTCCTAACTCCTGGCATGAGGATCTTACAAGGCTGGGCTATTCTGAGCAATTACCGTCAGTTGCATCCTTCATACAAGACCTTCTTCTCTGTATCAGAGACCCTCTTTTCCATACTACTATCATTGAGCATGATTTGGCATGTCACAATTCTGGTGCAGGTTTTGAGAGTATGCTTCTCTCTATTTTGGACGTACCAGCCTGGCTTTGCATTTATGCGTTAGACAAGGAAAACCCGGCACTAGCTAGTGAGAAAATCAGAGAAATCAGTGCCATTATCCCCAACATCACTAATGAGGATACCAGAGAAAGGAGGGAATGGTGGGAAGGATCACCTTCTATCATGAGAAGATTTATGGAGATGCATGGGAAGAAGCTTAGGAATGATCCTCTAGTGAGACAGAAGAAGAAGGGCACGTTGCAGGGTGCCCCCATGTTCACTCTTTCACCTCCCTCTAACCCCATGAGAAACCTAATACCTGATGAATTGGATGAGGAGGAACAAGCAGCAGTCAAGGAAGAATTTGTTGTTACAGCGCCAGCTTTGGAAAGAGCTTCAAAACCTATGGAAGCATACACTGACCCTTTCATTCCACATAGACGATTGGAACCAATGTTAGATGGGACTCATCAGAAAGTTTGGGGTTTTGGAAATTATGCCCTACTTGCCCCCATCAATGAGAAATTCCTACTTACCCTTCTCAATGATAAGGACAAAGAGGTAGCAAGAATCGGCCTGCAACAAATCCTCATGACAAATTCTTCAAATATCATTGAGCCCTATCTTATTGGATGCCCCTTCACCATGGCACAATTTGAGACACAGAGATGCCCCATAACTCTCGGATGTGTCTTAGGTGTTAAAGGAGTTATATCCCTAACTGGGAGGGACCCTAGCTATACTACACAGCTATGGAACATTCACCGCCCCTTCATCAAATGTGGGTGTGATTTCAATGGTGAAGGTGACCAATGCAGAGACGGCAACGTTCTTTGGTTTGATCATGCTATATGGCTAATAATGTTTAAAGTTGCTTCATTTTTTCCAGCTGACTCCTTGAAGAAATCCACCCTCAAATTCTTGAAATGGGTATCCACTGAAGGGCAAGAAGGAATCAAAGCACTTCTCATTCACCATATGTACAGAGCAAGACTCAAAGTCTACATCAAGTAAGATGCCTTATTTCAACAAACCCCTCTTGATGCTTCAAATAATGAAATGGAGGCCTTCCTTCAAAAAGTTGTGCTGCTTACCCGAGAGTTTAGCTCTGACTCTAGGCATGGCAAGAGAGGACGAGTTGATCAAGGCCGAGGTAGACCAAGGAAGGGTCAAAACCCGAGATACTTGACTCAACCACCTACTACCCCCCCTTGGAACCCAGTCTTCTCTCCCTCTGAATCTTCTGCCAGTTATTCTACTATTAACCGCCCTATGGTGCAAGCTACTAGACCATCCCCTACTACCCCTTGCTTTACCCCTACCCCTACTGCTACTTCTCGGGCTCGCTCTGCTATCACCTCAGGTTGTGCCCCTAGTGCTAAGAATCTGATGTATTTCTAATGATTGCAGGATGTTATCAAGGATGAAGTTGGTAGATTTTGTCTGGTATCCAGTCAACCAGCCAAGTGTCGTACCTTCGTACATCTTACCTACAGAAATGCCTTTATGGATGTAAGGTCTATCCATGCCTTTTTTGGCCTTTTTTTGTATGGAGTAGATATTCCAACTAATGAGCTTTGGGACAAACTTTGTTTTGGTTGGTCCTTTATGGACCCCGTTAAACTACAGATATGCAATGCTAAGGAAGTTTTTTCTGCTACTGAATTTCACCTATGTCAGTGCAATGATGCTACACCCGGTTATTTGAACAGTCTAAAGCATGTACTATTTTTTGATCTCAAGTACATTGAAGATCAGAATATGAGAAACATTCTCATGAAAGGGCTTAATCATATTCCCTCCCAACCATTGTGCAAACATATTGCCATAAATGAACTATGGATTTGTCTTTCTAGCATATTTAAAAGTGGCATCTTACCCCTACCTCCCCATCTTCAAGAAGATAGGAGCAAAAACCTATTTTGGGCATACTGTGAAACTACACTACCATCCAAACACTCTACAAAACTGATTGTCCCTATGGATCGACATATTGATGCCCTCAAAAGCAAGTATTTCATTACATGCTTAGACAAAGCTGCCAATAACCCTGTATTCATATGCCAAACCTTCATGACTTAAGAAGCCAAGAAGAGGCTAGCAGAATCTGATTTTTTGCCCATTCATATGCCCCATACTGACATTTTCCAAGCAATTGGTGATTTCCTCACCACGTATCAGTTAAAAACCCTCTCTCCTTACCCTACCTAACGGCTATTTATAAAGCCCATAAAAACGCCTTTAGGTGGATCACATGTGGGTCTAATTGTTGTTTTTCAGAGGTTTCTTTGCTCTTAGCATGTATTCTCAAAACATGTGTCCCTTGCCTAAAAAATAGGGCACACTCACTCAACCAAAAAGCCTTATTATGCTGCAATATCAAGCTACAATCTTGGTGGGTTGTGGATTCACTTTATGAGGTTATCCTAAATCTACCAAGAAAAGTAGACTCTGTATTTTCAGCCGATGTCAAAAAGTGCTATGAGAACATTCCCCATCAAGGCAGCATCGGAATCATTACCATTATGAACTCCCTCATTAGCTATGTCTTTGATCAGTGTGGACCTTTCATCTCATTTAAAAATTTCCCAAGCAAATGTACAAGTGGAAGCTGGTCACAACAACCTTACAAAAATCAGTTATCCTTTGACAAAAGACAAGTCCTAAAACTAAACTCTTGGTTGATTAACAATATGTACATCCAATGTAATGGGAATGTCTACAGGCAGATCAATGGAATCCCCATGGGATTGGCGTGCTCTCCCATTTGGTGTAACCTTTACCTACATGCATTGGAGTACAATTACATTAACTCAGTCTTAAAAGATCCTCTACATCGACATCACCTTCTCCAGCTAAAAACTCCCTTCAGGTTCTTTGATGATATTCTTTGGGTTAACAACAAGCAACCCAAGTATTTCACTATCACCAACCCCATTTATCCTCCCTGCCTATCCATAGATGACAGCAGTACCATTTTTTTCAAAGGCAAAGGTATCAGCACAACTTTTCTTAGCATGAAGCTTGAAGTACATCACGGGGAACTGCATAGATCCAGGATAGACAAAAGTCTGGTGGTTCCCGCCCATGTTCTAAAGTTTATCCACAGAGGTAGCAATAGACCTTCTAACTAGTCTCACAAAGTCATATTATCCCAAATCAAACCCATCATCTTTTGTAACCACTCTATAGAACAAACCTGCTTTGATATAAAAACCCTTGTACAAGCCTTTTGTCTGAATGGCTTCGAGAGAATTAGACTATGGAGAATCATCTACCAATACTTATAATCCATAGAAAATCTACAATCATGTATAGACTTCAAAAAAATCAACTTATGCCTCAAAGGGTGGGCACTAGGTCCCTAATGGGGGCCTAGTGCCCTTATTAGTGGACCCTCCTACAAACAAATTGGACCTAGTGTAAAAGACGAGGTTTTTTCCACACACACCTCGGATTTGTTTTCCTATGGAAACTAAGGCTTAATATGAGTGGTTTTAATATCATAAGGGTGATTTTTGTCTGCCAGAGAGGAAGTACCACAAATCACCTTTACACACTTCCACTAGACCACTACGCCATGCAGCCTTACATGACGAGTATTGAAGCAAGGCTATATCAAAGAAGGTGACCCTACCACCTCTCCCACGTCGCCCCTTGCTCCCACCACCCCACTCTACGTGAAAAAAAACCACCCCTGCCTACTTTTTCAAAAATGGAAGCTCTACAAATCTATATGAAGGTAGCAGTGTGGGATGTTGAGAGCTTAAGTTTGCAGGACTTTGTGATTGGGCCATACCTCCCTCACCATTTCAATATGGAGCTCCCCAATCAGGTATGGGCTTTCATCATAGGATTACCTCCCCATAAAATTTCTTGCCTTAAGCTATGGTGGACATCGATAACAAGTGTCCTTCATTAATGACACCTGCCTTCCACTTCTAACTCCTTTTTTGCTGTTGGTTGTGATGGTGGCATGTAAAATTTGAAGGACTTACCATATCTCGTATGCAAGTGGTGTAACGGGATTCTTTTTTCTTCCTTGATTGTACATTGCCCAAGTTACATGATAAATATACAGCTGCTGGATTTTTTTATAGATGATTGGCTGTTTTTTTGCTCTGATGGTTGAATTCCTCCTACACACACACACACACACACACACACACACACACACTTTGATGGTGTGAAGCAACGAACTCCATCTCCTTCTCCAAGCTTGAGAAGTTGAGAGCCTACACCAACAAATCTTGGCTATGGAATGCAAATCCAAGCAAGAGCCAAGCTTCAACGGCATGCTCATCTTCTCTACCATCTATATTACTATGCTAAGCTAAGCTACAAGAGTAATCTATGGTGAGGAAGGTACTTCTTTCTTGTATGTTACTTCTTCTTCATCTTCCCTACCCTCATTCCCAGCTAGCTCTCTCCACCTTTGAAGGTGTTTGAGGTCTTGGGACTAAGACCAAGGACAAGCTAATGCTTTCATTAAGTTGATTAAGGGCATAATTTCGATGCAATGAAGATGGATTAGGTCTTAAAGAACACAAAGCTTGTATTGTACCAAGTCTCTCATTATGGGAGAATCTATAATACAAAAGCCTTTTGGAGGGGGGACCGGCTCCAAGTAAATTTGGTCCTCAACTGTTGTCAACTTCTCTAATTCTCTCTCTTGCAAAGTATTGTTAATGCCAAGCTAATTAGATATAATAAATATGTTGCTATCTATCATCAAGTCTTATATTTATGCTCTTGAAGAATTATCTTCAAAATGATCACTATAGTTATTTTAATTCTGCTACTTTCCATGTTACAAGTCCAATTCCGTTACATTGGTATCAGAGCTATTGGTTTCCCTTTTCTTGCTTAAGAAGAGAGGTCATTAAGTGTTCCACGAAAGGTTGGACTTGTTAATTGCAAGAGGGTAAGTGGGACAAGGATCTATTTTCTCGATGGGAAGAAGTTACTTAGAGGTACATCGTTGAGAACTATAGACTGAATAATGGAGTCTTTTGAGACTTGGCCTTTGGCTTAACCACTATTGAGCTAATAGAAAACTCGGTAGAAACCATAATCCATCGGGCACTATTAGACCCTCTCCACTACTCTTTGCAATCAACAATCTCTAAACCAAGGGTGTGGTTGCTTGAGAGCTGATTTTCAAGAGTCGAGAAGGGTAGCAACTATGGTTTGAGGGTACCAAATCACAAAATACTACTTACATAAGTTTAATTAGCATGGGTGACAATGATAAAGAGAGTAGAATGAATGTTGATAACTTTGATTTTTCACATGAAGGTGCTACTGCACCCATGCTTGTGAACTACCTTGTCACTAGGCTGCAACAAGCTATGGGCAAGCTATGGGCAACCCTGCCCTATAAGCCAGTTACCCAACAACTTTGCAGCTATGGACTCCTTTCAAACTCCCCAAGACGAGAGAGAGCTTAGGAAGCCTCTTAATGAGATTTCCAAAAGAAGACTTTCTCCAGTGCAGGAAGAAGAAGAGGAAACCATTGAAAGAGAAAAAAGTGATTTGGAGAATGTGGCTCCACAAAGACAGTAGTATCAATGATTACCAACTCCTCCTAAGAGGAAATGATCACCGCATAATCCTTCTCCTCGTCATCCTGACAAGAATGGAGGAACCAAAGGAAGAAAAAGACGAGAAAGAGGTCACCCTCTTCTCCATCTTCATCATCTTCCTCCTCTCTCGATGAAAGCAGCGGCTATTCTCCTAAAAAATACAAGAGGAGAGGACATCGCAAGTCCCATGCTACTTGGAAAAGGTCTTACAAGTTAAAGAAGTTTAAGGAGGGAGGAAAGAGCATCTCTTTTATCACCTATGATGGCACCTTTGGTGCTACAAACAAAGTTTTGGCCTTCATCCAACAGTTCGATGCAGCCTTTGGAGATGAGGGCTTCATAGAGTTCTCCAAGCTACACCATGTAGCTTTGCACTTCCACAAGTCTGCCCGTCAATGGTGGGCTAGTCTTCATGGGAATGGCGAAGCCCCAAGAACATGGAAAACTCTACGAGTTTCCATAATGAAGAAATTCCTTGCAAGCGATGCCAAGGACAAAGTGCTCACCGAATGGCAAAGTAGGATAGACTTCATCGAGCAAAAGAAACAATTTTGTGTGGGATTACCTTAAGAAATGATCGAGTATGTCAACTCACAATGGCCTAGCACTATCACCGAAGTCATTCACCACACTATGGTTTCTTCAGGGATCAATTTCCAACAAGGGGTGAGAAGAAATTTCAAGCCCATGGAAAACAAGGATCTAAATGAAGCTAAAGGAAAGAGCAATGCTCAAAAATCTTCCCAAGGCAACACCAACAACAACAAGGCCAAGGAGAAAGGAGCTTACAAAGGTAAAAATAAGCTCTCTTCTGAAGAATTAGAGGCCTTTCATAAAGACCATAAATGCTTTAAGTGTGGGAAGCAAGGACATGGTTATCGTTCTTGCCCCAAAAGAAATTTACGCAATGACACTCCTAGAGCTTCCATGGTTGAAGCTCCAAAAGAGGATACTCATTGCAAAGGCTCAACCCTTTCCTATGCTTGGGGAAAGGTGAGGAAGCATGATTCCCTTATTCTCTTTGACCCTGGCTCTACTCACAACTTTATATCAAAGGAGTTGGGCACCAAGCTGGCATACAAGATTTCAAGATGGAAGATATGGTCACTGCTGATGGAGATTTCAAGGGACAACAAGCCTCCATCATGCCCTTAATTGGGAAGTTGAGGGTTCATGTCCAAAGCTATGTCGAAAAAGAAGAATTTCTTTATTTCACCTCTTTAACAAGAGGACGATATCCTAGGGGTACCATGGTTCAATCGCATAGCTGCCAACATAAAGTTTTGTGAAAGGAGAATCTACTTCACCTACAGGGAAAAGAGCATGTATATAGATGCTAATAAGTGTGGTCGTACTATACCACTTGTAAATTCATCTTCTTTTGATAGTCAATAAAAAATTGGGTTTTTGCGTACATGATTTTTGTCAAAGAAACCACTAATGACCCTAATGTTTTAGGTAAAGATGATAGAAATCAAGAGGAATTAGAGTTGTCTAATTTCTTAAATGTATTCCAAGATGTTTTTATCGAAGACATCCCTGGAGAGCTACCTCCAAAATGAGGGGATGATGACCATAACATAGAGCTTCTACCTGGGAGATCACCACCTAATAAGTCTCCTTATAGAGCTTCACAAGCTTAACAAGAGGGGATTATGAGGCAAGTGCATGAACTAGTAGATAAAGGGACGGTGAGGCCTAGTTCCTCTCCCTTTTGTTCACTAGTCCTTCTAGTGCAAAAGAAATATGGCACATACCGCATGTGTGTGGAGTATCGAGCACTAAACCGTATCACTATCAAAAACAGGTTTCTGTACCACGGGTAGAAGATCTATAAGCTACAAAGCTCGACCTACTTCAGTCGAATTGACCTTAAAAGTGGCTATCATCAAATAAGGATAGTGAATGAATATATCATAAAGACCGCGTTTCACACAACGTTTGGTATTTATGAATATCTTGTCATGCCTTTTGGCTTGACAAATGCTCCAGCCACGTTCAACTGCCTGATGGAGAAAATCTTTCTACCCTACCGTATGTTTAGTGGAGTGTTCTTTGATGATATCACCATCTACTCCAAATCCATTGAGGAGCATAAGCAACACCTCCAGGTAATTTTTCAAGCTTTGAGGGAGAATAAACTTTTCATTAATCCAAAGAAGAGTGAATTTTTCCTTCAAGAGATTCAATACTTAGGTCACATTATCTCTTAAGATGGTATCCGTATGGATTTAACAAAGTTAGAGGTAATAAACGGATGGCCTAACCCAAGGAATCTATATGAGCTAAGAAGATTTATTGGTATGTGTGCATACTATAGACGCTTTATAGCTAAGTACTCCCAAATAGAGAGACCATTCAATGATTTGACAAAGAAGAATGTTAAGTACGTTTGGTCTGCCAAGGAGAAAAATGCTTTTGATAAGCTTAAAGAAAAGCTTATATCTCAACCTGTGCTTATACTTTTGAACCTCTCAAAACCATTTGAGGTCCAATGTGATGCTTGTGGAGATTGCCTTGGAGCAGTCTTGCTTCAAGAAGGGCATGCCATAGCATATGAGAGTCGAAGACTCAATTCTCATGAGCGTGTCTTGGGCATCTACAAAAAGAAGCTACTAGTTTTCCTACATGCCCTTGATACATGGAAGCACTACCTTTTGGGGACTCCATTCATCCTACCAACGGATCACCAAAGTGTTAAGTACTCTCCGACAAACAAATGAGGTGGGAAAATTTTCTTTCTCAATTCAATTTTCATATTGCTCACATTGCTGGCAAGCACAATCAAGTAGCTGCTACCATCAATTAAGTTCACCCTCTATGCTCACAAAGTAACCTCGCAAAAGTGCTTTCTCTAATTTTCCTAATTCCACTGCTCTCAAAGTTCATAGGCCATTTCCATTACATGCTTTCATGGTCAAACACAAGCTCAAACTGAGCTCCATACAAATAATGATGCTATGTCTTCGAGGAAAACTCTATTACATAGAGTCTGCGTTCATAATCAGAGTAGTTTTGCTGTGTAGAATCAAGCTTTCTTGCTTTCAAATGCAATTGGTCTTCCCTCCTATAGAAGGACTGCTCCAATAGCATGATTATTGGCATCCTTTCTAAAACAAATGGCTTGGAAGGATCCATAATAGCTAGAATATGAGTTTTAGCTAATGCGTCCTTGAGAGCATCAAAACTTTGTTGCTGAGCGAGGCTCCACTGAAAGGTTTTTCCCTTGTCTTTCAGCTGGTCCATCATCGACACAGCAATGTGAGTATAGCCTTTAACAAACCTTCGATAAAAACCTACAAGTCCCAAGAAAATCTATAACTCTTCGAGATTTCTGAGAGAAGGCCACCTGCCATATGGCATATGAGAGATACCTCTCCCCAGGGGTCTATGCACAAAATACATAAAATTTCAATATACATCAGAGTTGTGGAAGAATTTGCATAGGGGAGGAGTTCTAAACACCCGACCTAGCATGGAGTTTAGAGAGAGAGAGAGAGAGAGAGAGAGAGAGAGAGAGAGAGAATAGTGGAGGGTGAAATAGAGTTCACAAACACATGAGAATGACAAGAGAGAATCTTTAAACGCCCCATCTAAATGAACCAGGTAACCATGTATTGATGCAATAACAAAATCTGGATATATCATAACATAAAAAATATAAAATGACTAGCAGAGCACTGGACCCTATGTAGGGATTAACCGGTCCACCCATCCACTTCCACTCTACTATGGACAAAGATAATTTCACTTTGTCGAGAGCGAGCCAGACACCTCCAACCTACCTGATCCAGACATTCCTAACAGGGCTAATGATTATGCATTGGATATACGGGAGATCAAGGTAGTGAACAGGAAAATCATGCCTCAACCTCTGGTGGTCATGAAGAAAGAAGCAGATATGTTGCCCATAGGCAAAAGAGAGAGGGAAGGCTATGCCGCTTCCAGTCTTTCTCTTGGCTTTCACATCTTCACCCTCTTTGCATCTTCACCCTCAAAAAGAAAGGAAAAGAGAAAGAGGGTGAAGATGAAAGAGAAGACCTCGGACGGTTTGAAATGGCAGATTTACCTTTGGGAGAAGGCCAAACAACTTACAGTTTGAAGGAAGACCTAATTGGGAGGAAAGTAGATTGTAATTTTGGACAATTGATGAATATGGTACCCAAACTCAAGAGGTAGTGAAAGTCATTAGTGAATCCAAAGAAAGAGCCAAAGCATGGACAAGTCAGAGTGTTGGCTGTGGGAGAGTTACCCAACATTTGTCCTGTGGTGAACACTTGGCACAAAGGTGTGAGCATGGGACACTGCAACGCCTACCATCTTCTCATGTAGAAACTCTTTCTATCTCCCTCTTATTTTGACGATTGTCTATTTTTTTAAATTTAATTTTTTTACCATCGTTTTCACCAACAAGCACGAGTCATTGGTGTATAATAGGCACATCAAATACTTCCATGGTTTGTTCTGAATCCAACCACTACAAGTCCCCCAACCTCATACACACAACCTATCTCTCTCTCTCTCTCTCTCTCTCTCTCTCACACACACACACACACACACACACACACACACACACACACACACACACACACACACACACACACACAGTCGTGGGTATTCCTCTCTGCAATCCGACTCTCTCTCTCTCTCTCTCTGCCCCTCGTTGTTGCAGTGCACCTGCACACCAACCTGCATGCATGTGAGGGTGTGTGTGTTCTCTCTCATGCTCCTAGAGTGAGGGCTCGCCCCCCCTTGAATAGGGATCTTGTTTGACTTTTGGAACTCCTCAAGCCCCTCAAGAACCTTAGTCATGGAGCACCTTAGCACCTTAGTCACTAAGCACCTCAAGCATCTCAAGCACCTTAAGCACCTTAGTCAGCAAGCACGACAAGCACCTCAAGCACGTTAGTCAGCAAGCACAACAAGACCACAATCATCTTAGTTAGCAAGCACCTCAACCTCACCTTAGTGAGCAAGCACGACAAGCACCTCAAGCTTGTGTCGGGTTCCCACCTCAAGCACAAAGCTAGCTTGCCTAAGGTCAAAGGACTTTTAACATTAACCTTTGGAGCTCTTTGATGAAGCTAACCCTAAGGTCTTTAAGCTCCATTAGCTAGCATTTCTCTTTGACTCTTCATCTAACCTCTCAAGGATATATAAACGCTCACTAAAGGGTTTACCATCCCAACCTTCTTGTGAAGCTACCCGTAGACTAGGAATTACAAACTCCCATGGCATAACTTCTTCTTGGCCATATACCATCTTGAATGGTGTACAATTAATAGCCACTTTGTAAGCAGTACAATAAGCCCATAGATGTGATGTCAGGTTTAAATCCCAATCTGTGTGATGAGTCTCCATTGTTTTGGTCAAGATAGAAATTAAAGTCTTGTTAGTGCTCTCAACTTGGCCATTTGCCTGTGGATAATAAGGTGTAGACTTATGGTGGGCTATCATGAAGTTTGTCGTGAATTTATTTATCACTTCATTTATAAAATGAGTGCCATTATCACTCACAATTTCAAAGGGACAACCAAATCGCGTAATAATGTTCTCAAAGAGAAACTCAGCGGTTGACCTTGCATCAGCCTTGCATGTCGCCTTAGCTTCTGCCCAGTTTTTCACATAGTCAGTGGCAACAATAATTTATCGAGATTGAGTGTTACAAGCTGCTAGACTAATTGGGCCTACAAAGTCTAAACCCCATTTTTCAAATGGTTGAGTCACTTTAATAGGATGTAATGGCATCTTATCCTTCCGTTGTGTGATCTTGTAACGTTGGCATTCATCACACCCTTTTGCAAAAAGTGATGGATCCTTGAATAAGGTAGGCCACCAATAGCCTAATTGCAACACCTTTCTAGCAGTTAGTTCCCCTAAAAAATGTCCTCCGCCTATACCCATGTGGGCTTCTTGCAATATGTATAAATACTCATCCTCACGAGCACAACATCTAAGAATATCGTCCTTCCCTAGCTTGTAGAGAGTTCCTGCAATTGAAGAATAAGGTTCGCATTTCTTTAATAGTTTTTGAGCTATATTCTTACAAATCTCTTTGGGTGGAGAAACATTAACTAAAAACTTCACAATCTTCTCACTCTATTCAGGCATGGTCTCGGTCCTATGAGCTTACATTATTGTCTCTAGTACATGACAACAACGACTGAGCAGAATCTTCCACAAACACAACATCCCGTGAAACCAAGATACAATTTGTTTGCGGATGATACAACCTGTATCCTTTGATTTTAGTACTATAACCAACAAAAATACATTTGGTAGCGTTATCATCCAATTTTTTGCGCTGCGTTTGTTGCACCAAAGCATATGCCAAATAATAAAAAACACGCATGTGCTCAATAGAAGGCTTTCTCTCATGCCATGCTTTATATGGAGTCATAGAGTGCAAAGGTTTTATAGGACACCTATTAAGTACATAAGTGGCACACATAATAGCCTCAAGCCAAAACGAATGCGGCAAAGCGTGACTTTTGACCATACATTGTGCCATTTTCATAAGTGACCTGTTTTCCTCTCAGCAACACCATTTTGTTGAGGCATATAAGGTACTATACACTGGTGTTTTATCCCACGACTAGACAAAAATGCATTAAATTCATGAGACATATACTCACCCTTTCGATCAGAACGGAGGGTGCCCATAGTATATTTCAAGACATTTTTAGCCATAGTCAAAAATTGTTTCAAGCACATAAACACTTCGGACTTAGCATTAAGCGGATATACCCATGCATGCCTGGAGTAATTATCAATGAAAGTCATGAAGTAAAGGTGATTGCCCAAGGACAGAGTTTGCATGGGCCCACAAACATCACTATGTACAAGATGCAACCTGCATGTGGTCCTAATTGAACCATCCTTTGGAAGCTTAGAATGCTGCATCTGTTAGGAAATATGGAGTAGCTAAGTAGATATTAGAGTAGTTACTTAATGGAGAGAGACAATTTTTCACACACGAGAGATTATAGAGTAGAGAGAGAGAGAGAGCATACATGATATATATGGTTCATCCAATGTGGGTTACGTCCACGAGAAAGCAATTCAATGGCTTTAGTACTTCAAAACAATAAGTAGACTACAAAGGGATTATTCCCTTTTGGAGCTCCCACCTTGCTTCACTCTCACCACCTCTTGTCCACCTTGTTGCATCAACTTCACAATGATTCACCTCTTCAATCCGTTTTTGTGTGTAGAAAAGACCTCCTTTTATAGGCCAAAAGGGTTGCCCTCTCTCATGAGAGGCAGTCGTGTGTAGCCGCCCTTGTGTAGACAAGTCCGAGGTGAATTCTCCCATGCGCCCATATGTGGACGCCCTTGAGAAGACAAGTCCGATTTGAAATCGGCCATCGGCCATTGACTTCCGACCACTGGCCATCGGCCAACCGGCCAACTGATCAATCGGCTGTTTTTCAACCACTTTTCGATCGTCGTCCGACCATGATATTCCTGCAAAAAAAGAATATTCCGTGGATTTTTTGGTTTTTTAGCAAGTGATTTTTCTTCATGCACGATGGATTCTCCTCATAATGGGGCCTTACAAATGTGCGTTTTTCAAAAAGAAAATTACAAGGGGTAAATCATGCTCCATACTTAACAATCTCCCACACTTAGAGACTGGTCTCCACACCAAATCTGTGACTGCTTTTCATCCTAGATTCTTATCCTTGAATACCAATTGAACATGAGCAAAAGCTTAACTTTTCCTTGTTGACCACCTTTGTAAACATGTGTGCAAGACTTTCACTTGTGTGTACCTTTCCTAGCTTTAGTCGTCCCTCTTCCAAAAGAGTGCGTATGAAGTGATATCTCACCTCAATGTGCTTTGTCCTTGAGTGAAAGGGTGAGTTCTTGGCAAGATGGATACTCGATGGATAGTGCTTTGATTGTTATTGTATAAGAGACAGTTGTCTTGTTTGAATCCAAGCTCTTCTAAGAATCTACGAAGCCACATAATTTCTTTGCTTGCATCTTTCATTGCTACATACTTTGCTTCCGTGGCAGAAAGTGAGACCACTTTCTGTAGCTTTTAAGCCCAGCTTACTGTTGTGCCTCCAACTCTGAAGACATAGCCAGTAGTTCTCCTTTGAGTATCTTTGTCACCTGCTAAATTTGCATCAGCATACCCTTGGAGAAAAATGTCAGCTCAATTGGCTATGAAAAATGCACTTGTGGAGAAAGATGGGAGTAATAAATGGTTTGACGGTCATTTAAAGAACAAGGATATCAAGGTTGGGGATAAAGTCCTTATGTATGGAGTGTGTAACAAGAAGAAAAAGTTGAAATGTGCGAAAAAAGGACCATATAGAGTATGCAAAATCACCCCACAAGGTACCATTTGTGTGGAAACTCTTGATGGAGTTGAAACCATTGGATTCCTCAATGGGAGTAAATTTAAAAGATGTTATGATCCTTTAAGCCAAGAGGAGCTACATGTCATCCATAAAAAAAAGGTAGCCAAGGCACAAGCAAAATTGAAAAAGATACAAGTTCAAGCTGAGGCTAAGGAGCGACAACAACGTATTAGACGCCAATGAGAGGCCAACCTTGGAGTTACACATGCATTTCAAGTTGAAACAAAGGATGATTGGTTGGAATCTGACACACCTCTACGATACCCTATTGAATTAAATAGCACCTATGAGAAAGTGCTATATAACGCCTTATTGGACATGTGTGCTATATATAATCTTCTATCATATAGAGTGTGGTGTCAGTTAGGAAAGTTATCTCTATCTGAGAGTACCATCCAAGTCAAGGGTATCAATAAGAAAAATACTACTGTTTTTGGAACCTGACAGATTTCTGTCAGTTATGACAATGGGGTCGTAGCTCAAGACTTTTTGGTCATGTTTGCTGGAACTATGGAAGGCAATAGAAACCTAGGATGCAAGTGGATGTTAGCAACAAAATGCACTATTGATTGGGGGACTGAGAGTGTCACAACACAGAAACCAACTCTTAGCCCTGCCACTCAAGCGATAGTCCCTGAGATATCACCTCCTGAGGAATTACAACCCAAAACATTGCATGTCCAAGAGGTTGAACCATTTGTACCTATAGCCCAACCCTTTAGAGATTCAACTTTTGTAGATGAAACAATGCATGAGACACACAAGACTCATCATAATATAACAAAGAGAACATACAGATGGGTCCCTAAAGATTCTTCAGTGACCATTTTTTACGCTAGAAAATAGAAGCCCTATAAGAGACGTCCCACTCGCTCCAAGAAATGTAAGAAAACATTGTGTTGGATTCCTGAACGACTATTGGAAGCCCAAGGCTACTATGAAGAGAATTATCAAATTGCGGGGCCTAAACGGAAATTGTGTTCTTACCTATCACCTATAGACCCATGTGAGTCAAATTTTGTAACGATAAAGCCGATTGAAGACCGTGGGAAGGGAAAGATCACGGAATACTATACACCTGATCCGGAGCTAGTTTGGGTGCCCAAGCGAGAACGACTTGTATCTCTCGGCTCAAACATAGAAAAAACAAATGAAGCTTCTTGCTCTTTATGTAGTTCTTCTATAGAAACAAAAACTTCTTCACAACTTCCATCTACCACAAAAAATGTACAAAAAACCAAGGAAATGGAACCTCCCATTGTAAATACAGCACCTAAAACAATATTTCAAGTAAGATCATGGGAGAGTACCTTACCACCCTTGCAACTAGATGAAATGCTTAGGGTGGTGAAAAACTATTGGTTAATGTCTTCACCCATTACAACTTGTAACAATTGGTTTCAATAGATGACTGATCTTTTAATTGCACTGAATGCAATCAAGTAGGCAGTAGGGAAGCTTCTCGAGGGTGGATACCTTACCGATTCAACAAAGAGTGGAATTATAAACTCGGTGATGGCAAGATTTGTGGTCTTGGCCACCATAGATGGGGAATTTGTCAATTATTAGGTTGCTAAACCAAGTGAACTAGGAATGCTTAGTTTCAAAATCACTTTTAATCACATTCTAAATATTATCTTTGGACACTTTCTATTATAATACATGAATATCTATATTTGTAATGGTATCTTTTGGGTTTGTAATGCAAACATCTTTTTTGTAATGTAGAACTTGAGAGAGAGAGAGAGAGAGAGAGAGAGAGAGAGAGAGAGAGAGAGAGAGAGAGAGAGAGAGAGAGAGAGAGAGAGAGAGAAAATGAAATGAAATGATATGTTAACGTTTTTAAAAGGCCAAAGTGACCTGTGAGACAAAATAGTTTACAAATGGTGAATCTGATACAATGTCTATGTAAAAGATTGAAAACTAAAAACTGAAAAACTGAAACTGAACTGAGCTAAAGTGAAATGGAACAAAATGAAGTGGGATGAAATGAAATGGAATGAAAGGTTGAAATGTTGAAATCAAGATCCTATCCTATGATATCCAACATCGATCTTTGGTGGATCTCATCAATGTCCTCCTCAGTCAATACTTTGACTTGGTGTCTCCCATGTTGTGCCAGAATAGTCCGAACCCATTGGTGCATCTTCCATCAATGTCTCAATGCCCCTCACAATCATGGGCATTTGAATTTTCCCAGTTAGTGGCCTTGTCAATTAGTGTACCTCTGGTACAGGTGGACTCTGAAGTCTGTTGTGATGCCTGCTTATTTGAACGTTGTGTATGTAGTCTGAAAAAATCAATGATCTCCTTATGTGAGTGTCTCCTACTGTCTAGTCTTTTCAAGAGGCTCTCCCTATTTGGACTTTTAACTAGGGTCTTAGCTTTAAACCTTAGGAGCATGTTTACACAAGGACTTTATGCCTAGGTAGTTAAAAGTATCCAAATGGTCTTATGGCATAGAGCAATTTTCCGATGTAACCACCATGTAGTTTCGGCAGTTCCTTGTAGTCGTACTACTGTTCCTACTCTGTAGTTCAATAATGATGGTGAATATACAATCAATGCATTAATTTCTTATCCTTATTATGGTGTGTCTTCTTCATCTTCTTTGCAGTTTCGTGATTAAATGTGCAGTCTCCTGCCTCATTTTCCTTCATACTGCATGTTTCTTGCACTTAATATCTGTTAGGGTTGTGATTCCCTAACACTCGATAACTTGCCTCATAGGGAGACACCTGTTATTGGTATGCATAGATGACAACTTGGTTCAAGCTGCCTGGTTTTGACATGGATAGACTACCTCCTTTCCAATACTGGCTGGACGCACCCTCCTTGTCTCTCACACAGACCGAGATCACTCACATCATCAGACAAGACTTGATTCAGTTAGACATTAGGAGGACATGGATACAACCTATGTGTGTGCTTGGCACGAAGATGGATTTCTATAGAGAGTATCTCCTTGAGCTTACATAGCATGGTTTTGTGATCAGACCCGCCTACATGGACACTCATCTATCCCATGGATTACAATGTGCTATTGGATAGATGTGCACATTGTCACATCAGCTAGAGATTGAGACTGGTAGATTTAGAGGAGTATCAACAGAGGCCATATTTGTCAGCTATGCCATATAGAGCCAGAGACAAAGTTACATCATATCTGTCATTGCCCAGTCTACTAGAGATATGAGGCCATTTCCATTGCATATTCAGAGAGGGTTTTGAACCACTGGCCAAAGTTATGAGGAGATATCAAGATTAGAGATGCCTTGGGCTATTTTTTTTGGTGCTACACCAAGTACCCTGACACATTAGGCCCTAACACCTGGCACACAAAGTGGGCAATGTTTCTCAAACATTGTGAGGACCCACAATTCCTTGATTAAAATCAACATGATCATCAGGTTACTTTGAACTTTCTCCTTCTGCTGCAGTTTCCTTACCATCTTTACCAAATCCTGTATCCACTTCAGCTTCAGTAGTTTCCTTTGTAATTACCCTAGCATATTCTCCATTGAGTATCTCATCCACAATAGACAATACTGGATCTTTCAACTGTTGCTGTCCATCTGCAACACTTGCCTCTTGACCTGCGTCTTTAACTGTAACTACACCTTCAGTAGACTGGATCTAAACTTCAGTTTCAATTTTATCCATCATTAGAGTATCACTCTGAGTATATAGTTGTTCATGTTGATGATGTTTCTATTCCTCCAACTGCTTCTTCAATTTCTCATACTGCTGCTTTAGTTCATCAAACTGCTTTTGTCATAAGAAATTCTCCTCTTTTGCTTCTTCCTCTACGCCAATACTTACCTCCATCTCAGCTGCAACCTCATCCATTGTGTTTTCTTCAATGTTCTTACCCAACATTTCCTTGACAGTGTTCAATAATGCCTCCCCAACATAGAGATGCTCTGCCTTTATATCTTCAATTAACTGCTCTTGAACTTCCTGATCTACATTATCCATCAGTATCACTTCACATTCAACACCCTCTGGTTTAGGTTGATCATGAACCAGATGTTTCCCCTTATACTTCTGTTACCATATACATGTGGTAGTGATGTGTGTGAACACACTAGGACTGCCGGGGCATTTTTTCCCTCTTTAGGAGGTTTTTTCCCCCGTGCAATATATATACGCCCATCACTCTAGGGCTATCTATCTTTCCATTGCACACTAAGTAACATACTCTCTATTGTGTGCCTTGAGCTTCCTTCGTCTTCTCCAAGCTGTGTGTGTTTCTCTGCAACCCAAATTCCAACAATTGGTATCAGAGCAGGTCACGTCCTCCCGGGCTTAGTCGCCAGCTCCCGGACTTTCTCCGATTTCAGTGAGATTTGGCGAGCGTTCGCAGGTCGACAAATATTGATTTGGGCTCATTTCAGCCTCCGTTTCCACTACAGGCAGTACTGCACAGGCTATTTCGTCATTTTGCGCAGAATTTTCGTCAGTGCCGTTTTTTGCATAACAGGTGCCTTATAGTTTTCTACGGTTTGTGATATATAGCACAGGTTGTTCCTGCTCCGTTTCTCCTATTTTCGGGCAGTTTTCACATCAGGTGCAACATTTACCATGGCTGACAACAACAACACAGATGTGTTCAAGATGTTTGCTGCTGCTGAGGACATGTTGGATGGGGACAACTACCCTATGTGGGCTTATATGATGCAACATGTTCTTGTGTCAAAGGGTGTCTGGAACATTGTGCAGGGCATTGATGTACGTCCTGGTTCTGAGGATGTAGTCGATGTTGAGGATGTTGCAGGTCTTGCTGCAAGGATTGCAGCTGTTAGAGTTGTTTTGCCTACGGTAGAACAAGCTCGTTGGGATGTTAAGGATGCGCAGGCTCATGCATTGATTGCATTGTCTGTGAAGCGCACCATTGTTCCTCACACCCGTTTAGCAAAATTTGCAAATCAGTCTTGGGATATTCTAGCAGGTCTTTATGCAAGCTGCAATGAGGCTAAAATTGCTTTGCTGCGTAAAGAGCTGGAGTCGAAGATTATGCATGAGGAAGATGATATGGACACTTTCCTTGCTAGTGTCAAGGATATCAATGAGCAACTTATTTCTGCAGATGAAGTTATTTTAGACAGTTCACTTGTGTAGACTGTTCTTGATGCCTTACCAGATTCTTACCAGACTTTTGCTAGTACTTGGAGACTTATGACCCAAGGAAATCCAGAAGTTGTCAAGTTTGATGCATTATGCGCATTGCTGTTGCAAGAGTCACTTTCTAGAAAAAACAGGACTAGGCAGCATGCAGTTGAACAGGCTTTTATTGCTTCTCAAAGAAAGGGTGGTAACAGCAATGCAGCCACTTCTTATGGTTCTGCTACGAGTGGCAAAAATTCTGTTCCTAATGCTTCTGCTGGCAGCAATTCGTCTGGAAATTCTGGTGATAAGGGCAAAAAGAATATGCGTTGCCATTATTGTAAAGCCAATGATCACTTGATCAAGTCGTGTCCTAAGTTGAAGGCCAAAGAGGCTAAGAAGAAAGAGGGTGGTTCCACTACAAATGCTGGTTCCACTACAAATGCAGCCATTGTTGAGTCTTCTGTGAAAGGAGACTTTAATGCTGATGTTGATGCAGAATGGGCTTTTAGTGCAGAGTGCACTTACAATCCTGCCGTCCATGATGCATGCTTGTCAGTTGCTGCAGATTCACATGTGTGGTATTTCGACAGTGGTGCTACAAAGCACATTACCTCACATCGTGAATTGTTTACCTCTCTCGAGTCTGTCCCTCATGGGAATTCAGTCACTTGTGCCAACAATGCCTCTTATCCAGTTCAGGGAGTTGGAAAGATTGTGCTTACTGTTGCTAATGGCAGTTCTTTCACACTTGTTGATGCACTTTATGTACCTGGGATCAAGAAGAATCTCTTGTCTGTATCCGCACTTGCTAGACTTGGACTTGTAGTCAAATTTGTGGATGATAGATGTACATTTCATGATCTTAGTTTTGGTGATGAAATTGTTGCATCTGGCCTTTTGTGCCGTGGGCTGTATAAGATCACTTTGTATGACAAGTGTGGAATTTTTTTTGCAAATGCTGTTGCAGATTCAAGGGCTATTTCAAATGCAAAACTTTGGCATGCACGTTTTGGTCATCTGAATTTTGCCAGTTTGCTGCGTTTGTAGAAATCTGATATGGTTGCTTCTTTGCCGCCTCTTGAAGCACCTGTCAAACATGTTTGTGAAGGCTGTATTTTGGGTAAGATGTAGCGTTCTAAATTTTCAAAGGATGGTTCAGTTCGGGCCACATGCAGATTGCAGCTTGTGCATAGTGATGTTTGTGGGCCCATGCAAACTCTGTCCTTGGGCATTACCTGTACTTCGTGACTTTCATTGATGATTACTCCAGGCATGCATGGGTATTTCCGCTTAAAGCGAAGTCCAAAGTTTTTATGTGCTTCAAACAATTTTTGGCTATGGATGAAAATGTCTCAAAATGTACTATGGGCACCCTGATCCATTCTGATCGAGGGGGGGAGTATATGTCTCATGAATTTAATGCATTTCTGGCTAGTCGTGGGATAAAACACCAATGTACAGTGCCTTATACACCTCAGCAAAATGGTGTTGCTGAGAGGAAAAACAGGTCACTTACGGAAATGGCACGATGTATGGTCAAAAGTCAAGCTTTGCCGCATTCTTTTTGGCTTGAGGCCATCATGTGTGCCACTTATGTACTTAACAGGTGTCCTACGAAAGCTTTGCAGTCTATTACTCCATATGAAGCATGGCATGATAGAAAGCCTTCTATTGAGCACATGCGTGTTTTTGGCTGTTTGGCATATGCTTTGGTGCCACAAGTGCAGCGTAGAAAATTGGATGATAAGGCTGTCAAATGTATTTTTGTTGGTTATAGTGCTGAAAGCAAAGGTTACAGGTTGTATCATCCGCAAACAAAACGTATTCTCGTTTCTCGGGATGTAGTGTTTGTGGAAGATTCTGTTCAGCCCTTGCTGTCATGTACTAGAGACAGTAATGTTAGCTCACATGACATTTATGACACTTTGTTGCCTCTTTTCAGTGGTGGAAATACGAATGTAAGTTCCAATGACGCAAATGTATAGCCTATGGGGGTTTCTGAAAACGTTTTAGATCAGCCTATTACTGATGCAGATGTACATGATGTACTTGATGAGGAAAGGGCTGAAAATGAGCAGGCTAGAGGTATGCCAAAATGGCTGGTGCACACTTTGTGTGACAGTAAATTGGATGCACCTTTGTCTAGTCGTACTCGTTCAGGCTCTTGCCATGCATCTTATGCATCAGATTGTTATGCTTTGGTTGTGTCTAGTTTACATGATGTTGAGGAGCCTCTTGCTTTTGATGAAGCACAGAATTCAAAAAATTGGATGGCTACCATGCAATCAGAATATGATGCTCGTATAGAAAATGACACATGGACTTTATGTGATTTGCCTCCTGGCAAAAAAGCCATTGGTACAAAGTGGGTTTACAAGTTGAAACGCAAACTGGATGGTGAGATTGATCGCCATAAGGCTCGACTTGTTGCAAAGGTTTATGCACAGCAAAAAGGCATAGATTATGAAGAGACTTTTTCTCCCACTTGTCGTATGACTACTGTACGTTTTCTATGTGCATTGGCAGCTCATTTTGGTTGGGATGTACATCAATCAGACATTGTTACTGCTTTCTTGAATGGTGACATATTTGAGGAAGTTTATGTAACGCAGCCTCGCGGTTTTGTCATAAAAGGACAAGAGGACAAAGTGTGCAGATGTAAGAAGGATTTGTATGGGTTGAAGCAATCTCCTCGTGCTTGGTATGAGAAAGCTGACACTCATTTGGTTAAACGAGGCTTTTGTAACAGTCCAACAGAAAGCACATTGTATGTAAAGCGTGAGGGTGATGTACTTCTCATTGTGGTTCTTTATGTTGATGATTTGCTGATCACTGGACCAAATGAGAGCTATTGCTGAATTTAAGGCTGATTTGAATGCTACTTTCAAGATGAAAGATTTGGGGCTGTTGCATCATTACTTGGGTATACAGTTTAAGCAGTGTGATGGTGGTATTGCCTTGTGTCAGAAAAGTTACATAGAGACATTGCTAAGTAAGTTTGGACTTGAGGATTGCAAACCTATTGCCACTCCCATGGAAACATGTTTGAAGTTGAGTCTACATGATGCTGGCGATCCTTCTGATGTCACTCTTTACCAAACTGCTATTTGCTGCCTCATTTATGTATGCAACACGAGGCCGGATATTCAGTTTGCAGTCTTACAGGTGAGCATATTTATGCATAGCCCAGGGTCTAAGCATTGGAAGGCTGTCAAGGGGATTTTCCGCTACCTTAGTGGCACTTTATATCTTGGCTTGTTTTATCCCAAGGGGGGATCATTGCCGCCAGACTTACATGCTTTTTCGGACTCAGATTGGGCTGGTTGTTTTGACACGCGAGTGTCCACAAGTGGTTTTTGTTTCATGCTTGGCAGTTCATGTATATCATGGTTGAGCAAGAAGAAACCTACTATGGCCACTTCAAGTTGTGAGGCTGAGTACAGGGCAGTCTTCATAGCTACAGTTGAGTGTGTATGGCTCAGACGCCTTATGGCTGATTTGGGTGTTGGACAGGACACTGCCAACACTATCTACACTGACAGTCAGAGCGCATTGGCAGTTGCGAGGAACCCAGTTTTTCATGCTTGCACAAAGCACATTGAGGTGCATTACCACTATGTCAGGGAGAGGCTCTCAGCAGGAGAGATCAACTTGGCTTATGTGCCAACACAGGACAACCTTGCAGATCTTTTCACAAAGGCATTGTCTCGTGAGAAGCTTGAAGCTTTCCGCAAAGCTTTGGGCTTACTCCCGTTTATGGACTGATCCTGTCCTCAGGGCATGTCACTTCCCTTTACTCATGTGCCAGCTCTCGTTCACCGCATCACTCCAGGGGGGATTTGTTACCATATACATGTGGTAGTGATGTGTGTGAACACACTAGGACCGCCGGGGCATTTTTTCCCTCTTTAGGAGGTATTTTCCCCCGTGCAATATATATACGCCCATCACTCTAGGGCTATCTATCTTTCCATTGCACACTAAGTAACATACTCTCTATTGTGTGCCTTGAGCTTCCTTCGTCTTCTCCAAGCTGTGTGTGTTTTTTTGCAACCCTAATTCCAACAACTTCAACTATATAAAATGATCTTTCAGTTCAGTGAACTTCTTCTGCAACAACATATTTTCTTCCTTAGACTCTTCTTCAGCAAATGGTTGGTATGGATTACTAAACTCATTAGCAAGTTCAGGTTCAGGGTTAGGTTCAAGTTTCTCTTCAAAAAGATTGAAGAAAGATTCAAGGTAGGATGCAAACTTTGTGACCATTAGAAATTGCCTCCTGAACATATCCAATATCTCTGCATGTAGATGAAACACTGAGAGACCTGATTTAGACTCTGTATGCCAAAACAATTGATTTTCCTAAAAATTCTAATTCAAGAAACACCAAAATTGATCTGCTTCTTTATCAAACTGAACTAATTCAAGGCTTAAAATAAGAAGTTGAACTCTCCTTCAACACCACCAAGATTGCTTGCTCACATTCTCTCTCAAAAACATAAAGAAATCCTCTTCCTAGCCACAAAACTGTCCAATAAGTGATATCTACATGAAACTAAAAACTTTTGACTTGTGCTCCCTGAAAAATTTCCCTCATGAACACATAAAACCAATGAGATATAAGAATATCAACATCATCTCCTCCATCAACAACCTCACATAGAAATGTAGAACCATCTTCAGGAAAATTCACTTCACTGTCATCAAGAACTTGCAAAATACTTGCAAAATCATTAGTCAAAACCATTGACATCAGAAACTTCGTATAAATCATCAAGAATATCATCAGTAAACTGAACTTCATTGAAAAAAGATGGACTTTCAATCTGCTTGTCTAAATTGTAAAAGCATCGACATCATAAAGATCATTGATGACAACATCATCATTTAAGACACCTTCCGTAACATCAAAGTTTGAAGAAGAATCCATATCCTTGATTTGAGTAAGTTGATCATCCTTATCCAAAATAACTTGCTTAAGAGCATCACGAACTTCATAACAGTAAGAAATATGCAAGTCAAATTCAGCTCGAACCTCAAAAATTTCCACCATCAATGATGCCTTCTCTTCTTAAAGTTGACTGATTTTGAAAACCGCTTCATTTGCCGCAACCATATTTGAATACCTCTCATTCTCCAACTCTAAATAAAGCTTATGGATCATCTCCGCTTGAGAAATAACAAGACTTTGTAGTTCAACAAATTCAGGTACATAACTTCTTTGAAAATCAGTATCATCAAGCTCAATATCAGTTTGCTTGCTTATTTCCCCTGCAGCTTCAACTTCTTTTGGAATTTCAAGTGTCTCTGCAACCTTCATATCTTCTAAAACTTGAACAGCTTCATTTGTACTTTTGACATTATTCGCAGGTTGTATATCATCTTCAATAATAAAAATCTAATTTGAAGTTGATTGTTGTGTTCCTGCTTGCTCAGGATCTGTCATTGCAACTGCATCCTGCACTACATCTTGAACTTAATTCTTTTGAACTTCATCTTGTATCTGCTCTTCCATAATAGTATCCATCTGCACTTATACTTGATTTGAGCTAAGCTACACCTGCTGATTCAATTGATCATATTCTTGTTTTATGTCATCATACTTCTTCTTCAGGTTCCTCTCATCTCCTTGTTCCCAAACATCCAACTCTGCATATTGTTCATTCTGTCTTAACTGCAATAGCTGAATCTTTTGGCCCTTCACCATCACAAATTGAGTCTTCAAGTCTTCATATAGCTTCAATTTAAACAAAATAATCCTACTTTGCTTCCACTTTATGCATTCAGTCCACTGAAAACATTCAAGCAAAAAGTTCACTTCCTGATTCATGTATACAATCTCTTGAAAATATTCAATCTCTTGCATATGTTCAATTCCCTGTAAGTACAATGTAGCGCTCTTTTCCTACAAGTACAATGTAGTCCCTTGTAAATATTCATACTTCCATACACATTTAGTCTCCTGCACATAAGCAGTAGTCTGTAATTGTTCAGTTGCCTCTTGCAAGTATTCAGTATCCTTCGAAGATGAATCTTCCTATACTTCAAAAATATCATGCACTTGAACCTGAATTTGAAATTTCTTGATTTCATATTCTTCCACAACATCCTTTATGCTTCTTTCATCCAAACCCTTTTTCCACTTGATCCATTTCCAAAAGAAAATAATTTGCAAATTCCAAGAAAGACTTTACCCATTGAACACAAGTAGAAATTTGTTGCAAACACCCCATGTTGGACTTCTCTAGACAAAAAGTCGCTTCAGTCACTTGACTCATGCATCCTTTAGTAATAGAAATCAAAGATTGAACTCCATTCTTCACCTTTGAGAACCTGTAGTTTGCTTCTTCTTTGTCAAAAATTGCTTCTTGAATATATTTCACAAGATATCGATCCTGTGAACACTTCTTGATTAATGATTGCTTATCTTCTTGAAGTCGATCGATCATAAAAATGGCTTGATTTGTCACCACCTGATTTGAATATCTCTCATTCTTCAAATCTAATGAGAGATTGTTGATGATCATTGCTTGAGCAACAATAAGACTTTGAAGTTCATGAAATTCAGGAACAAAATCTCTTTGCAAATCAGTAAGTTTTTGTTTAGGCACCTGCATTATGGAATTTTGTAAATCAGGTACTGTCAGCATTGAAACTTGCAATTTAGGGACCTGAAATTGGAGATCATTATCTTCACAACCTGAATAAATCATAATCACTCCTGGAAATTGGCTTTTTGCCATCAAAACTTCAAAAAACACTTCTCCATCAACACAAACACCCTCTGACTGTCACTTGTGGGATACTTATCATCAACATACATCAAAAATTGATTCATCACATCATCCTCATCATCAAAACACATTATGTCTTCAACTATATTTGTCTCTTCTCGTTCAATACATTGTAATCTGATCTCTTCCTGAATTTCAACCTCTTCAAGATTGATGTCCAAGGTTGGTATATGGGTTTGTATAAATATTGGTGGCTCGTTTGCTCAGGTCCCCTTGGATTCCCTTCTTCTCCATCACCAATTCTTCTTTTGGATAACTTGCCTTCTCTTCCTACAAAGAAGCGAGTGCTGAAAAATCAGATTCACACTTTGAAACTTCAGGTTTTGAAACTGTAGGTGCCTGAAAACCTGTTCGTAACAAAAAACTGACAACTTGAGTAATCATCAAACTCATCTTCATACTTCTTTGAAATACATTAACACGCTTCTTGCAACCTTGATATTTGCCGAGCCGTAGAGCATGACTTTCTCTTCTTACCAACTCGACTATCATGCCAGTTGTGTGCATCATCAAGAAAATTAAAAAACCAATCTAGATCCTCTTGAGCATCACATATGTCCTGATGACATGATGCATCTTGAAAACTCTGCATAATTTGATACAACTCCCTGCACAACTTCCGCATGCAATACTTGACACAAACATCCTCTTTATGACAAGGCTTACACATGTAAGGACATCGCTTTGCAGAGTGCCCATCTTTTTGACAAATAGCGCACTTTTTCTTTTTCTTCTTTGCCATTAATCACACATCAAAAGAATAGAGAGCATTTGTACCTCTTTAAACCCTGAAACTGCTTAAACTGCATTGCAAACTGAAATACCTGAAACAAAATTTTGTAAATTAGAAACACTAAAACTGCATTCGGCAAAGTGAAAAACTCAAACTACATTCTGCAAACTAGAATTCTTGAAACTACAAACTGCAAAATGCAAACTGCAGACTGCACAAAAACTACTTGCACAAAAACTGCACAAAAACTGCACAAAAATTGCCAAGAATCCCTGTAAACACCTAGAACTTGTCAACAATTGTAATTTTGATTTTTGCTGGCAGATTTGTGAAGAAATCCTCCAATAAGTTTGATGTATGCTCCTCACACACTTCCTGTGGGGTTACCCAATTCAAGAATTCCTGGGGGTGGTCATATTCTTGAGTGCCATATGGTTCAGACTGAATTCGAACCAGTTGCAATAACCGCTTAAGAGAGAAGGTGGCGGTTAGAGCACGAGAAAGAAACTTTGCATCATGGCCGACTCACCATTCGCTTTGAGATTACTGTAATTCACTCCCATGTCCATTAAGACACGCACAACAGGATTGCCAAAGTGTTAGGGGTTCACAACCCTAACATATATTAAGTGCAAGAAACATGCAACATGAAGGAAAATGAGGCAGGAGATTGCACATTTAATCACAAAACTACAGAGTAGAAGAAGAAGAAACACCATAATAAGGATAAGAAAGTACTGCATTCATTGTATATTCACAATCACCATTGAACTACAGAGCAAGAACAACAGTATAACTACAGGGAACTACCAAAACTGTATGGCAGTTACATCTAAAAATTGCTCTACGCCATATGACCATTTGGGTACTTTTAATTACCTAGGCATAAAGTCCTTGTGTAAACATGCTCCTAAGGTTTAAAGCTAAGAACTTAGTTAAAAGTCCAAAAAGATAAGTACCCTGACACATCAAGCCCTAACATCAAGAAGACTCCAAAGCTAGATGGGCATATCGATCTCTAGGGAGATCCCATATACTGTGCATGAAAGAAACAGATATGGTGAGTGCTTTGATGACCAATGGTGGAGCAGTGAGCTCTACACTAATAATCTCATGTGGTACAGAGGGCTTGGCCTTAATCATTCGAGAAGTCATAGATACCAAAGGCCTCTCCATGCACTTCCATTAGCATGAGAATGGGGTATAAGAGGGCCTCTTTATTTGGCAGTTTAAGGAAATATTTAAAACTTAATCAAGTTTTGACCAAGGGCTAGAATGGTGGGGTAGATAGCCTAGACATGCCTATATAAAAATACTTTTGCTTATTTTCTTGGAGAATATATGTAGATTTTACTAGATCTGTTTGGAGTTACTCTCCCCCCAAAAGCACCTTTTCAATTTTCAAATATTAAAAATTTCCCTCTCTTGTCCCCTCTTTGTCTTCTCTCTCTTCTTCTTTCTCCCCTCCAAAAGTGTCCCAAGCTCTCTTTCTCTCCCCTCAACTGCTGAAAAGTGAAAATCTGTAATCTTTATCCCCACTCTCTCTCTAAAATGCCCTGACATCTCTCTCTCCTCCTCTTCTCATGCTAGGGTATCTTTTTGCAAAGTAGCCTGCCATACATCATTCTACCTCTCTAACATCTTCTATATTTGCAACCTCTTCCTCCATAGCTACAACATCTCGTTCTAGATTTGCAACCTCTTCCTCCATAGCTACAACATCTCCTTGTAAACTTGCAACCTCTTCCTCCATAGTTACAACATCTTCTTGTAAACCCACAACCTCTTTCTCTATAGCTACAACATCTCCTTCTAGATCTGTGACCTCTTTCTCCATAGCTTGAACATTTCCTTCCGGATCTACAACCTCTTTCTCCATAGCTCCAACATATTCTCTTATAGATTTGCAACCTTTTTCTCCATAGCTCCAACATCCCATTCTAGATCTGCAACTTCTATCTCCATAGCTCCAACTTCTAGGTTCCAAGTCCACTTTCTCTCTCTTCCCAAGGTTGCATCTCTCTTTCGAGTTCCAAAACCTCTTTCTTGATGTGAAACATCAACTTTCCTACTCTAGCTCCCTATCCCGTTTCAAAAACCTTTTCATGGTTGCTACAACATCTCCTTCCTTACTCTGTGTGTGTATGTGTGTGTGTGAACTATGCACTATGCAAGTAATTTCTAGCAGAAGTGTACTTGCTCATAGCTACCCAAAAAAGGATTACAATGGAGTAGAGATCTAGTATACATGGTGCTAATGTAGCAGAATGAAAGGGGTGTATGTAAGGCTTATGAAGGGTCACAAACTTTCAATGTAAGTATCCCGAGGCACGTGCCAGTTCCTGCAAAGCATGTGTGGTTAGTGTATTTTTTTCATGAATGACTTATTGGAGCTCTTTTTTCTTTGAAATTAAAAGGATTCTTTATTAATCATCTCTTTTATTAGCAGATTCTCCTATATTCAACAAAATTGAAAATTGGTACTAGTGTATCCAAAAGATTTATTTGTAAGCTACTAGTCAATGGTTGGAAAACTTGACTCCAATGCATTTCAGCAATGCAAGCCACAATATGGATTGGTCTAAATTCAACAATGTTGAAATTATTGCTCTTGGAAGAGATAAAATTTTGAATATTTATATTGCAATTAAATTCAGCTAAGGATTTAAGAAACTCACATTGTATTTAGCTTCTGACAATGTAGATCTATGTGTTCATGTTTTATCTACAAAAGGTGTATTGCAAAAGTTAATAATGTGGAATTTCATGCTTGCAAGATAGTCAAGCCCTAGGGAGATATACTTAGTCACTTTGTTTCTCAATTGGAAACCAAGAACCAACCAAGCCAAGATGGACATTCAAGTGTCGAACCAAATCTTAACAACCAAGAATCGGTTGAAAGTGTCTGCTAAACTTACAGCTGCAACGAAAGGTGCTGCAAATGAAAGGCAAGACGAAGGGGCCAAAAGGCGGAGCAATAGAGTGGTAATGAGAGAGAGAGCCTAGCTTTGTTCTCATGTATGGAACACTTAAGTACACAACTCATATGCTAAGCCAGTGGGCTCATGCAATTGATTAACGCAATACAATCTTTACCATCTTATTGTGTCATCTCTTTACTTGCAGTGAACCTTGTCATTGTTTTGAAGTTACTTTATGTTGTCATTGAGGTTAATTGTGTGCACTTGTCTTGAAATACTATTGTTTCCCTTATTTTCTAGGCCCCACAAAACAATGGGTTGAGAACCAGGTTGCAGTTGACACGTTCTTGTGTATAATTGGATATCAATAGTGGCTGGTGAAAGGATGGTCACAAGGCACCGTAAAACAAAGGAAAGATCATTATTCGTATTTCTAAATAAAGGACATCTAAATCTAAACTGTGAACATGAAACATATAGTTGCTAATAGTACAATTAGCCTTTATACAAATTAGAA
This sequence comes from Adiantum capillus-veneris, assembly GCF_014529385.1. NCBI lineage: Eukaryota > Viridiplantae > Streptophyta > Polypodiopsida > Polypodiales > Pteridaceae > Adiantum > Adiantum capillus-veneris. The sequence goes on from NC_140934.1 coordinate 95,977,412, forward strand.
AGAGAATGGGAGGGCCTCTTATTCAGAAGTTTAGGTAAGTACTTAAAACTTAATGAACCTTTGACCAAATGCTAGAATGGTGGGGTAAGTGGTGATTAGTACATATGCACAAAAGTTCTTTGGATCAAGTTAGTGGATTAAACCACGCAGGTCATGGTAGATTTTGATAATCTGACCATAACTTTTGTATACAATATGGAATATTCATGGAAGTATAGTTTTAATATGTTAAAAACATGACAAGACTTATATTTGATTTCAAAGGACCCAAAAAAGGATTTAAAAAAAAAAGTTTATGCAATAAGTTGCAATTTATTGTTGAGTTTAAATGAGTATTGAATTCCATCAATCTTTATTGAGATATTGTAGAAGCTTCACAACTATACTACATACCTAGAAATGAAATTTTCAAAAAAGTTTGAGCCAACTTAAGAAATATTTGACCTACATTCATGACATTGAAAATTCTTGCAATTTGACAAATTATTCTGTTAAAGATGGACATGGAAATGTGTTAAGTATGAGCTTGATTTACCCTTGTAATTCTTATTTTAGAGAAACACATTTTTAAGACCCCCATGATGTGGAGAAGCAATTGTAGATGAGAAAAATCACTCGCCGAAAAACTAAAATCACTCTCCGAAAAAGTAAAATTCAATCCCTGGTCTCAAGCTACAATCACTTGTCAGAATATTCCCTTTTGCCGTGGCAAAAAAATTGAAGTTTTCCATGCGAGGCCATATTTTGGGGATAGATTATGGCCAAATCAGACATCTTTTGCACCAAACAACCGCGCCGTCCCAAATGCAACACATTCTTTTGAATCTTTTTCCAAGTGACCCCATTTTCTCAGATAAGTAGACTTCTTACAAAGAGGGTATGCAAGACCAGACCCTTGGTGACCATGCCGAAGAAAGTTAAAAAGAGGAAGAAGACTACAACTCAAACCACAGAGGAATAAACAGTCCTATAGAGTGAGGAAAAAAGTACCAGAACGATGTCCTTGCATGGAAACATCAATCACCTCCTCCCCCACCACCAATGAATAAGAAGAATAGGAAATGGAGAGCCATCATCGTGGCTTTGCATAATATACAAAAATAAAAAAAGAGCATGAATCCCATAATTTCCAAAGCTCCATACTAAAGGCTGGAGCGTGAAATAATTAAGAATTTTGCTTATACTACCAAAGTCCAACAGTCTTTGAAAATATCGTTGACAAAAAGAAATTGAGGACCCTTTATCACCATTGCATGCAAACTAAGTAGATGGAAGTCTAGTATCACCTCATCTCTATCTAGTACTTAATTTATGTTTTCCATCAGGTTAGACTCATGTAGGAGCACAAGCTTCATTGAGGTCTCTTCATGCTCACTTATATCTTCAACCTCCCTATCTCTCCTCATGCTTTTTCCTTTGTTCTTATCCCTCTCTGTGTCCTTAAGCACTAGCAAAGCTAGGCACATTCCCCAATTAAGAAGTTGGATACCTATACACCCCATGCCCAAGTTGATGAGGCCATTGTGATCATCTACCTTCTTGTAATCCCTCTTAGCAAACCCTTTGACAAATTTCAATAGGCAATATAAAAAATTCTTGTCAGATTTGTACATATGGTTTAGAAAATCAATCGACAATGGTATGGTGTAGGTCCTTTAAAACAATTTCATATTCACACATGTGTGCCTCCATGTAGTACTACTAAGAACTCACTTAATTACTAAAATTGAGTTTTAGATTAATTTTTTGTGGAGAAGATAAATAGAGAACTAAACTTGCGCACTTGCACAATAATACAACTCTTGGATGCCATTTTCTAAGACTTAATTACTTTTAACATTGGAATGCTCATAACTCAAAAAATTCATGAAATACCAAAATAATCACACCTATAAAATTGAATTCAAGATTAAAAGAACTTAAATCAAACTCAATAATTAATAGTTATGTAGAGAGTTGGGATGCAAAACAACATTTTATTAAGATAAAGCCCTCCGGTTGAGCTTGTACAATGATACATCGGGGGAATGAGATGTCCCTACAAGTAAAACCCTTCTCTTTTCTAGACCTTACAATTTTTCTATCCACACAAAAAGAATACTATTCAAGGATTGAGATACTTGCAAAGATTGCTAATGTGCTAGTCATCATTGACACAACTATTGGTTGCAATATTAGTGTGGGGGAATATTTGAAGGTCCACAATCTCTTGAAAAAAAATATTGGAGTCGAGTGCCTCCCATACTCCCATTTTTTTCTCCCATCTACTGTATGGAAATTTCATTGACAAGCCTTGCTTTGCAATATGATATCTGCATGACAAGTTTCACCAATAATAGAGCATTTGATGTGGCATAAGTGTGGCCATAGAAGAATCTCTCTTGTGAGGGAAGCTCTCAAGATAAATACTCTGCATATAAAAACTTTCCAAGGTCCACATGGATAGCTTCAAAGCCGCATGTAAAATATTCCATTGACTCCCACTCTGCAAAGTTAGATGGAAAAATATATGAAAGTAAAACACACTAGCTTATGCATATATATAAGCAATCTAAGAGGTAAAAACATAAATGGTACAATCCAAAACATTTAAATAGAAGTAGAACATGTACAGTTTGCAAGAAACCTAGGTTGAGGCAAAGACATATCGAGCACCAACAAAAAAGTTATATACACATGTTGTACCTTTGTTAGACGCTTTCCATATTGATTTTTCTTGAAACCCATGATCTTCCCCTTCCAAGGATGTGTCTGAGAAGCCATATGTTTGCTTGATAGCTTCTCTAAATTGCATGAACTTAGCTGCATTTTCACCCACATAATAATTTGTAGTCATGATAGCAAGCGAAGAACCACTATCACATTGCACATTGCTGCAACTTATTGATTCAGTAAAACTCTCAAGTTGACGAGCACCTAAAGAAGCCATGAAAGCAATGCAACACATGCTGTGACAAAAATGAAGATTAGTTCATATACACGGTTTTTATTAGTGTGGCATAACGAGAAATGCTAAGACGTACACAAAGACAGACAATGACACTGCTACAAATCTCTACATGCAAGATGGAAACAAAAACCAGTATGGTGAGTGAGCAAAGATACGAGAACATTGGAAATAGGAATGAAGCTCACTGTACTTACCAACACATAATTTGAATAAGCCTAATAATCTTACCCAACAATGCTCCTATGCTAAATCTCCAAAATGATGTGGATGAGTGAGGGGAGATCATTTTGGATCTAGATGAGGAACAAGGACCAAGGAAGGTGTTGATGAAGATACTCAAGAAGTAGCTACTGCTTCAGATCTATACCTTCCTATAGAGGTTTGCAGGTGAGGTGAGTGATTAACCTCACCTTCACACCTAGATGAGGAAGAAGGACCAAAGAAGGTGTTGATGAAGATACTCCAGCAGCAATCGTGTTGCATATCTACAGCTTTCCATAGAGGTGTGAGGGTGAGACTGAGTGATCAATGGATAAGGGAGGTATTGATAAGATACCATAGAAGTATCCAACGTTGTAGATCTACAACTTTCTGTAGAGGTGTGAAGGTGAGGCTCAGTGATCAATGGAGAAGGGAGTTGCAAGAGGTATTTGGAGGGAAAAGTGGGCTTGAAGAAGGAGATGTAGGTCTCATAGGTAGAGGGGAGAGAGGGTAGATGTAGCAGCCTTAGAGAGAGTAAAGAGAGAATGCCATCACGTTTTTTGAAAGACCCCTTTTTAGGGAGGGAGGGGGGGGGGGGGGGGAGTCAATAGCCTCTAGAGAAAGAAAGAGTGGGTTTTTACCCCAACTTTATGAAAAAAGGTTCAGATTTTCTTATATTCTCATTTCATTAATAAAGAAAAGACCCCTCCACCTCTAGGCCTGTAAGTTTGACCACTCACTTTTAGAGCCAGCCACACCCACCATTTCAATCCACATGGCTGTCCCCCATTTGCTCATTCCTTAATCTCATTTTTAATCCCATGGCAAATAAAGAGGCCCTCCTATACCCGATTCCCTTCCTAATGTTTGGTTACAAAAACATATGAAGTTGAAGCCTCCCTCACCAAGACTATCATGGAAGACGGATATCCTCGCAAGGATGGTGACTGAAGGACTCACAAAGACCATGATGATTGCAGGGATAGATGCAATGGATATGCTAGCAATGACAACAATGATGAATGCAAAGACCAGAGTAGGAGGAATTGGCTCTTATGACAAAGTGTTAGCAAAGCTAGTCCTATAGTGGATACACTCTATAAACAAAGCTTGTGGACCAGAGCGTTCCTTAATACACATGAAAGCCGCATGCTCTCAGCCAATCCTCAAACTCTACCCCGCTCTTCAGCAAGCATCTCACTGATAGTTAGTGGACTCCTCCATGTAGTCCAAACAACATAAGAAACGCTACCATAGGTAAATCTCTCTCTCTCTCTCTCTCTCTCTCTCTCTCTCTCTCTCTCTCTCTCTCTCTCTTTGATTTTTTCATTCTATGTTGCAACTCTTGCAAAAAAGGGGCTCATATTCAATAAGACTAAATTGAAGACTACAACAACCCCTCCTACAATGTGCCTTTGCAATAAATTTCTCCTTCACCTTGGTATTGGCGTGTGAATTGACCTCCATGATGCCACCACCCCATTGCCTTCAAAGGTCATCAAACCCGTCATTAACATTTGCTCAATAGCTTCCACAATCATTAGGAAGAGAATGGGGTGTAGGAGGGCCTCTTTATTTGGCAACCTTCACCTTGGTATTGGTGTGTGACTTGACCTCCATGATGCTACCACCCCATTGCCTTCGAAGGTCATCGAACCGGTCATTGAACTTTGCTCAATTGCTTCCACAATCATTAGGAAGAGAATGGGGTGTAGGAGGGCCTCTTTATTTGGCAGTTTAAGGGAGTCAAAGCTCTAGTATTAAGAAAGCAATCAAAGGACAATTTTTGAATTCAAATAGGCAAAACGGATAGTTTATTTGAATTCAAATTTCCCCCCCAAAATGAAATTTAAAATCTAGCGGGCAAAACCATACCATGTAACATATCTATGGAAAGAGCTTGTGTCGGGGTAAAGGTGCTACGCCTTTTGCCCGGTCCGGACGTTTAGTGTATGACTGCCTGCCCACATGTGTACATACCCTTATTCTTCATATGCATGAGAATAAGGAGCTCCTCACTACCCTCACTTGCTAGAGGTTGCTCCAGCCACACTGGCTTGTGCTTCTCCCCTTCCCTGCATGCACCGCACCGCGCACGCACACACACATCCGCCATATACACAAGAATAAGGAGCTCCTCACTCATACCCTCACTTTCTGAGGTTGCTCCACCCACACTGTCTCATGCTTCTTCCCTTCCCCACACGCACCACATCACGCATGCATGTACGCATCCGTGCACATGCGCACTCACAAGTGGTAACAGAGCTTTAGTGGTGAACCGCGTGCGCGATCGCTCTCCAACAATCGACTCAAAAGAAACAGAGCTCGTTGGCTATGGCAGAGCTCGGAGCTCATGCTTGAGCTTGGTGGTGGCAGCAGATCCAACATGGATCCGTGCACTTGGAGGAGATCAGAGCACTCGACTTCTCGGTGTGCACAACCCTTCTCCAAGAGTGGGAGATCTTGGAGATTCCAAGAGAATCTTGTAGGAATTACAGTTTTGCAGACTGTCAAGAAAGGGGAGCTCAAGAAAGCTTGTAGATCTAGAAGCTTGGACAGTTGGAGCATTTTCAACAGAGAATCTTCGTGAGCTCTAGAGCTTGAGAAAAAGGTCTTGAAGCTTGGGATCATTTGTGAGCTTGGAGATCTCAAAGCCTTGAAAGCATTGGAGTGTCAAGCAGAGGCTTGCAAGGAAACAGACTGCACACAAAAGAGAGGAATCAAAGCAATCGGGTGGAGACATGGGAGTGGGTACAATATGAATAGTACCGAGATGATCACGTTGGTCACATTCATTATATAATAGTAGCTTTGTCTTGCTGTTTCTTTTAGACATGCGAATTATAGTACTAGAGACGGATGATGTAGGGGAGGATACACGTGAAGAAAAATTTTTCACATTTCTATACAACGCCCATGTTCATGACCGTGCACCAGAGCTATCAGTAATGTTTAATGTAGAGTTTTGTATCCAACGGATTATGATTGCTTAATGGAGTACCTACAAACGCATTTGCAACAGTACAAAGCAGTCATTTGTGATGGCTGCTTATCAATTGATGGCAATTGATTTGTGCATCCAACAGATCTAGATCCTGAGAAGTGTGCTGCAAGAAGGTTGAATCGTTGTCTTGAAAAGTGTCCCTCCAATGCACTGTGTCCTAGGCACTCTAAAGGGTGTCACTTAGTGGAATTCAACCATGGATTTGTGTGTCACTTGTACCTCTTTACGGATGGTGAGTCAGAGACTTCCCAGTTGTCGTCAAACTTTGGTAGTTTCCCATTGGCATAAGAGGAACATGTAGGAGACGTGGAGTCATAGTTTGACCCAAAAGAAAATCGGGTAGAGGTATTGAAGGAGACGTTTGATGCAGGTTTAAATCTTGCTTCCCTTGGAAATGCAGCACTTGGAAGCAAGCAAGAAAGCCCCAATGAGGAAGGGTCTTTGCCACTGAATTGCGCTCCCAGTTTTGCTATGGCTAAAGGGGTGCACTACATTCTCCTCACACATATTATGCATGAGTTGAGTATATGGGAGGACTACTGCTTAGCTACAATTGCTAATTTTTGTGAGACAAAGATGGGATTTGTGGAGGATGGAGTGGACAAACATCTACTTGCTGACACATCTGTGCACGACACACAATTCACTTCAGGGGGTCAACTGATCAAAGATATATTCAATGAAGCAAAGTATGGAGAAGATTTGCCAATAGAGGAGCAATTCCAATCGACCACAAGACATTTGGGCTTAGAAAACATGGGTATCCCGTGGCACCCCTGGCCTAGTTGGAGAATAGCCACTCAATTCACTTGTGGGGAAGCTCCATGCTAGAAATGGATGAGAATCAGATGGTAACTTCTTTAGCGGCATGCAGATGGTTTTGCCCATGTCCCAATATGCACTATTGAGATAAATCTGATTGTTGACATGTGCTTGTGTATGATCATAGTTTCCTTAGAAGAGCAGGAGGCTCAAGGCAAGGACCTCTCACTGGAGTGCAAGGCAAGGACGTGGCATTATCTCAGTACATCAGGCTTTTTAACCACAAAAAGGTTTGTAGAAACAATTCAAGTACTTGATGCTATTGTACGCAAATCAATAATAACCCATGAATGTTTTGATATTGTTTTGTAGATCATAATATACCACAAGGAATACTCTGAGGATAATGCAAAGTTCCCTTTGTTTGCAAAGAAATCTATTACAAGATTGTGTGGTGGGTATCCCGTGCCACTAAACGTAGAAAGGATAATTCTGATAGAGAAACAATTTGCCCTACGCGTTTTGGGCATTGGGTATGGGTGCCAAGCACTCAGGGCCCCCTATTTCATGTCGTACATAGCTCATGCCCTGGCGGTAGTAGTCGAAAACCCAGAGAGCCTGGATCCATAAAACAAAGGGCTATTTTTAAGGGATAGAAGATGCTTGATGCCCACGGGGATGCTGCCATCAACAGAGGAAAGAGTTTGACTAAGGGGAGTGCACGTCCAGGAGGTACACAGTGAGGAAGAAGGGGGTGCAGTGAAGAGAATAAAAACGAGGGGATGAGGCCCATCTTCTCCCGCTACGGACTTGTGACTGTCACCACCTCGCATGGTGCTCCCCTACATTTGAGTTTGCCCAAGCCCTTTGCTTCCTCTCTTTGTGGATGAGTTGTAAAGAACATGTAATTTCTGAACTCTTAAGAAGCTCTTTCTGCCTTGCTCTACATATAAGTCGTCTATAAGTTCATTGGTGTAACTCTAATAGGCTATTGGCTTTATCTTTGCCTCCACCATGTTTGGTGTGCTTAAAGTAACTTGTTCTTGCCATGTAGTGTATGCCTTTTCCATGCCTTGTGTAGACCATATTGACAATGAGCCGTAAGCACATCTCCGTTTCTTTGGTCACTGATAATTAGGTTTGACTAAAAACCCAATGAAGGATTTCAATGTTTTCTTTATCAACCTATATTAAAAAAAGGAACATAAAATCAAGAACCATACATGCTATATTTTTGTTATTATAGATTGAAACAAGTGTACCTCAAATGAACCTAGTATTATAATATTATTTTGGAATGCACGTTGAAATATCGTTGGTCCTCTTTGGCTATTGATGGATCCAAAGCTCTGTTCATGAGGGTAATGGTGACTCTCTCTAGCTTCTTGTTCTTCAAGACCTCGCACTCATTGAGCTTCAAAGAAAACTTGAGAACCCCATTGCACTCCTCTCGACTCATATCAAAGACGTGAACTGCATACCTTTGCAATGCTTCAAGATCAACAAAGAGGTTGTTATGCTCATTATAAACTTTACCTCTCTCCCCCCCATTTCTTATGAATGTTGTTTCAATATGGAATGGTGATCCAAGTTTCTCAAACACTTCATTGTTTACGTGTCGACATGCAGCCTTTACATGTGATGGCTTTGGGAGCAATGATCCTCTTTGTAATTTATTTTGAGACTTTTTAGCTAATGATTTGAAGAGAGCCTTGTATCCCATTTGCGAGATGCCACTCTCATCAAGTATTATTTGCACTTCCATTGGCTTCAATTGATTCTCCTTCATGAAGGAGATAAGTTGTTAGTCTCTAGCCTCAAGGTTGAATAAAAATATGTTGAAGCTGGTGAAAGAATCTTACTTTAGGAAGATATATACAATTGAATTTGTGATTTGAGCATCTGGATTCTGCAATATATTGATATCCGTAGAATCTAATGCAAGTCTTCTTTTACAATCTTCTAGCTGTATATCTACTATTAATCCTTCCTCCATAAGATGATAAAATTTTGTTGTTGTTGACATCGATTTCGTGTGTAACAATGTGGTAGGTGTTAATTCTTCTTCTATAGCATTTGCTGCCTTTTCCTTCTTTTTCAATTTATTCATCTCCTTTGCATGCTAATTTTTTTGCTCAGCCCTGGACCTGGTATTCACATCGTGGGTGACTTCTGCAATCTTTATCGCCTCTGGCTTTGATGGAGGAATAAGCAAAATTTCCTTCATTTTATTGTCCATAAATTCATTGGGGTGGAGCAGCTTATCATATCTCCACCTTACTCTTTTCAAAGTTTCACTATCCTTGTCCATAATCGTTACCCTGTGTGCATGTGCTGCAACAATTGTTATGTCATTGAAATATTCTAGCAAAAAATCTTCTGCTGCCTCTTGTAGTGCCAGCAGTGCAACATGTTTCCACCTCATGGTCCCAAAACATGCTTCCTCACATATTGACCTGACTAGTCTTTGAAATGGAAGCTTTGGTACTAGAAGCTCAATACATTTCCGCTTCCTAATGTACTTAAACAGCTTGATATGTCTTTGTAGCCTCTTCATCCTTGGAGATTTCAAGATTTTCATGGGCTTTCCTGGTCTCTTCTTTTTACTAGCAGATCTTCCTCCTGCTTTAGCAGCCAAATTTAGCCTTCCTAATTTACTTAAACAACTTGATGTGTCTTTGTAGCCTCTTTATCCTTGGAGCTTTCAAGATTTTCATGGGCTTTCCTGGTTTGTTCTTTTTACTAGTAGATCTTCCTCCTGCTTTAGCAGCCAAACCTGGTCCTTTGCCTGCCTTTCTCATAGTCGCCTTTGTTCTTGCCATTTACCTGTAAGCCAATCTCTCTCTCTCTCTCTCTCTCTCTCTCTCTCTCTCTCTCTCTCTCTCTCTATCTCTCTCTCCCTCTCTCTCTCTCTCTCTCTCTCTCTCTCTCTCTCTCTCTCCCCCCCATGAAAGTGGCATTATGGCTGGCCGGTGAAATTTTTATGAAAGATAGATTGATATCCGGACGCCATTGTGCACACTAGTCCAAGTCATTGTGCCATAACATTATACTTCTTTTTTATTACACACAGGGACACAAACACACACACCCACTCTGTCTATCTCTCTCTCTTCCTTTTTTTACCTAGGCTCTACTTCTCCTCCGTGGTTTCAATCCTATATCTGTTAATCTATCTGCGACAAAGTGGCATTATGGCGCGCGTATGATGTTTAGCTATAGAATTGTCTCCGTGCACCATTGTGCAAACTTGACAAAATTATTGGCAGTGGTCATTTTGGCTTATGTAGTAGTTCCAATAACATAGCATTTCTAGTTAAGCATACTACACACACACACACGTACACACACACACAACACTACTCTCTCTCTCTCTCTCTCTCTCTCTCTCTCTCTCTCTCTCTCTCCCCTTTCCCTGCTCTTAATCTAATTCCCTCTCTATGTCTCTCTCTCATACCTGTAGGTAATTGTAGAATTTGGGTTGGTCCGATGGATAGCAAGATCCTCAACGTTGTCACCTTGTGTGATGATCTTAAGAGCTTTGTTTTTTTTCTCTGTCTTAGTCCCCCCCCCCGGTGTGTGTGTGTGGATGCTGGCTCTATCTTCTTCTTCTCTCTCTCTCTCTCTCTCTCTCTCTCTCTCTCTCTCTCTCTCTCTCTCTCTCAGGTGCTACAATAAGCATACCAACGAATATTGTACAACCCATTAAGTGTGAAAGTGACCTCTCAATCAAAATTATACGGTGCAATAAATGCTCACTAGTTGAGCCGTTTGACACGTGTAAAGCATGTAGTTATTTTTCATGCATGGAAAAAATGGTACTATGAAAGATTAGATTATGAGTGAGAGAGAGAGAAAGAGGGAGAGAGAGGGAGGGAGAGGGAGAGAGAGGGAGGGAGAGGGAGAGAGAGAGAGACAAGTACGCAGAAATAGAGAGTAGAGAGTGAAGGCTTGAAGTGTGTCCAAGGTCCTAGTGAGGTTTTCATCTATAGAAGGTTTCGATGTGAAGCCCAGGAAAAGGTAACACTTGATGTTGTTTATTTTTGCTACACACAATTTAATATAAATTTTGTGTGTGTGTGTGTGTGTGTGTGTGAGAGAGAGAGAGAGAGAGAGAGAGAGAGAGAGAGAGAGAGAGAGAGAGAGAGAGAGAGAGAGAGAGAATACTTTTACTTGTCTTATGGCGCGCGGATGGGGGTTGTTGGTCCGTCGATTGTCATTCGCGCACCGTAGAGTACAAAATGGGTAGCAAATAATGGAGAGAGGTGGGTAGGCACTCAATAAGAGGAGATGCTCTACTAACCTCTTTAAAATGCCAACATGACCCATGAGACCAATCTATCGGGGGGGGGGGGGAGAGAGAGAGAGAGAGAGAGAGAGAGAGAGAGAGAGAGAGAGAGAGAGATGAGAAACTTTTTTTGTTATCCTATGGCACACATATATATAGTATCAGTCTGCCAATTGTTTTGCGTGCGCCATGGAGCATATAAGGGGTAGAAAAACAGGGAGAGAGAGGAGTTGGAACTCAAATAAAATGGATCTATTAACCTCTGTAAAATGCCAACATGACCTATGAGACCAATCTGTCACACACACACACACACACACACACACACACACACACACACACACACACACACACACACACACACACACACACACACACACACACAGAGAGAGAGAGAGAGAGAGAGAGAGAGAGAGAGAGAGAGAGACCCCAAGGTTGTAATTTAGGAGAAATGTGTTATAATGTTTAATAAAAAAGTCAAATGCTGGTGTCTCCCAATACTACCTATTTTTGCATGTATTATGTTTTCCTTAGGATTAAGATCTCAGAGGATGAAGAGGCAGAGGGTCGATTCAAAAATTGTCGTAGGTGAACAGGAAGTAGAAGGGAGACCACCTCAGTTGCTAAGAGGCTCTTTAAAGAGAGGTGTGAACTTTGCTCATGCCAAATATATATTTCTTGGAGATGATGTTATGGGGACAGAGGAACCCCGCAATGACTCAAAAACATCATGATAGGAAGAAGTGCCTATAAGCATAAAGCTTCAAGTGACTAGCACCAAAAAGAGAGACATTGATCTTTCTTCTGCCTGTGAACCAACTACAAAATGTTAGAAAGGGGTGGATGGTGTTGAAAATCCTGCATGTGTGGATGAAAGAGTGTTTGATTTTGCAGTATTTGTAGGAGTTGCTAAAATGTTCGACAAGGTCTCTTCTATCTTTAATGCCCCATTCATTCGGGATGACCTTATAGCTCAACACCTCAATTTTTTTCAAGTCTAAAAGAGATAGGTTTGAGCTTGCGGTCCAAAGGGATAGGGTGGTTCTTGCTGACATGGTGGTGGTGCACTTAAAAGATTGTGATTCCACAAGACGGTCATACAAGAAGTATCATCAACTGCCTATCATCTATAGACCCCCATGGTATCCTATGCACGAACGAAATTGCAAGCTAATCAAAGAATCCTTTGGGTTCCTTCTATTCTTAAATTCTCTATTTACTAGTCTCTTGAAAGATCCTTTAGAGGTAACGAATGACGAGGATCTACCACTCGATGAACAAGATGATGAGGACATGGAGTCCAATGAGGTTCTCAAGATTGAGGAGGATATTAATCTTGAGGCAGAGGCTAAAGAGGTGCAACGAAGAAAAATACTTACAGTTAAAACATATGACATCAAACTACCTTTAGATGTGTCTAGCTTTAATGAGAAGCAAGCCACATTGATGCTTTGTGGACTGCCAGAGTTCAGATTTGGTGAGAAATCATACATTTTCCTCCACGACATTCAAAGTAAATTTTCTTTAAGAGAGGACTTTGCACTTGCACCATCTCCAGGGGAGTAGTGGATTTGTATCTTATGAAAGTAGTGACAACGAGGCGATGGCTAGGAACCCAATGGAGTGACTCAAACTCTGCTTTGACAAGGCAGAAAAGTATAGAGAGACACTCCCAAATGAGGCTACCTTTCAAGCTATCAGAAACAACCTCAGGCCATCAACCAATACTCAAGAAGTAGAGGATTGGTTTACATGTCCCGCACAAGGATCCACGAGGTCAATGGACCTATGGAAGTATGACTTATATATGCAAGATAAGAGCCCCCTTCTCCCCCCTCCCCAACCAAAAATTCTAGATGTCATTCTCTTTCTCTAACTCATCTTTTTGTGTACAGTCATGAATTGTTGAAAAGGATGACTTCCTTCAAGGTCGGACAAGAGAGTATCGTGTAAGGGATGCACCACTAGGAAAATACCTTGCCAGACTTTGTGAGGCACCCATACTAGTCTTTCACAATGGAATGTCCCAAGAGGGAAGTACTACAACATTCTCTCTCAAGATTCTCTCATGCTTCTTAGAGGTGAACCAATGCTACCACAAAATGTAGACAAAGTTATCCTCGTCGACAAAGTTTTTGCTACAAAATGTTTTGGATATTGTCCAGGGTACACTAGTGGTCGTGCAGCTTATTATTATACATACACAACAATGACACTCACTTTGGGGAAACAAAACCCAAATGAACTCTTAGATTATGGCAAACATTTAATGATCCGATACAAGGGTAATGTTCCAAAAAATATCCTCTATCTGTCATTAAGTTGAGAGGCTTGTGATTTGTATTGTATCTATTATATCATTAGACATCTCTTGTACATGTTGTGACCTAAAACCAAAATCTCTTGATCCATCTATGGTTAACATATTGCCTTGTCTCTCTCCACTTTCTTTGGCCTTCACGAGCACTGGAGTTGTTGAATGCCTCTACTCATTTCCTTTTCCTTTGTTGCAAATGTCTAATTGCTTGTGTTGTTGTAAAAAAGTCCAATACATGTTTTTGTTGCATCCGATGAAGGATTCTGTGATAAAACCACTAAAACAACTCTTTCAGATTGTTTGTCTTATCTCAAAAGCTACCATGTTGTGTGTGTCTAAAATATGCATTCCTAGCCATGTAATGAGACTTTTTCAAGCCTTGGGTGTTCCACATGCTTGGATTTCCATACTTTTGAGTAAAGTATGGTAAGTGATTGAAAATGATGTGCTGCAAATAAAGAAAATTATCATGAATTTTAAATAAGCTTTTAGCCCTTATCATTTAAAAGGGTGCTTTAACAATACCATATAATGAGTAATCTGAGTTTCAGTCCATGCTATCCTAAATGCTTTCTTTAGTAGCTCAAGATTCTCCTAAACTTGTTTAGATCATTTTGTGTCTAGTCATCTTTGTCACACATCTAAAATAGCACATCAATGGAACTCCACACTTCACCCTTGGCATTGCAAGTTGTGGGTTCTTGGTCCTTCACTGCCATATGGAGATTTTTCCATTGCTGAAAGCCTGAAACTCAATTTTGTTGATATAAGTGAACTGATATATCCTTCCACGCTTGGTTAGCTTCTTATCTTTCACGCCTGTTGGTTTTGATAAAAAACAACGTGTCTTGACTCCACCAATAGATGGTTTGCAAGGTACATCTTTCTCATTGGTTGACCTTTTCTCGTCCCGTTGGATTTTCACATTGCCCCCATGGAGACCCATATATGACAAAACCAGTTCAAGCGTCTCTACCGCAATCTTCTGTTCTTTTGAGTTCTTGATTTTTCAAGAAAACGCAATGTACAGATACACCAACTTCTCCACAATTCTGCAAAGAGCTTGCATTGTATAAATGTGGACATTGACAAGTGGAATATCCAAAACTGGGTGGAAATTAGGATTCTCATTGTGGCAAGTAGGAGCCTTTCTCCACCATTTTGGGTCCATCATCTTTGCAGGATCCATGCAATACAAGCATGGAGCCTTTACCATAGCACCCATTCCACAATTATACATATACTTCAGTGGTTTAAGGTCACCTACAAGATGCCATTGGACTTGAAAGTCTCCCCTCCCATTGACAACCATCACCTTTTCTTGATTCATTTGTTTATTTACCTTCAAGGTTAAATATGCATGAGACGTGAAACTAAATCTAAAATTAAATCTCAAGAGGGCTCATCAAAGCTGAAGAGAAGATGGAAATGGAATATTTGAAATGCACCAAGCCACCATATGTTTGTTTCTTGTTTTTGATTGAATATTTGGTGGCATTTTGAAAGATTTCTATTCATCAATGTTATTGGGACTCATTCTAGCTTCTTGTCTTGAGAATCTCACACTCATCTAGCTTAAAAAAACAATGCAGAACTCCACTTGTCTCTTCAAATGTTACATTATAAAACCCAAACATTCTAGTTTGCAATAAAATGAGGTCCATGAAGATATTATTGTATTCATCATAGGTTAAAATTGTTCCTTGAGATCTATAAATACCATCAACATGAAATGGAAATCCAATGAAATCTGTCTGTGCATGGTTGAGTTGAAGTCTCTCTTTTCAGATACTTGCTGCTGTTGGTAGAATTTTAGACTTTATTCCATTCTTCACAAAAATGGAGGAGATAGACCGCTGAATAGATGAGGACCCTCTCTTACTCACGCCAAGGGAGTCAAGCGTGCCCTGCATTTCACTGGCAGACACTGCACTCTTTGTAATAAAATGGTCAACAACAGCCCGCTGCAAAACCTTATACTTTTTGTCATGCATTATATCCTTTGCAAGACCACTTGTTATCAAAGGCTTCAACTGCTTTCCTACGTTGGTCTTTGGATCTATGTTTTCTTTGTCTGGATATATATCATGTCTACATAGAAATTATAATAGACATAAGAAAAAACAATGTATAGGTGAAATGAACTAAAAGGTTCACAATCCTGACCTCAATGCTTGGATTCTTTCTTGAGACCTCAAGAGCCAACCTTCAAGGTTTCAAGATTTGGTAGTCTCTTCTTTCACACATGAGCACCTAAGCTTGTATCTTTCCTTTGTAAGTTCCGCACTTTTTCTTACAAGACCTGTATTTTTTGTGTGCACTGCAAAAGGGTTTTTTGGTACTCACAATGCAAATTAGAAAGTCGTAGAATCTCATTTGCTTGATGGTGAACCATGTTTTTTTGAATTTCTGATTTCTCAGTTAGAGCTTTATAGTAGCCAAGTAAACCATTTTGTCTATCACCTACAAAGGTCAATAAAGTAGTGGGATTTACAAATGCACGGGAGGAATTGCTCATAGGATTCAAAGGATAGAGTGAGCCGTTTGTCCATAAATCTATGTGTTTTTCTCCCTCTACTCTAAGTCTTTCTTTCTCCGTGGGTGTTACTACTTTGTTTCTTTTACTTCGCTTGAATAAAGGCTCATATTCAGGATTCAAATCAACGTGTAGATGATATTTATGTCATTTAGTGAGAAGGTTTGAGGGGGTGGATGAAGAAGCCATGAATGCACAGTCAAGAAAATCAAGAAACGAAAGAGTATAAAACCATTACTTCCTAGACTCCCTACTGTATACATCGTATGGAGAAGAACTTCACGAGGTGCATTCAATATAGCTAAAAAAGGACATTCCATAAATCATTACGGCCGTTATGACAGTGCGAAAGAATCCACTTCAAAGTACACATTTTGAATGGTTGATGAGGATACCTTTTCTTTTACAACACCAATTTTTTAGAGAAAGAGAAGGAAAAAAATTGTATTTTCTTAGAAGGCCCTCCAAATGACCTCCCAAATTTCCTAATGTACCTCGTAGGGGCTGATCATAGGGGGTGAGGGTTGTTTTGTGGCTATGATTGGCTTATGTGAAGTAGTTTTCTCATTATCGGCATGTTCTTGCCATTGTCTTGCCCACCCTATACTGTTGGCACTGTTATATGGTTTGCCTCTTGGCGACTCCATGTCGGGGGTATTTTTCCCAAATACCCCGTGGCATTGGTTTCTGCCTAAGAGCTCCTTTCGATGTTGTGGGGTTTGTTAGCTTAGGTCGTGCAAGTTGGCTCGACCCCTTATAATATGTGCAAGGTCCTTGTAAAGGGACCACTACCTTGGCCAATTGTATCATTAGATGACGACGATATTCAACTCGTATGATCTTGGGTTCTTTGTGACCGAAAAGGTGGAGAAACCATCTATAGCAACGGAGGGTGCACTTTGGGATTATCTCAATGCGTGAGTGATGTCCTTTATCATCTTGAAATTTTGGATCATGTCAAGGCAATGACGAGTGCCAAGTAAATTTGGGATCATTTAGAGTTTAAGGATGAGCATATTACCTCTATGAACTCTATGAAGCATGTTGCTTTGCAAGTGCATTTGATCAATCTCCATGCAATCCGAGCTATTTCCATGAGGTCTCATATTAACAAGATGCAAACATTGCGCCAAGAAATTATTTGGATGGGAAAGAACATTGCATTGGAAGACGTATCCATTTATTTGATGTCCTAGTTAGTATTGGTTTACTTGGAAATTTGGGATCATTTAAAGTTTATCGATTAGCATATTACCCCTATGAAGAGTGTTGCTTTGCAAGTGCAATTGATCAACCTCCATGCAACCCAAGCTACTTCCATGAAGTCTCATATCAACAAGATGCAAACAATGCAGCAAGGAATTCTTTTGGATGAGGAAGAACATTGCATGGGAAGACGTAGGAGAGGGGGAATAGGGAACATACTCGACACACAAACAACTGCCCTTATATAGCTCAAGGTAATCCCAACACCCTTGTCCCCTTGAAAAATACCTTAAAAAAAAGCAACTCACATTAGCAGAGCTTCGCCTGCACTTTGCCCAACACGCAAACGCTCTGCAAAACCCTCAGACATCGATCACATCGATCTTGACCGCTTCTCGCACTTCCACAACTCAACACCTCTCTCTCTTTCTCTCTCACATGCACACGGGACTCGGGAGACGCACACGCACACACACACCGACACCACACACCCTAAAGACGAGCAAAGAAGAAAGGGGTGAAGTGGGGAGAGACGATGCCAAAACTGGCAATGACAGCTTCTCCTTCAAAGAAAAACACCATGTGCAAACTCAATAAACCATGCTTTAGGCTGCACCATGGCCATCACCGCTTTATATAGAGGAGCAAACACCTCCCTCGCCACTCGACTCTATCGGCACACGCCTCGACAAACAATCCACCGCTCGCTTCGCTTCGATTGTAGCTCCTCCTCTTGGTAGCCTTCGCTGGCTCCTTCTTCTAGAGAGCACTCGCCCTTTCGAACCGCTTCACGAACAATGTATGCCATCTTCCAGCCCCGAGCATACAAAGCTTTTCTTGTTCTCCCAATTCTCTTCCTCCTCCCCCATCAGAAAGAAAAGCAAAAACCCCCTTTTGAAAACGTTGGCCTCCCTTTTCTTCTTTCCCCTTTGCTTTCTAAAAATGGCCACTTAGCAAGTGCCTTGGCCTCTCTTCCCCTCCGGCCCCCCCCCCCCCCCCCCCCCTTTTTTTTTTTTTTTTTTTTGGCATTTGAAGATCCACTTCACTAAAGTTAAGCCAACCTTTCCTTTTTCCATTATAACCAAGAGGACTTAAAGCACTTGATTCGCACTCCGTCGTTGCTCCACATGCTCGAGTTCGCCGAACACCCCTCTCGTCAAGTTACCCCCTGTCAACTTCAAACCTGGAGAGCTTTGTCACATTTCAATCACTTCACACACTTCAATGGCAAGTCGCAAAAGTGGAAAAAAAATCAAGTTCGCCCCTCTACCGCGATTGTTTGCCAACTTGAAGTGGGCGCACCTCAATGCCCCTGACTCCAGTCGACAAGCCACAAACTTTGGCTAGCTCCATGCAGTGCATATGAAATTCTAGAACCCAGTTGAGGCCCGAAATCTCCCGACAGGCATGCTTCCCCAATGCGGGCGAGTTGGCCCATAACGGGTCCTTGGGAAACATTAAATTGTCCATATCTTTCTCTCTTTAGCTCCGATTAACAATCCAAGAAGACCCACATGCTCCACAACTCAATCTCCACACATCTGTTTTCTTACCCCATCTATGTTTTCTTACCCCATCTATGACCACCTGTCATCACCTGTCCTGTCCGTTGGAGATCTACAAGACCTTCTAACTTTGGACTGCTCTATCTTTCACACCGTGGCATTGTTTGACGAGCCGTCTGGACAGGCTCCTAAAGCATCTTGAGCGCTACACTCCAGGGCACATTCCTACACTTTGGACACCTTGACTTTCCATCCTGATTATCTCATTTTGGAGGTCCCCCTGGCCTAAAAACCCACCTTAAGCATACATTTCGGTTGCCTTCATACCTGCTTTACCTCTCCTACTTGCACCTGTATACAACCTTAGCACTGCATAGCTCACCTCACAACGGAGACCAACTTTGGCTGCACCAAAGTGTCCATTTATTTGATGTCCTAGTCACTGCTCGCTTACTTTGGTTTCTATTCTTTTTTTATTCCAAGTGGACGACTGAATATTGTTATGCTCGAGCTGTTACGTGGGAGTAGTTAGTGCCGATGGTTTTGGACCGGGAGTAGTTCAAATCCCAAGTTAGCTTGAGATCTTCTGATTCAACCGAGGGTTTGGCTACACATTCCAAAGGAAAACGGAAGGTTGGAAAGAGTGAGCCAGGTTGTTCAAAGACCTATGCAGAGCAAGACGCCTTGAAAGCCGGAGACGTTGCAACTTTTGTGGACAAAAGGGTCATGTTCTTTGCGGAGAGCGGAGTCTACAACGGTAACTTTCTAAGCATCGGTCTTTATTGCACAGGTGGAGTTCCCTATGGAGCAGGAGGGGGATTTTACTTTCCTCGACTCTCAAGATTAGATCATTGACAGTGTTGTAGTTAGACACATGGATTTGATGTACGATTTGAGGCAATATGAAGGTTCAATATTATTCGGAGAAAGACTAGTGGCTCCTTACACAGTGAGGGGGCTAACAATGTCATTTCGTTTGGCAACCTAAGTTTTAATAAATACTGCTCACATCACCATGTGATTTTAGTGGTCTCCATGGATAAAGGGCGGGATGGCAAGTGAATCATTGGCCTAGCTATGGATTGATGTCCTGAAGCTTTCAATTTTGGTATGGCAATAGTATCCCTAAAGAATTCCATTGTTTGGTAGTGGGGTCATAGCACATGAGCTTTGATTTATTCTTTCCATTATTTGAGGAAATTGCATAGCTAGTGTTATTTAAAACAACTACTTTGACACTAATATCTTCTTCATAATCACTTTCTGGCCAATTTTCTTGCACAAATTGTCTTTGCTCCTTACCCATTGGGTTCCATATCTTCCAAGAGTCTCTAATCTCCTTAAAATCCCCAACAACACAAATTTGTCTATCCACCATGACACATGCAAGTCCCATCTGATCCATATGCATAGATGGCAGTGCCTCCCAAATGTTTTTCTTGGCATCCCATCTCTCTGCACTTACTTTTTTCAAATTGCCAACTTCACACAGGGGCTCGTACTCTAGGGTTGTATAAGATTCCACTAGCATGACTTCTCCTGCAGAAGAAAGAAGAAAATGTGAGCGACGCACCTCCATGCTTGCCATATCGAACGAATACATGACAACCTCGGTTTCGAGTCCATGTTGGAGAGGTAATCGTTGTGCATTCTTGATGAACATCTCATTGTCTCTTACACCAATCACAGGGATTTTTTGCAAATAAGTAGTCTGTCGATTCAAATCTAGAAGATCATATCGAAAGAGGCGACGATGGAGGGGATTAAGACGCGAGCCTGTTGTCATTGAGGCCGAAAACAATCCAATTTTCTGAGATGTCTTAGGGAGCTAACTAGTGAAGGCTCCAAAATATTCCGCCATGCACGAGAGACGCGACGACATGAAGCATGGTAAGAGCGAGGCACTCGTACCAAGATCAAAGTGGCGAGCTCGTTGGAGAGGCCAGGGATGATACAGCCTTGTGAAATAGGATCATTGCAACTTCGTTTAATCATCTGCAAAAGCACAGTAAATTAAGCAAGATAAGAGAAAACAAGAGGCGCCATGCATGGACTCCCAAAAACAGAAAAAGGATTGAAGATGACTAGCTTGATTACCGCTTCCATGAACGCACTCCATGCATGCTGCACCCGAGAGAGAGAGAGAGAGAGAGAGAGAGAGAGAGAGTGGTGATTCAACTCCAGGGTGGTGACTCGACTCTAGATTAGGCCAACTGATCATCGATTCAATCTGATATCTTCCGTTTCGGTAGCACTAGACCTCTGCCATGGCTTGATCTCACCAGTACACGCAATTCACAGGTTGATCCCCGGGTTGTGTGTGTGTGTGTGTGTGTGTGTGTGTGTGTGTGTGAGAGAGAGAGAGAGAGAGAGAGAGAGAGAGAGAGAGAGAGAGAGAGTTTGGGTGCTGATTCGACTCTAGGGTGGTGACTCGACTCCAGATTAGGCCAATTTATCATCGATTCAAATCTGATGTCTTCCATTTTAGTAGCACTAGAACAGATCTCTGCCATGGCTTCCCGGGTTGTGAGAGAGAGAGAGAGAGAGAGAGAGAGTTCGGGTGTTGATTCGACTCCAGGGTGGTGACTTGACTCCAGATTAGGCCAATTGATCATCGATTCAAATATGATATCTTTTGTTTTAGTAGCACTACAATAGATCTCTGCCATGGCTTGCTCTCACGAAATATCTGATCTTTAATGCGAGTGCTCATCATGTCGGCAAGTAACGAGCGCCAAAAACTAGCGCCATGAAACATAGCGCTCGCTCGTATATAAACCAATAAAAATTATTGCTTGCGTTTTCTACAATGGCAATTCGCAGCTTTACACAGATTCGCACACGTTCCCAGAGCTAGTTCGCAGAGATATGTGTTTTGTCTACAATCTCTTTTCAAGCCCTTAGTTCCGTATTGTTGCAGCGTCTTCTATGTCTTATTAGAATGTATGCAACACATGATGTATTTGACCCTCTCTGTTCAAAAACACGCCGCTCTCTTTCCGACCTCCTTGCCTCCTCTAATTCTGTCCACATATGCACCATAGACGAAGGTCTTCTGTGTCTTCTCTCCTCTCCAGTCCCTGATGAGCATGTCATTGGCGAGTCCCCTGTTGTTAATGATTCTAATAGAAAGGATGCATCTAGTGTCGAAACAGTATGTAAAACAGAAAGGGTAGGTAATTCGGCTTCAGAGTTTGCCTTTCCATTGTTGTGATCATCTCTTGACACTCTCTGCCACATCTTCAGGAACTCTCAGTCTGTGGAAATCTCCATTTGCCCGACTCTTGTCCTACCCTGACAAAGTTACAACTGAGGGAATGCCCAGAGCTAAAGCACGTCCCAAACCTCAATTCACTAAGCAAGTTACGCACGCTTGATCTTTCTCACTGCGTAGAGCTGAGGACTGTAGAGGGAAGCTTTTCCTCTCTCTGACAGCTTTAAGACAGCTTAAGTTGAGAGATTGTGGCAATCTAGAGAGCATTCCAGACCTAGACAACTTGTTGAACATGGAATGGATTGATACTCGGGGATGTTCTTCCTTGACATATTTGATCCGAGTAGAGCAGCAAATTACTACGAGCAAGCACCTAGAAGTGATCGAGGAGGAGTCTGGCTTCGTCCTGCCCTTCTTGGGACACATGAATCTTGAGTAAGTGCTGAATTGCTAATATTGTTGTCAACAAGCTTAAGCATGAATATATCCCTCGACCACTTTATTCCAATTACGTGGCGATTAATGCGGGCTTATCCCATCTGCAACGCTTCTCTGGAAATGTCATGAATCTAAGCTGTCTGCCGCGTCTGGAAAACCTGAACTTGACAGGCTTGGAGGGGCATTCTGACAAGATTCTCTTCCTTGGAAGAGATTAGTGGCCTTGGAGCACATCATTCGCAACTCTAGAGTATCATGATAAGAGAGTGTCCCATGCTAGTACTGTATAGGCTTTTATTGAAAGTAGAGAAAATTATGACAAAATATCGGGGGTATTTTGGGATATTCCACAATTTAGAGAGGCATTTTGGTAATTTTCCCTTAAAAGTATGAGTACTCAACCAACTAATATTTTATTGTGCATGGTGACCAATTATGCATTGTCATCAACTGTCTGACCATATGTTTATAAATGAGACTAGTGCTATTATTTAATATTCTATTGTGCATGTAAAAATTGTGGATGTAAACGGGACTGAAGTAAACAAGTACAAAGTTCGCCAGAACTGCATTTGCACCAGGGATGAGCGGACTAAATATGGTGTCTTCCTCTATGGGACGCTGAACTCGACATGCCCGTTACCATGCGACCTTGCATAGGGAAGGTATTGTTTGGCCGATGCAAGTTCGCAACATGGAGTTCTCTTTCCAAGGTCAGATTCAAGCATCGGTTGGTCCCATGATTAGAACCCTGTAATTGGAAAGACTCCTAGACTTCTTGAGGACAAACCCCACGTATGATAACATACTACTGCATGGCCAACGAGTTACATAATTGAGGAGACGCCCTGGTTGGTCTACAAGGAGAGGGCGCAATGCAAATAGGAAACTGGCTACATCATAAGGTAGGAGAAAGAGTTGACTGTGGAGCAGAGAGAGATAATGCAATTTCAACAAGAAAAAATCTATCGAAAAGCGCATATAACTCTTTATGTAGCGAACCTTCGACATAGAATATAAAATTATATCTGCTTCTCTTTAAGCTTAATCAATATGCCATGTCTCCTATATTTGTCTTAATACGTGTTTTGTGTCTGGCAGGGAGGACATATATTCACAACACTTGACGTTTCAATTGCACAAGCGCGACTCCATCACAACAACCCTAGAAGGTTCGTTATCTGTATCCAACACCCCATGACTATGCGTTTGCTTGGCGCAACACATAAACGCTATGGGACAGGGCACGGCTTTTGTTTCTTAAAATTTTTGGAGAGACCACCACAATGCCAACTCTTCACCATACTTTTGTATGGCACCTCTGCATGACGTGCACGCACTGTATACTTTGCAGTTTCATTCAGTGATGTTTCATTGCAAGATGATATGTTTAACTATTCACATTGCTTTTTTGTAGCTTGACTCAAACATTCTCTTTTGAATTCGACAATTAGATGACAGCCGTACATGATTATCAGGTCTGTAGTGTAGTTCAATTTTTATATTATGTTTATGCTTTTTGTATTTTTGAGTTTGTCAAGCTTCCTTAAGTTTAGTTTAGTCATATGTTTTTCTCATGAGTGCATGCTCAATTTTGATCATCGTATCTATATATCGAATAGACATGCATTTATTTTCTCACTATCTAGCAATTCAATCTATATATTGAAATAAAGGAAAATTGACTACGCTTGATTGAGAATAAGATGGGTGTCTCAAAGATGTTTCCACGGTTTAGAGACTAAATGGTTGATATTACTAGGTTGAATGGTGCAATCTGCAAACAACCATCAAAGTAGGTTAAGTTGCAACCCTTTTGCTCGATTCAATTATCCTATTTAGCAGCCCTTCGTTGTATATGGAGCACTAAGGGACACAAATTGCTTCTTTCAAATGCTCATCAAGTCCCAAGCTGAGCTATTATTGGTGCATATCAATTGGTTCTACTCATTTTTTCGTGTCACAACAAAACTCAAGGCGACATCAACCACAAACAATTAACAATTGCACTCCAAAATCTATCAGATTATGTGCGGCAAAGGCCCACCAAGCAAGACTAGTTGCTATAGAACTTGTGAATGAGCAATGTAAATCATACACAAATGTCAACGGGTGTTAGCTCAGTTGGTAGAGTCATAGCCTATGTGCCTAAGGTCTTGGGTTCAATCCCTCCTTGGCAACCTAAAGACATGTTCTAAGTCCTTATGGATTGATCCCATATGCCTCCACCATGGGGGTTGGGTGTGTGCATGTGATGGGATGCCTCTCTCCCTACCTATGCGGCCGTTGTACATAGAGTGTGTGCGTGTGTTTCAAAGTTCCCGTACTCTCTAAATTTTTTTTTATACACACACAATTTTGAGGTACATCGACCATTCATGAGAGGACATCAATGAAAGCAAGACATGTCAAAGAGAGTGTAGTTTTGATTTTTATTTAGGATTGACAAATTCAAAAACCAGAAAACATTAACTAGGTTGACCAGTTTTGCAGAGGATGACTTTATTCTTAATGGTCAACCTCTTTATAGCTTCTTCATGTTGTGAAGTATTCATGTCACATATTTGATCGAGTAGGGGAAAGCTTGATTGCACATGATGTGGATGTGATTGAGGTGGTTCTTTGGCTTCTAGCTCCATGCAGGAATATGTATATTTCTCACTCAATTGGTGAACTTGGCAAAGCCTGTTTTGGTTAGATTGTGCACTTAGAAATAGCCATACGTCTATGCCTCACTTCAACTAAAAATGAAGAAAAATTGAAGTTCAACAAAATTATGGAACTAGCTATTGAGCAAAGTTCAATGACAGGTTCGGTGACCTTCCAAGGAAATGGGGTGGTGGCATCGTGCGGGTCAAGTCACACGCTAATACCAAAGTCACAGGAGAAAGTTATTGTGAAGGCACATTATAGGAGGGATTGTTGTAGTCTTCAGTATAGTCTTATTGAATATAAGCCCCTGTTTTGCAAGAGTTGCAACATAGAACTAAATAATCAGAGAGAGAGAGAGAGAGAGAGAGAGAGAGAGAGAGAGAGAGAGAGAGAGAGAGAGAGAGAGAGAGAGAGAGAGAGAGAGAGAGAGAGAGATTGATTTACCTATGGTAGCATTTCTTGTGTCGTTCGAACTGCTTGGAGGAGTCCACTAACTATCAACAAGCTGCCTACCGAAGTGCAGGGTAGGGTTTAAGGATTGGCTGAGAGCATGCGGCTTTCATGTGTATTAAGGAATGCTTTGGTCCACAAGATTTGTTTATAGAGTGTATCCATTGTAGCTTTGCTAACACTTTGTCATAAGGGCCAATCCCTCATACTCAGGTCTTTGCATTCATCGTTGCTGTCATTGCTAGCATATCCATTGCATCTATCCCTGCTATCATCATGCTCTTTCTGAGTCCTTCAATCACCATACTTGCTACCTAGGATATCCATCTTCCATGATAGTCTTGGTGAGGGAGGCTTCAACTTCATATGCTTTGTAACCAAAGCTTGGCTCTCTACTTCTTTTGCATCCTCAAGCTTACGGAAGCCTTGCTTGAGATTTTCATTCTCCCGGATAAGTTTGGCTCTCTACTTCTTTTGCATCCTCAAGCTTACGGAAGCCTTGCTTGAGATTTTCATTCTCCCAGATAAGTTTGGCTCTCTACTTCTTTTGCATCCTCAAGCTTACAGAAGCCTTGCTTGAGATTTTCATTCTCCTGGATAAGTTCTTGAATATTGGCGGGTGATGGGGTCCTTCCTTGACACAACTGCCACCACAAGAAAGCTCTTGCGTGTGTAGGTGACAAGAGTATCAGAGGAAGCCATTTGGAACGACTTTTCCAAGGAGGAAACTTAAATATATAGGGCTCAGACCCTGTTACAACTTTGTCCAAAGCTGAAAACAAACCTGCTGAGGCAAATGTGCCCCTTGGTGCCACAAGCGGTAGAAATAGGCCTCTTTGCTCATGACATACAATCTATCTCTTAGGCCCACATGAAAAACTGCCCATAGATAGTGCCAAGACTGCCTTCACTCAGTACCCTTAGCAAAGCTAAAGAAAAGTAAAACTAGCAATGACTTTGCCCCCGTAATAAGAAGTCACATCACTTTTTTGGGGGGCAGCAACTTTTTTAATGTTATTTAGCAAAGGCTGCAGCGCATTTGCAACGCTTGAATGCAGTGCAGTGGTAGAGCACCCGAATGGGAAGTGGCCTGCCTAGGGATCAAGCATCGTGTATGGTGTCCTTGCTTATCATTTTGGTCAACGATTGGCAACCGGCTTGGCTGCTTCTCCACGATGCCAAGCAAGCCGATTATTAACCAAAGCCAATCGACAACCTGCAACTGAGGTGGTACAGAATGTGGGATAGAGGAACAAAAACCAACTTTGTTTTGGTGGTTTTAGGCTCAAAAATAGAGCGCGACCAATGAGCAGCGACGAAGGATAGCGAGGTGTAGATGTTGAGCTTGGGAGGGCCAGGCTGAAACCTAACACCTCCCCAGTAGTGGGTTGCCCTTCGCTCGGGGGACTGTGGAGGGTTTGCTTAGGGTACGATGTGTGTGTGTGTGTGTGTGTGTGTGTGTGTGTGAGAGAGAGAGAGAGAGAGAGAGAGAGAGAGAGAGAGAGAGATGGCTCAAACAAACCAACTTGGAAATGAATTATCTGATTATACAATGGGGGTAGAGTTCTACTTATATACCTACTTGGGGCCCTAAGTACCTTTAAGCACCCCCTTCCCCTTTTCAAAAATTTTATGACTCACTAATATGTCAAGTAAGTAAAATAAATACACAAAAGAGAAAATAAATAATAGGATTGCATTGGGATTTCACTTGAGATGCTTAAAGTTTAACACCCTCACTACAGCTCATAGTGGGCATATGTAGGAAGACCAAGTTGATGAAGAAGCTGCCATGGACACCCTAGGAGATCTCTTACCCTAGGAGATCTCTTCTACTATATACATTCCAAGAAAAGTGACCGCTCACATCATAGAGTCTTGTTCAAACATTTCTTTGAGCTTCGACCACATTTCACTCAAAGTTTTCAAAGTTTGTATAGCGCGAGCAATTTCCTTTGTAAGTGCCTCACCAATGGCCCATGACATAAGCTCTGCATTACTTTTCATCCCACTCTTGCATCCCAATCAAGGCAAAATTTAAGCTACTCATGATTTTGAAGTGGAGTCCAATGGTAGATGCTAGACTGCACGGGTCTTGTATTCGACTTATGAAGACGACGTCCCAAAAGTCTTTGCATAAAAACCACTACTTGCATCGCAATCAACACATAATTTAAGATACTCATCATTCTGAAGTCGAGTGCAAGGGTCGATGCTAGCTGCACGGGTCTTATATTCGAGTTGTCGACGGTGTCCCATAAACCTTTGTGTAGAAACCATAAGCTTATGATCAATTTCCAATGACCATAGTGATAAGATTTTTGTTGGTATTAGAGCTCGGAGGTGCCATCGTAGTCCCAATAACTTTCTAGAGGGAGAAACTTTGCTAGCACATGTAAGAGGCAGGTAGGTCCTCTTATTGTTTCAAGATGCTACCCAATCAATCCTTTGAATGCACGTTTCAAAATGCCAACCAAGCAACCTTCTCCAGCGCATCTCATAAATGAGGCATCCAACAACAGTTTGGTAAAGAGTGACATCTGCAGGATCACAAGCATCTTGAAGATTCATGAGGAAACTAGTGACAAAAGCGTCTGCCTTAGGATTCTGAGTGCATAGTCCTAGTCGTTCTTCTTGTGCACTATTCTGGTGTATGAGGAGAGCAGTTGGGCGTGCCCTACCGGACTCCTAAAACAAAACATCCACCATTGAAAACACAAGTAGTCCTCCTCTCACACAACTAGTCCTCCTCTTCATAGTGTGCCTCTATCCTGTGATTAATGAGCCAAGGGCTCTAATACCATGTCAAAGTCAATGATGTGGAAGCATAGGGTTAGAGAGAGAGAGAGAGAGAGAGAGAGAGAGAGAGAGAGAGAGAGAGAGAGAGAGAGAGAACTAATGACTGTAAAATTGAAAAATATTTTAAAAATTATTGTACTGGACTCATAAATCTCTTCAAAAATTACTCATCCGTAATTTGTCAAATCCAAGGTGACACTGATCAAAAAACACATGAACCAATGCAAATCTTGTTGTGAATGAGCTTCATACCTTACTTATGTTACAAATGTTGGCTGCTTCTCAGCTAACTAGTACTTTTGCTAGTAGTCCATAAAACAATCCCATTTTTAGCAATATTTCTAGCATGTATCTTTCAAGACCTTTTTGAGGTTTGATGTGCTAATTTGCTTACAAGTGTACATGTAAATGCTCTTCCTCGTTTTGGCTACCTACGTAGCCCATAAAACAATCCCATTTTTAGCAATATTTCTAGCATGTATCTTTCAAGACCTTTTTGAGGTTTGATGTGCTAATTTGCTTACAAGTGTACATGTAAATGCTCTTCCTCGTTTTGGCTACCTACTGGCTCTACTCTTTTTGTTTTTCATTAGATAGAATCTCCACAAGATCTCTTAGGATCTTCAATTAGCATGTCCATGCACGTCACCATCTAAAACCAACCTTAATGAGTAACATTTGAACTCATCATGTAGATACTATGAAACTCAAGCTAAACCACTAGGCTATACGCCTTGCGTGCCCTTAGGCCTCCCTTAGGCCAAAAAAAAAAAAAAAAAACCCCCCCCCCCCAAAACACACACACACACACACACAAAAAACTAATTAATTAATGCCTTTGTGAAAAAGTTGTTTAGGGACCTACTGACTACATCCAAACAAAAGGTACATGCTTTCCATAATCTTGTTTGTACGACAATGATATGTGCTGTTCGTAAGGTTTTTGATTTGGAGGCTCAATGTGGATTAGAGATTTGGATTTATCTAAGCCTCTTGGCCCACAGAGAGTTGATGTGACGTATTTGCAAAAATATGCAAAGAGTGTATGAGCAAGTCTGCAACAGTTTCAAAGAATTAAGGAGCAAAACATGTTTCCCTATCACTATAGGGGCTTGAATGACCTCCTATTATATAGAGAATCATCTACCTATTGAAATATGTATTAGAGAAGAAGATAGATTTGAGTCTCTCTTGTTTTAGGAGGCACACAACACATAAGATTTCACCTTGTTCAACAAGGGGAAGGATAATAAGCGAGCTTATTGAAACAAGCTTTGGAGCGAGTTTTTTTTCCCCTCCACCTCTGTTGTCTATTGCCACTTCTATCACCGACGATAAGTGACACTTTGTTTGAGCCATCACAACTCCTCTTGCTCCTCCACATTGCACCACCAAATTTCAGAGGGAGAGGGGGTGGTTGGAGGTTGAGAAAGGAGGGGGTCCCCCCCCCCGTCTCTCTCTCTCTCTCTCTCTCTCTCTCTCTCCCTCTCTCCCTTGTATGTATTGTGCATCGTCTCCATTTATCCATCTCCATGTCTCTCCATACTTTCTAATGTATCGTGCCCCTCTCTCTCTCTCTCTCTCTCTCTCTCTCTCTCTCTCTCTTTGTATGTATTGTGCATCGTCTCCATTTATCCATCTCCATGTCTCTCCATACTTTCTAATGTACCGTGCCTCTCTCTCTCTCTCTGTGTGTGTGTGTGTGTGTGTGTGTGTGTGTGTGTGTGTGTGTGTGTGTGCGTCTCTCCCTCCCAAAGCCAAAGCTCTATCTCGCATCAAGGGGAGTGGCATCTAATCCAAATGGTTGAGATAGTGTGTACCATCGACAAAGGGACAAACTCAAACATATAAGGATGACTATGGTTTCCATTTTTAGTGAAGAATATGATTTTATAGTTGGGGGTAATATGGGTGGTGAGATGCATGAAGCATGACCCAGTGGATTCCTCATAAGACAAAGTATATTGGCGGTTGTGTGTGTGTGTGTGTGTGTGTGTGTGAGAGAGAGAGAGAGAGAGAGAGAGAGAGAGAGAGAGAGAGAGAGAGAGAGAGGAGGGGAGGGACAGAGGACCATGTTGTGGGAGGTAGTGAGCATATTTTCATAGTTGATGTGCATCTTTTCCATTGCCTAAGTGCCCCATCTCGCATCAAGGGGGAGTGGGAGCTAAGCCAAACGGCTAAGATAGTGTGTACCGTCGACAAAAGGATAGTTTTAAACATATAAAGGCAACTATGATTTTCTCTTTTTAGCGAAGAACGTGGTTTTATAGTTGCAAGGAATATGCGTGATGTAATGTATAGAGCATTACACATTGGATTCTTTAGAAGCCAAAAGACATTGGCGGTCATGTGTGTGTGTGTGTGTGTGTGTGTGTGTGTGTGTGTGTGAGAGAGAGAGAGAGAGAGAGAGAGAGAGAGAGAGAGAGAGAGAGAGAGAGAGAGAGAGAGAGAGATTCCATCAATGGGACCAAAAAACCAACATGACAGTAAAAGTTTCTTCCAATAGAATGCATTTGATACATATCAGTTAAGGACTGAAGGTCCATCAGACAAAGGGAGGAGGAGAAAAATAGATCCTATGGAGGGTTAGGAGTGGGGAGAGTCGGTCTCGGAGCTCGAAACTCTTAAATGACCGCTTTTCCCCCTTGGTAAAGTGCCCATTCGCCTTGTTTGCGGGCTTTGTGCATCTTCTTGTGCTCAGTTGCTTTGCGTTTGAGTTGGTCGGTGGTTAATTCCTCAACAATCCATAGCTTGATCCCCTTGAGGAGCAAGATTGACACAATAGTTTCAACCGTTCCTTCTTGTCCTTGAAGGCAATGATGCAATGCTTAGTTGGCACGTGTTTTTGCGTGTCATTGATCCATGCAATTATGCTCGACTTGATGGTGATTGGTTAGATGATGTCGTTGAGCTGTTGATCACGTCTTTGAGGGTGCCTTCTTCAGTGCACCATGGTCATGGAAGCCCCCCGACCCTGACTTTGAGGCCAAGGGATTATCATAATTGGGGTTCCTAGAGGGCCGCTTGTACTCCCGTGTTAATCTTCTCCTTGATGACATTTGCGACTTGATGAACCTTCTCTTGAACCATTGCGATGGACTTGGTGAGGGAGGCTTCAACCTCTTGTGTTTTTGCAAGCAGGGTCTCTACCCCCTTTGCGTTCTCAAGCTTGTGTACTCATAGCTTGAGTGTTGCGTTTTCCTCTATGAGCTCCTTGATTTGGGCCTTGAGGGCGGCGATTCTCGCTTCTTTTTGGGCAAGGAGGTCCTTTCTCGGGGCGGTTGCCACAACAAGGAAACTATTGCATGGGCGAGTTGTCGGTGTTTCGGGGTTGGAAATCTTCACCAAGTGCTTGTGGAGGGCTCGAGGTTACCAATAGGTGAATACCTATTGAGGTTAAGATTTAACTCGTTTGAAGAGCTGCTGTGTTACAACGCCGAAGGAGATGTTAAATGGCGGGGTGTTGGCGAGGTGTAGTGTTGGTATTTGAAGGCAGGTTGTGCTAGGCAAGGGGGGGAGGCAGGGGCTGAGACTAACCTCCCCAATCAGGTGCTACATTGCACTTGGCGGGGAGCAGCATAGAAAGAGAGAGAGAGAGAGAGAGAGAGAGAGAGAGAGAGAGAGAGAGGAGAGAGAGAGAGAGAGAGAGAGAGAGAGAGAGAGAGAGAGAAGAAGAAGAAGAATAAGAAGAAGAAAAAGAACAAGAAGAAGAGGAGAGGGGGACGGATGGAGGAGTATGGACTAGGAGGGGGCCAAAAAGAGAGGGTACTGGGAAACTTAGGGGGTAGAAAATTGGGAACGGGGACCCGGGGTGGGGGGGAGTTAAATGAGAGCTTTTGAAGCTCATTAAAAAAAAAGGCCTTTGACATAGCCTTCGGAATTCTTTTTATTTAATTTTTTAAACGAGCTCTCATTTAACTTCAAAAGCGCCTTTCCTTAGGCTTTGCATTTTAGCCCTCTCTCTCTCTCTCTCACACACACACACACACACACACACACACACACACACACACACACACACACACACACACACACACACACACACACACACACACACTTATCTAGCTGGCAAGTACTTGGACAACCCTTGGCTGACAGCTTTCCTTTCTGGTGTGCTAACCTAGAGCTGCTATTCTCTAGAAAAGTTTCACTGTGTCTCTATAGAAGACCACAGGTAATGGTTCATGGTACCAAATCTCTACCACACCCACACACACCCTTGCTTATTAGAAAAAGATACTATTCTCTATTTTGGCCCTGCTCCAATCACTACCTAGTTAATAATAATGTGTGTGTTGGTGTGTATTAGTGCTTCCCTCTTCACCCTTAATAAACAGATATTTCAATTTATAGGTCTCAATGACAATTAATGGGCACTATCTGTCTTTGAACTGCTTTCGAGCCCCTTATCTCTCCCCACACACATGCACGATCGATAAAGCGAATAGTAGCTATAATTTACTGAATTAGTGGGCATTATCCCTCTTGGAACTGCTTTCGAGCCCCTTCTCTTTCCCCATGCACATGCACTATTGATAATAGCTTGCTTTACATATATTTTTTTAACGCAACTTGGGCTTTTTGATGATGTGTCCTTTGGCTTAGCTGGAGTTGTGAACATGTGGATACCGTATCTTGTCACATATGCATAACCTACCTCTGATTAAGGACATGTGGATGCCTTCATCAATTGCACATGGGCATTAAGTACCGAGTTTCGGTGGATACCCTAACATGTTACATAAACATAAATGTATCCTGCATGGCACGTAAGCTATAGATGCATTTCGCTCTCTCCTTGCTTACCCAATCGAAGGGAATTTCGATATATCTCTCTCGTGCTCACAGACAACAAGAGCGTGCATTCTCTATCTCTCCCTTGCTCTATCGAGTATGCATACACTCACGTTGGCTGGAGATCTGCTGCGGCGTGGTGAAGGCATCCCTGGCTCATTGATATTGGTAATCGGTTTTTTGTCTTAACACACACACACACACACACACACACACACACACACACCACACACACACACACACACACACACACACACACACACTTGTGGAGACCCTCTTTCTAACGTTGATATACTACTATGTCTTGCCCACAAGAATCGTGTGTAGATCCTGCATAAAAACACCCTAACAAGCTGTTTCATCTCCTTCATAGGACCGGTTTCACAAATGGAAACCTGGTGTATGCTTGTTCCCTCGTAAACTTTGCCCTCACAGATTCTGACTTGCATTATTGATGTCTTTATCTGCCCTCGCTTGGTCGTGGCTTTTACAAGATAATGCGCGCGCATGCGCGCGCGCGTGCACACACACACACACACACACATACACTGATTCTAGAGTGGAATACAAGCCTCAAGATACTAGGCATGCTTGTCATACTCAATCTTAGTCTTACTCTATTTCTGGTATAAACCATACATGCAATTGTGCTCACATTCGTCTGCAACTTGGTAGCTAATCGTTGTTCCTCGGACCACTCATGATGATACAACAGATACATGAAGCTGCATTCGATGGCCATAAAGCATAATCTCAACCTCATCAAGCTAAATGGGGTTAGCAGATTCTCGAGATACTTCACTTACGATCCAATTGATTGTTCTATCAACAACAACGGGACAGGTAGGTGCCCTTGCACCTACTCAGTAAAACCTTGGTTATTTTTTATTAGACAGGTAGGTGCCCTTGCACCTACTCAGTCCGTAGTTAGATTATCTTAAAACAAATTTTTTTGCTCATGATTTCGAGAAAGTGTACAAGGTTTTTTGGTTTTCACAACTACTCAGTTGAACTTAATGACAAATATGGTTTTTATTTCTCATGTTATGCAATTCATATAGAGTTCGGATGGTTTATCAAA